>NW_026596051.1:44461933-44524532 GCF_907164565.1 Psammomys obesus
GACACAGGAGGAGGACACAGGAGGAGGACACAGGAGGAGGACACAGGTGGACGACACAGGAGGACACAGGAGGAGGACACAGGAGGAGGATACAAGAGGAGGACACAGGTGGACGACACAGGAGGACACAGGAGGACACAGGTGGCAGTGCACACTTACAGCACGCTTACATCCAGTCACCTTAACCCATGAGTTCTTCAACACCAAATCTGTGTCCCTGTAATACTTTTTTGTTTTAAATAAAATCCTTAATTCTGATTAATTCACAAGAGAAAACATCATACAGCAAAAGAAGCAGTCTGACTGCTTCAGACTGGCCATTCAAATTGCAGAACAGTTTACACAGAGAGAGTTTGAAACTGGGCAAATGTTTTAGTGGACACCTTTAGTGTGTGTGTGTGTGTGTGTGTGTGTATACACAAGAATGCCTGCTATGGTGTCAGTGTGGAGGTCATAGTGCAGCCTGGGCATCAGCATTTGCTTTCTACCTTATTTGTGAGAGGCTCTTGTTTGCTGACAGAGTAGCTGGCCTGGGAAGGTTCTGATTCTCCTTTACCTGTTTCCCATTCTGCCACAGCAGCACTGGAATTGGAGACATTTGCTTCTGCCCCTGCCTTGCTGTAGACGGTGGATGGAACTCGGTTCTCACCTTTGCACAGCAACTACTTTATCTCTGAGCTACTTCCCTAGAACCAGCAGCATATTATTAAGATTACTGGGAAGTCCGACCACAGCTGTGGTGAAAAGCAGATACACACTTCTGCATTCTTTGTTTCATGTTTTCAAAATCTGTTATTTGTAATATAATACTTTTAAAGAACTTTGGAATCCTAGCACAGTCCTAAACCATCTTTAAGAGATTTCCATAATAGTATGAGGTACCCAACAGGGCAGAGAGTTACCATTAACAAGAATAAAGAGAGTAAAAAATGAAGAGTTAGAAAACATCTAATAATTTGTTTCTGAACATGTTGTACTTACAATACTGCTTCTCTCAAACAACTGGGGTGTATTTCTTATGCCAGGTCTAATAAACTGTTTAATTAAAACCCTCTCAGGTATCAGAGTCAGAACTGCCTTGGGGCACTGTCTGATGCGTAGAGTTGAATAACAGAACCTGCAATGTGCTCAGATGGACAGAAAACTGAATCTATGGTTCAGAAAACAAGGTAGAAGAGGGTGTAGGAAAAACTTTAAGAGCCAGAATACCAGGAAGTCTGCTGATGTGACACTTTCTCTCCAAGAAGTGGCTGGACTAGTCCTGCCAGGCCACAGAGGACATTGCAGCCAGTCCTGATGAGATCTGAAAAGCTAGGTGGAAGGGGAGGAGGTCCTCCCCTATCAGTGGACTTGGGGAGGGGCATGGGAGATGAGGGAGCGAGGGTGGGATTGGGAGGGATTGAAGGACAGGGTTATACCTGGGATACAAAGTGAATAAAATGTAATTAATATAAAAAATAAAAATTTAAAAAATAAAAAAAAAACAAGATCTGAACAACAGCAATACCAACAGACATGTTACCGAGGAGGGATACAATTCTAACAGGTTCACATCCCGGACAAGGACTATAGGCAACTGATGATCGCCAAGAGAGAGAAAAAGCCTCTTCCAGGGATGAGCATCCTAACTGGCTATCCAATACAAATTGGTCCTCTCTAAAACCATATGCACACAACCAACAAAAACTGAACTAGCGGGCTGTATTTATATATTTGTGAATACATGTGTGTTCGTGTGTGTGTGTGACAATAATCATCGGGGAAGAGAAGCATATCCTGAGCTTCACGGTGGAACATGGAAATCTGAGAGGAGTTTGGGCAGGTGCTTGGGAGTACCTGGGTGGAGGAAATAGAAGTGAGGAAGCACTGTGGTTATACTTCAGTTAAAAATGCATTTAAAATTAAAGTACATATATTTAAAAATTACACAAAGAGAAAGATGAAATGCTTTCTGTTATCCATGTACAACATCTACACAGAACTGTTATATAATGCCACATGCCCTACAATGCTATTTGACATTTTTTATGCTGTTTTGGGGGCTAGTGTGGTATTTTGTTTTCAGCAGCAACATAAGCTTCTAGTTGGAGCTCAAAAATCATCAAGGTCTGAAAAAGCACTGCTCCGTGACAGGCAGCTGGGCATACTCACTATTGATTGCCTTCAGTAATAAGAAGAACATTCTAGAAATATATATATTTATTGAATGCTTTCTTTGTTCCATATGTTCACACATGTTCTGGGATTGGAGGAGTCTAAGGGCAACGCTGCTGCTCAATCAATAGCATCACAGTAGTCTCCGTCGGCTGCCAGACGCTCGCATGTGAAGAACGGGACAATAACCATGTAAGCTGCATTGCCAGGCTGCTGTGATGCTCAACTCTGTCTGGAATCTATACAGTATTAGGCAAGCTCCTCGCACAATTATTATTGAAATAGAGCACATGAAGACAGCAATTGGGTCAGTTATAAAGTTACACCAAAATAGTTCCTAAAACAAGGCAAATCTCTTACTGTGTAGTCAAGGATATAGCCTTACCTGTATTATGTGAAATAGGGAGGTTTATAGTCATGGCACATCATGAGAATCAAGCAAATGCACAAGGCAGAACCTTCATTTCCCATTACTTCTCCTTCCTGTACTAACCAAATTCAGAAAGACTCTCTGCACCCCTTAGACACAATGCAAAGCACATGTCACATCCCTACTGTTATATTCATGTGTGTGTGTTTTGTGCTCACATGCACTTAGGAGTTGGTGTCGTGTACATGCGGAAATCTGAAGACAGCCAGTAGGAAGCAATTCTTTCCTTCCACAATATGGTTCCCAGGGATAAACTCAAGTCAGCTTTCTCAGCAGGCAGTATTTCTCTCTGCTGAACCACCTCTCTGCCCTACACGCCACCTCTACATCAGGAACCCCATAGTACAGGACTCCCATGAAAATAATTCAGGGAATTCAGTGCCTAAAAAACCTATAAGATTACTGTGCTGGTTCATTTGGCTAAGAACTTCCTATGCAAGCTTCCCTAAAATAACTTGTTTATAATCAGGACATTTTTGTTTTTGTATTAAATATCCACTTTGCATTATCTAAATTCTCACACTAAAATGCTCTCTATGAAATTTTTGTTGCTCATTTTCACTGTTACATAGCTACAGTTTAAACAAATACCCCATACTTAATAGCTCCTGACTAAATGATGTTAGTATTTAACAGTAACCACCCAAGGAGTGACTCAATTTATTTAGGCTTTTATATTATGTGTTCCAAAAACCCCACCTTTTAAAATATGAATTATTTGAATATAATAGAGTTCAAAGAGTCTTTATATTTTTCTTTATCTGTTTTATTAACCTGATTTGTGAATAATGAAGGGCTCTCGATAGTGATAACAAAATGATCTTAGACACAGGTGGTGTGTGCCTGAATTCTCAGTGCTTGGGGAAACAAGGCCAGAGGGTGCAGAGTACAAGGCCAGTGTGAACTAAATACTGAGTTCTGTGCCAGCCTGGGTAACACAGCCAGAATCTTAGAAGAGAGATGGAGGAGGGAGGAGAAGAAAGGGGAAGGCATGGAAAACAATCTTACCTTCTTTCTCTACTCTGAAAACGAAAGTTCTTTGTGTTGTAACAATTTCGAATTTGTTGTCTCCTTGAGCCCGAACTGTGGAGATTGCAGTGAGGGGAATTATTCCTTTTGAATACATCTCCTGTATCAGTTAGAGGAAAGGACGAGGACAGATGAGCATGAAATTCTGGGCACATTATAATCTAAGAATGGCTCTGCATTCACAACTGTTTTCCTTTCATGATTTTTATGTAAAAATTTAAAATGACAAGCAAATATGAACTATGAAATGTCCTGTGCTTTTAAGAGAAATGGCCTTTTAAATCTTGTAGTCATCTGGATTTAAAAGGCAAAGCAACAAATACACATAACCATAATAGATCAGCAATATACACTTCCTAAGCACAGGATCACATTCTCTAAATCGCTCTGGTCCCAGTGATTCGATGGTGTCTGCAGGCATCTGCTGGTCACAACGGGAACTGTCACAGAACGATCTGGAAACACTGCTGCACCAGAGAAGGAGGCAGAGCTCAGGAGCCTCTCAGATTTCCTTAATTAGCCACATCTTCAGTGCTCTGACCATGAGAACTTTGATCTCATGCTGGGTTACTTGTAAAAAGACAGGCACAATAGTTTATGCCTTTAATATCCAAATTTGGGAGGCTGAAATGGAAGGACTGCTACAAGTTTGAGGCTAGCCTGCTCTACAGTGAGACGATGTCATTGGACAACAACAAATGAAGAAAGGTGCTCCTGCTACCAGAAGCAGCAATTACCCATGTATACTCCTGCTTCCGAGGTCAGCAAGACTCTTGACCGCTTTCTCTCAATCTTTATTTTTCTTAGAACTCCCAAACCATTGGGTAGAATAACCATCAGTGATTTCAATGTTTATTGAGAATGAAATATTTATTGTGTCCTGTATTCAAAAGAAACATAAGACTCACACAGTCAGAAACCAGGTAATTTATGTTCAGAAGTGAATTCAAAGTTTGGGATACATAAGTCAAAAGAATGTAAACCCTCAATTCCTTTTAAAGGTTTGAGAAGTGTTTTATAAACGTGGTGAAATTTGATCCTGATTTTTTTTAAAAAAGGGGCTGGGAGGGGAGGAGGGAGGGACTTACAGGGGATACAAAATGAATAAAGTGTAATTAATAAAAGTTAAATAAAAAATTTAAAAAATTAACTTTCATAAAATTGCTAGGTTGGCAGACAGAATTCTGGGCAGACAGACTGAATAAAAACAAACAAAAAATGAGAAACAAAAAATGAGAAATAGACCCCCCCAAAAAAATAAATAATAAAGAATGCAGGGTTGTCAAGAAAGATGACACTGTGAAACCATTCTCAGATCTAAAATGTCTGAATATCAGAGGAGTGTGCAGTTTCCACAGATTCTTAACGTTTTTATTCTTCATTCTTTCGCAGGGCAGTCGCTACGTTTTATGATCTGAATTTGAAAGTCCTCTTCAAGGTCATATATCAAACATGTGGGAGCCAGCTGTTAGCAGTATTTTAGAAGGTGGTAGAACTTTAAGAAGTAGAGAAGTAGGGAATTATGGGTGTCATCACGAGGGTATTTTGAAGGTTACACCTGCCTCTTGATCTCTGCTTGTTGGCCACCACGAAGTAGGTTCTGCTTTGTATTCCTGCCACCATGTTGTTTTGCATTAGCTCAGAATTGATGGCACCGAATACTTTGAAACCAAGACCCCAAATAAATTTCTTTCCACTTATGTCAAGCATTCTGCCACATAATCACAAAGTCCAAGCCAAACTGTGGATTGTGACACCTTTGGCAAACCTCCAAAAATATATACATTATGATTCATAGCAAACTTACAGTTATGAGGTGGTAATGAAAATAACTGCATGGTTGGGGGTCAACAACATGAGGAGCTGTATTGAAGGGTCACAGCATCGGGAAGGTGGAGAACCACTGTTCTAAACTAACACACCAGAGAGACTACAGTTAGGAGCAGAAACGTATAAGCAAAAAAACCGTCTAGAAGAGAATATACTGAATCATTCCATGCAGGGAGTACTCCACTCACCGCCCTCTGCCCTCACAGGCAGACGAGGAACAGCCGTCAGGGAAGATGGACCTAGACATGCACCAGATGGACCTGGTACCTTCCTCAGTTACATTAACAACTCTCCTTCACTCTTCTAACATGGCATCCCTGAACTGATGTGTCTACCAAATAATATTGAAACTTTAATAGCATTGTAAATACATACAACACACAGGTTTCCTCTATCCTCTCATGTAGCCAAAAATGACATGCCACTTACTGGTGATTTAGGAGCCTATGGACAAACTCACACAGGGAGATGGATGACAGAAAAAGCACTCACAAAATAAGTGAGGTTTTTTTTTTCCTTCTTGCTTTCCTTTCTTGTTTCTATCCTTTTTTTTTGGGGGGGGGGGGAGAAAAATACCTTCTTAAATTTCAGCTACCAACTTTATGTGCACAGATTTAAAATCATTCTTTTTCACTTGACCTGGCATCCTTCCTTCCCTTCCTCCCACCATCCCTTCATCATCTATACATTTCTCTAAATTAGACTCCTGTATTTTGAGTCGTCAGTAGTATGTGTAATTTTGCCTAAGTCCCTCCAACATTAAAAATTAATTCATTATCGGTTGAAAATATATCCTTGCTCCCCACCTGTTCACTGAAATATCACTCTTCTAGAAGGTGGAGAGACGGCCAGAGGTTAAGAGCACTGGCTGCTCTTCTAGACAAACCTAGCACAGGAAGCCAAAGCCCTCGTTTGATTTCCATGGGCATGCATGCATCTGGTGCAGAGATGTGTACACATGCAAGAAACGCGTACACATGTAATAACAAATAAAGGGAAATTAAATACATCTTTTCCAGTGCTCCACTCTGAAATGGGTGTAACAGTCCTTGACGTGAGTGGATCCTTCCACACAGTGTAGATTCTCACCACACACACCCTGGCCATCTGCTCCTACCACTCCTCAACTCTGAATGGTCGCCATTTTTATCATGACCCTTCATGGTTCCGCATAAACACACTACTGAGCAAGTTCAAACTTCTCAGTTTTCTCTACAACTTTCATGCTCACTGTGAGAGCATAGTCTAGGAACAGAGTCAGGTGGGGAGAACTCTGAGTGCTTGTGAGAATGCACCAAGAAAACAGAACAAAAGTCTTCTGGCCTCAGTTTCTTCAAAGCACAGAACTGTTCTTGCAAGGTATTTGTGTATGTGTGTGTGTGTGTGTGTGTGGACAGGAAAGGGAGTATTTTAGAGGATTCATTTTTGATTGCTGATGTTTTTCAATTAAATGTTTAGGTATTCTTTATGTTTTGTTTGTTGTTTTTGTTTTGTTTTTTTTGGTTTGTTTGTTTTGCCATGTTTGGCCTGTCTGTGTAACACTCTTCTGAATGGCCTCCCTTGTTTCAATTTGTGTTCCTCATAGGCTTCCTGACATATAGTAGTCCAACTGTCATCCAGCTGGAAAAAATAAAGCAGAGGTTTATGGAGAAGAAAACCAAGATGGCTGAAGTTTATACATGGTTTAAAAATATAAATTTATTTCTGTGTTTATTATTTCTGTGTATGTGTATGTCGATGTATGTGACAGTCAGAGCAAATTTTGCTGGAGTTGATTCTTTCTATTGTGTGGAACCCAGGAACTGAACTCAGGTCCTCAGATTTGGGTGCAATTGTCTTTATTTGGTGAGCCACCCTAGAGGTCCTCATGTAGGTTTCAATAGCTAACAACAGTTTCAATGGCTAATGACAGTTTCAATGGCTAACAACAGTTTTAATGGCTAACGACAGTTTTAATAGCTAACGACAGTTTCAATGGCTAACAATAGCTAAAGAGGTCCAAACAGAAGAAAAGAACATGCGAACAGTGAACCTATGGAAAGGAGATGGTGCAAAGCATGCAGCCACAGAGGTCGTTACAAAGAAACATGTAACATGATTGGCTTGCCAAAAGAAAGTCTGGAAACCAAAGGAAGTAAAAATGGAAATACGAGGTCCATGTAGACCACTAAATGCTTTAGAGACTGTAAGAGAAAGAGAGAGAATGTCTTTACAGTGTCAGGAAAATACAGAGGTGAAGGGAGCACAGCATCTTAAGATAGCTTATGGGTACGTTTGTTATATATATGCCATGGCTGATACAAGACAGTGGGAAAATTTAAATGTCTAAAAACATTTACACACTGTTACCTTGGTAGCGTTTTCCAAAAGTTTAGTTTACTAAGAATTATAATAGCTTAGAAAAAACTCCCTAATGAGATAATTAACATTTTTTTTCTGTGCTACTTCTAACCCATTTGTCAGTGAAGAAAATCCAAATAGGACTGAAAAAAAATTTAAAAAGAGAAAAAAAATACAAGAAGAGATTAGCAGGAAGTTCATTAAAAAAAAACTATATGCCTATAAATAACCGTGAAATTAAGTTCAGCAGGTAATGACTTGCGGTAGAGAAATGTGTTAAACAAAGAAGTGATCAAAATATACTCTACAAACTAAACACTGTGTCAGCTCAGCCTTACAAGGCCAGAGGTTATCTAATGATTCATTTATAATCTATCAGGAGATCTCAGGTAAAACTTGAGATTTTTTTCAGCACTATAGGGTTGATTTTATATTTTTCTTGTAACAACAATATAAAGACAATACAGAGTAAAAAGAGTAAAATCCTCCATGGATAACAGGCTCAAAAAATGCCTGTTTTCTGAAGTGTGAAATTTTTCTTAAAAAAAAAAAAAAAAAAAAAAAACTTAAAGTGTCCCTCAAGGTTTTACCACACAGATATCTAGGCCAAATCTGTCATTTATCTGCTACTTTCGGACATGAAACAACCACAGGGCAATTCTGCCCACAGATGAGTGGGAACAGGAGTGAGTTAGATTTCTAGCAGGAGATCACATATCAAGGCTGTGTGGATGACAGTGTTTCAGTAATAAAATGAAGAAGTGGGTTTTTTTTTCATTTTTTTCTTTTTTTAATTTTAATTTTTATATTAATTAGTTTATTCACTTTGTATCCCAGCTGTAGCCCCCTCCCTCATTGCCTCCCAATCCCACCCTCTCTCCCTTATCTCCTCCCATGCCCCTCTCCAAGTCCACTGATGGGGGGGGGGGTCCTCCTCCCCTTCCAACTGACCCTCGCCTATCAGGTCTCATCAGGACTGGCTGCATTTTCCTCCTCTGTGACCTAGCAAGGCTGCTCCCCAATAAACAATCTAATTTAATTTTTGAGGAGAGATTTATATCTTTTACCCTGATTGAAAATAAATTTCTTTTAAAATATTTTTAATTTTAATTTTACTTATTTTAGAAGAAGTCTTTATGGAGGCATCACTGGACCACACTGAGGAACACAGAAGAAAAACAGCGAACTGGAACACACCTCCTCGTGATACCCAACCACACACGTAGGGCACATGGAGAGACATTCATGACTCAGAGGCTCCACTCACACACCTGCTAAACTGCTCTAGCTGCCAGTAGTAAGCGCATGTCTTTTTAGAGGGGCCCCAGGACCAACTTCCTCTTTTAAGAAACAACTCCCTGTACTGTCTGGCTAAAATCTACTTATATGTGCGTACATACCACTGTGTGTCTTTCTGGGACTGTGTCAGGACGGTCTTTTCTAGTTCCATCGTTCGCATGCAAATTTTATGATTTTGTTGATTTTAATAGCTGGACCTAGGTTCTCTAAACATATGAAGCCCATGTGCAGGCCTTGCTTCGCATGGGGCCACTAGTTATGGGAGTGGGGCTATCTCTGACATGGACTATGTTGCCTGCTTTCTGATCACCCTCCCCCCCCCCCCCCTTGATGGGTCTTCCCTACCAGAACACAGGTGAAGAAGACAACTCAGCCCTCATGTGAACAGATGAGCTGGGGTGTGGTGGGGACAGAGGAGGGGCATGCAGGAGGGACGGTGGGTATGGGAGGAGAGGAGAGAAGGTCCTCTGACCTAGATGCAAATTGAATATACAAATTAATTACAAAAAGAAAAAGAAACAACTTCCCAACGGTGGAATGCTTTGACGAGATGAAATCAACCATCTGGAGGCAGTGAATGAAATGACTGAAGAGATGTATGACTGGAATATTTTAAAATAATGGCACCCGGTTAAATACCTTCTAGGAGATCACATGGGCATAAACTTTTAATAAAAGTTTTTGTTGCATGAATATTTGAAATGCAATGAAAAGAGGCTCCCTACACTGCAGGAATGATGCACTCTGAGATGATGGAGAGAAAAACCAGTCCACTTGAACACAAAGTAGAAATTCCTTCTTAAACAGGAGTAGAGCAAAACTACCAGACAAGGAGGCCTCCCACTCCTGAACACATTTCGTCTGCACTCCAATCAGACCAAGAAGACCAGATGCTGAAGGAAACTGACAATTAGTTTCCCCCAGTTCATTCCGGTTATGAGTCTAATCTTTAAGAGTGAAGCTAATTTTCTTGAGGGTTTTTGTTTCATTTTGATGCTGTTTTAGTCTACTTGGCTTTTTGTTCATTTTAGCTTTTTTTTTTTTTTTAAGAGAGAATGAACATAAAGTTAGGTGGGGAGGAAGATGGAAAGATCTGGGAGGAGCTGGGAAAGTGGCAAAAAAACAAAACTCATATATTTTATGAAAAATTTTAAAAAAAAGAGAAAAATGGTAATAAAAATGATGTTCTCAGGTTGAAGGACACTGAGTTTACTGTGTACATCATGGACACATGTGAAACCTCATGATGGTCAAACATATAAACAAACTAGAAATAGCAAGTAATGACTGAAAACATTCCTTCTACCACTATGCACCCGTGAGGATGTTCATTTAAACCAACTTGTAATCTAGGTCACTGCAAAAATGAAACCAAACAACCTGAAGCTGTCTACTGTTCTCACCATGATAGCTATGAAACTTCTGTCTATAAGCATATATATAAACATGTACATATAAACAAATACACGCTTGCAGCAGTAATAGCACGTCTCTCTTCAAGCCAATAACATCACAAATATTATGCAGTATAAACTTCTAATGATAAGACAATGTTGAATTTGAATATATGAAGAATGTAGATTTGTCATAAAATTAAAACTTTAAGGATAAAATATAATTAGAATGAAAAGGGTCTCATTTTAAGTACTTAAACCATGATACATTTATCATTTTCACCTAGTCACTAAGAAAATGGCCAAGCAGAAGTAAAAAAGGTGATGTAGTGGTTTCCATGTCATTTCGAGGTTTAACAATAGATAACACTATCCCTCAGTATCTCAGAGGGACTGATTCCAGAAACTCCTCAGATACCAGTACCCACAAAAGCTCAATCCCTTAATTATAATGCTCTCGTGCCTCCATATAACCTACAAACATCCTCCAGCATGCCCAAACACTTCCTGACTACTTATAATACCTTATATGGAAATTCTATGTAAATAATTGTATCATTTAGAGAAAAAGGAAAAAAAACTATGTAGATGTTCAGTCAAGATGGAACCTTTATGTATTTCTGAATCAGCTGGTTCAGTCCGCACTAGTGCACGAGCTAGGACATGAGGGCTGACCATGTACCATGGAACTGTATAAAATACAGAATTGGTTCTATTTCACTATGCATGCACACAGACACGAGCACAGACTGGCAAATATAAATGAAGACACAAGTAACTTTTTTTTTAACCATTTTCAGAAATAATAATGATTCTCACAAATATTTCAGCCCGTATCTTTTAAGAAGGACATTCTCAAAGCTTAGGAAGACATTCCTAGAATTCTGCCATACATTAGCACCCACCTCCCCAGGGAACGTTTCTCTGCCACTGTCACCAGGAAACAAGACTCTCAGTGGACCAACTACACGGCCAGTGTCCCCTCCCAGAGCTCATTCCCTAAACATCCAGAGAACACTACATGCTTTGTGATTTGACCAACACTTTCCCATGCAAGCTTCTTGCATATTCTTTCTGTAAATAATTCTTATTTTCTCCCATTTCTTCACGTACAAACTTATTTTCCTCCAAACTCATAGCAAACAGAATCTCATCCAAACCCTTCTCACTCCGAGAGAATGAGACAAACCCTCTTTGCTTTTCAATTTTCTACTTATCATGTGGTTTGTATATATCCCTTGGTGCTTTTCTGGATGAAGGCAATTCTGTATTCATCTTTACAGAGCTTATAGCATCTCCTACGGTTTATAAAAGATGCTCCACAAAAAACTATTAGATGCATCAGCTAAAATATTAATTGTACGTGTCTATGAAGTTAAATTGTGACAAGTGACTGGTGTCATATTCCAGTTCTTTTCCTGTTGATAATCTATTTTCTATTCTAAAAATTGCCAAACTGTTTAGTTAAGTTTTCTAAAGTGCACTAAGTGTACACAAAATAATGTTTGAAGACTGTAAATGTACTTACTCTTTCATTATTGTAGTAAGAAATGCTAAGGCCATCAAATTTCACCCATCTCTTCTGAAACATGCGTTTTCTGTAAAATATACGAAACCATTATTTTACATTCCATTACTGTGAGTGTGAATTTTAAACGCATTTTAACGTCCCTATGTTGAGTACATTCTATTGTGCTGTAGACAATAGAGGTAACAAGAGGCTGTAACAATGCTCAGGTCTGGATTTCTAGCCACGGTACACAGAGAAAATGTGCGAACAAAAAGTTTCTGGTTAGATAAGGAAAAACAGCAGTGTCAACTGTCAACGTTGCTTTCACATGCACCACCACTGAACCCACATTCCATGGAGAGGATAATTCCTCACTGAACATAAGACATGATGCGCTCATCCTTCCTTACACTTATGCCTGTGTCTTATTCTGCTTTGATCTTGGGTGAATGGAAACTATGTTGCTAAGCTAATATGACCTTGTTAATTCAATTCATACATATAAATAATTGATTTTATGAAAATATGTTGAAAATCCCTACCAAACCAGATAGTCCTTTACAAGCTCTTTAAACAGCATACAGTGGAAATAGGATTGTGTAAAAGGCAAATGCGGTTTAAAATTCTGAGACAAAAATCAAAGGTAAAATAAAATAATCCCATTTTGAGGTTTAGACTTTAAAAGAGATTTTTTTTTTCTGGCTTTACAGGGGATGTCTGAAGCAGCTTTTTGTACACAAAGTTGGTTTCTGTTTTGATTCTGTCCCTCTCGCCACAAGCCCACGCCCACCTGCACCTTCGCGCACGCGTGCGCGCACACACACACACACAGTCCATAGACTTTGAGTACCCTCTTCTCCATACACTATTGGCTTGGACTGGTGCCATCGGGAGAGCCTCTGCTTTTAACAGATATCAACACTAACTTCCTTTTTCAAAATGTGAAATAGGTCAACATCAAGCATTTCTCTCTCCATTTAAGGAGTTAGTATAATTTCCTGTGGCTTTCTGAAGAGTGAAAGATCGAAAAAGAACTTTCCGACCCTGGGAGAGTTTTTCTTCTCACTGCTTTCCAGCCAAAGGTCTGTGACTTGTATAAAATATAGAAAGATTTTTATATTAATCATTAACAAATGTGTGCACCTGGAAAGCCAACCAACACTAATGATCAAACAGGAAAAAAAATTGAAGTTCACCAGTGCATACAATAGTTTCACATACAAACTCTGGATCAATGATTGATAAGAACCTCATACAACCACACTGACTACCAGCCTCCTTCCATCTGATCTCCCCACATCCACTCCTTCCTGGCCTCTCCTGGATTGTCCCAGCTCTTCTCACAGCAATGCTCTGCAGACTTTTCCCTTCTAACAACCCAAAGGCGCCCACATTTCTAGCACTAGCAGTTGGAAGGAAAGGCAAAAGCCAGTAGACACACATCCCTTAATCCTCGCATAGCCTAACCTCTCTGAACCCATTTTTTTTTCTTCCTCTCTCCCATTCCTACAAGGAAAATAACTGGGCCTCTTCCTTCAGAGTTCCAACAGTAATTAGGGCACTTGAGAACTTCTGTGATGGCCCCGCATGCCTGACGTTGAAAATGAACAAACGAATTCAGTCGAACATGCAATTTTCCATTTGAAAATATAAAAATCAATATCTACAGAGAGAGTAGAGGCCTTAAAGCCCTTCTCCACCCTCCTTTTCCCCCTTACTAACTGTATTTTCCCTAAAACACCTGCATAATTATTCCTTTCCTGATGAACTAGTACACAGCCAGCCAGTTTTCCTATCAAAGTGACCTCTCTTTTCCCCACAGCAATCTCTCTATGTGTTTGTTCACTTCCTTAATGCCACCCTCCCACACCCACCTTCCTCCTTTACAGGAACAAAGTCCAAAACTGTGTCGTTCTCTACTTATGATCAAGTATGAACACTAAATTCCAAATAACCACCTTCCCACACACATACACAAAATGGTTGAATGAACAAGCAATATGACTAGGCACAGTCCTTTTAAAACCTGGAGGAAGAGAGAAAAAAAAAGTCAACTCCTGGCTTGTATACAACCACCTTCTTAAAAATAATAGTTGCAGAAGGCAGTTAAATTCCTGAGACCTCAGAGTTAAGGTCACAGCCTGCAAGAACAGCATGTGAAAAAGGCACAGAACAATATGTTAATATACCTTAACTGAGATCATTAGTCGCAGCTTCCACTCACGGCTTTTTCAGTCATTTCATAAGCTTCCACTCTTTGTTTTTCTCCCTTGTGGAGGTGTGTAGTATGTTTGCTCATGTGTGTGCGTGTGTGTGTGTGCATACATACACATGTGTCCACGCACGTACAAGCCAGAAGTCAATCTCAAGGGTTTTCTATTGCTCTGCACTTCATGTTTTCAGACTGGGTCTATTCCTGAGCCTCAGTTCTGCCATTTGTGATAGACTGTGGACCACAGAGGCCTGGAATCCGCCTGTTTGCTCCTACAGATCTGGGCTCACAGATGTGAGTGGCATGTCCGCCTTTTAACATGGGAGCTGATGAGCACTCAGCACTGTAAAGGCAAGCTCTTCACAACCTAAGCCACTTCCCTGACCGAATTCATAAGCTCTCACAGAACTGTCAAAATCAAGGCATGTCCAGCTGTTTGTGAGACTGTGTATGTTGTTGTCTATAAAATCCAAGCTCAAGAACAATGCCCTTGGGTTACAAAGAGTTGAGAAATGAAACAGCGAAAACTTTCCTAATTTTAAAGTCAGCTTAGGGTTCTGTGTTGGACTGTATTCACAGCTGACCTCCACTGTGCTTCATGCCAGTCTTGCCTTCTTGTGTGAGGTGCCAGAGGCATCATATATAACACAATGGAGAAAACAGTGGAGGGCAGCAGGGTTGTTGTTAAGAGATGGAAAGCTTAGGGCCCACTAGGTTCAGGGCTTAGTTTTGAGACAAGACGAAGAAAACTTTAGTTTTGTAATAGCCTTAATGTGTGAAAGAGTATCCTAGCATCTACAATACTCTCAACTGCAGGTAACTATTTTGTGTGCTCATCAATTTTAAAACAAATTTATTTTTTTTTAAAGATTGGTAAATCTCCCTAAGAATATGTGGAATTATAGTTAAGTCCCAGCCTATAAAAGAATGAGAAGCATATGATATATAGCCAAAAGAACCTCCCTTCTAGAGTACAAATGAGGCATTTTGCCATCTTATTATGAAAACATCACGTCTGTCACACAGTAAGACTTTGGGTTCTTACTCTGTGGACAGTTCCTTCTGAGTTACACTGCCTCTGTCTATCCCTAGAACCTTCTCTGCCTCTTGATCTTTCTATAAGACATATTCAACGCGTAGAGATTTCCACCTGGTCCCTCACATGGTTCGCTCTTCCTAGCCTCAAGTGCTCAGCTTGAAAGCCATGCAATCCAAACGTGGACCTCACCCATCACAGGCAGGCTCCTCTAGCCCAGTTTGTTCTCCTGTTCAGTTTCCTAATAATGACATTCCGCAAAAACTTTAAACTCATGTCTGCATCATCCATCTCCCATATTATACTTGAGATCCTTAAATAGAAAACCATTTATGTTCCATTTGTCTATGTAAATCCAGAGATTACTGAATTTCTGAGGACTCAAGACAAACTCATCAAATGTTTACTGAGTAAATGGGTACTGCGCTGTTAAAGGGTATACTTAGATTTACATTTTATAAGCAGAAACAAGTACAGAAACATGATTCCCTAACTTCCATATTTGTGTTTTTTAATATTAGTGATAAGTTTGATTATATGAAAAAAAAAATCTTGATAAAACTACCCTGTAGTGAAAGGGAAAAACTGAGAGCCTACAGTAAGCTTTAAAAACTCACAATTAATTTGAAGTAATTACAAGCACAGTCTTAGAATTAAATATCTTCTTTAAGCAACATCTCGCCACACCCCTCTCTTCAGCCTGTGATAACCACCATTCGACTTCCTGTTTCCATGAATTCAACTTTTTGTTTCCACACATAACCAGACAACTTCAAAATTTTAAGAAAGATGAATTCTCCGTGCCTACCATAAAAGTTGGTGATTATAGCTGATGATGTGTTTTTTTAAATGAATAAGTCTTAAGTGGTTTCATCACACAAAAATAATTGTGCGAGGTGAGTCCGGTAAATAATACTCTTTTTGGTGATTGGCTCACAGTGTGCATATGTAGCAACTTGTCCTGTTAAAACATATGCATTATTTATCCTGTTAAAATATCATGTATTAATTATCAATTATACTTTTAAGAAGCAAGGAGAAATAATTGTGGTTATGTGATATATTTATAGATGTTTTTATTTTAAATTAAAACAATCAACAAGGATGTATATAAAATTAACACTGAATAATCTACTTTGCAGATTAAATGTGTCAACATACAATGAGCTTTTTTTCTGCATGTGAACATCAATACTAAATTCTAACAATATAATATAATAAGACAGAATTACAGCATCTTTTGAAGTTTTATGCTAATTCAAAGCAAACATGAACAACATAAATCTTACAAATTCAAATAAAAACAATAATAAAAGGAAGACCTGGAGAAGGATCTTGCTTCTAAATTCCAATAAAAAATTTTTAGATATTGAATTTAATTTAATTTTGGCTGGGCATGTCAGTGCATGGTAAATAAATATAGCACTTAGGATGCTGAGGCAGGAGAATTATCAGCTGAAGAACAACCTAGTCAGACAGACCTCTCTGTTTTTTTCATTTCTTAATTTAAGTACTTTGTGTCCCTGTGTGGTAACATCTGTCTTTTGAACTTCATTTAACAGAGGCTAGAGAGATGGCTCAGTGGCTAAAGTGTCTGGTATTCAAGCATGAATACAGGGGTCAGGTTCACAGTACACACAGGTGGCACACAGGTGTGGAAGCCTGTCTGTAATCCCAGCATTGGGGAAGTAGAGACAGGAAGATTCCAGAGCAAGATGGATGGCCAGATTAGCTAAATCACTGATCTCTGGGTTCATGCGAGAAACCTTTCCTCAATATAAGAGTCAGAGTGTGATCAAGGGAGATTCTGAAAGTCAATCTCTGGCCTCCCGTGAATGCCCCCAAGCATGCTTGTGTGCCTACTACCCATGCATAACACACACACACACACACACACACACACACACACACACACACGCCCAAGCAAAACTATGCGATCGACAACTTAATTTGCAACCTGAAATTCTGAAATCAACCAAAGGGAATCATGAAAAGCAATACCATGTTAGCCAGTGTTCCCGGTATGATGCAATGCAAGTTAAACGGGACATAATAGTGCATTATAGAAAAGAAATGTAAAAGGTCCACTCAGTAATGCACATAATGCTTGGTTCCAGGCGCTGTGCCAAGCCACCTGTAAACATTAACACATTTAATCTCCAACACCCCAAGGAGAAAAGTAATGCCATCCTTACCGTACAGACTCAGGCAGGGAGCCACAGGTTAGTTATGTAAGCCCTCCCATCACACTGCCAGTACAGACACTCTCTTCCTGAGGACTGCATCCTCAACAGGCACCCAGAATATCTTAGAGCCCCACAGCCCAAGCCCTACCACTAGTTAGTACTACGTGTTAACGTTTGACCTTCACGTGGTTTATATGTAAGCTCAATTTCGCAGACTGTTTCAGAATCCCTTCAGAAGTGAAGGTAACACAGAGAGGAGGTATATTAGCCAGGGTTTTAGCTTCTTTCATTTTTTAGCATTCTGAAGGGAAACATTTCTTTAAGAAGCTTTTTCGGAATAATTTATAAGGCTTGTGAAGTATCGCCGAACAGTTTTCTATAAAATCTTCCCTTGAGCTCTGGTACGGCAGGTGTTTTGAAGTTTCAATTGCTTTCATAAAAACAGCTTCAACGCCTGTTGTCAGGTTTTGTCTCAAAATGTGTAACATAGAAAGCTTTCTTTCATAACTGTGTGAATACATGCAATTAAATCTTTGTGTATGAAGGAGTCACACAGAGGCACTCTTGTTTAAATTTATTCTTAGGGGCCAATAGGCTTTGGGATTTTTTTGTTGATGGTGTTGGTGGTCTCGTGGCAGGTTCTGTTATTTTGTTTTGTTTTGATTTTGAACAACACCTCACTTTTCTGGAACTCATTATATAAATCAGGCTGCCCTTGAACTCATGGAGGCCCACCTTCCTCTGACTCCCAAGATCTGGGACAAAGGGCATGAGCTGCCACATCCAGCTTTGTTTTGATTTCTTTTTAAAGATTACATCTTTAAGCTTCAAGAGTTTGGATCTAGACAGCATGCTGGGCAATCGCACTAAGTGAAAGTGTAAGAAGGCACTGCCTTTAAGATCCCCAATGGGAACCACCCTGACGCCATCTTGTCAAACGTGCAGCCTTTACCAGTCACGGTATTTATACGCAGAATGTAATTTTCATTCATTCTAAATAATCTCAAAAGGAGAAAAGACATCAGCAACAATGCTGCTGACGCCGCCTGCGTTCTTTACATGATCCTAAAAATAAGTGATTTCCTTTCTATAATCATTGCCCTGATACTAACCAGACTCGGTCTGTCTAGAACATGACACTCTCCAGACATCTTCGTTTTTATTTACCTAATTACTCATCTTAGTCTTCTATTCATGTCCCTAATTCCTCTCTAAAGTAGGAAACTACCAAATGATACAGTATTAAGAATGAAGTAATTCTGACAGAAGTACATGCAAAATGATTCTCCAGTATTTCTACAAATGTCAGCAGTTTTTCAAAGTACATTTCCTCACATTTAAGCAAACCCAAGCATTAGTTTCTAAGACTGTCTTACCAGATGCTTTGACTTCAGACTCAGTTTCTATGTCTTATAGTTTAAGTTAGACTGGAGGAGGAAAAAAAGTACTTAGCAAAAACATTCCAAAAACTCAAGAGTTTTAGAAGTCAAGGTGAAAGCCCAAATTTTCTAACTATGTTTTGTTAGTATATTATTATTTGTATATATTTATAAGATACAAATTTGATGTTTTCATTCACATGCATGTTTTGTTATGACTAACTCAAGGTAATTTAGCATATCTATCATTTCAGACATTTATAATTCTATGAGGAGGCCACAAAATCACTCTTTTCGACTATATAATCCATCACTGCTGATTTAACTCCCACTGCTGAGACACGGAACACCAGCCCTCACTTCAGCGTAACCACTGGTCTACCCTCAGCTTCTACAAGAACTATTTCAGACTCCCCACCTAAATAATATCTCCATGTGTTGGCCATTTCACTTCACACAGCATCTTCCAGGTATGTCCATGTTGTCACAAATGTCTTGACTTCCTATGAAGCATGAGTTTTATGTGTTTGTACATATATGTGTACATATTCATGTGTTTGCACCTGTGTAGACCAGAGGTCAAAGTCAGGGGTCTTCCTAAGTGTCACTCCATCTTATTTTTTGAAACAGTCTCTCACTGAAGCTCAGACCATTGATTTGACTAGACTGAATGGCTGCAGAGCCTCAGGAGTGCTCCCCTCTGTTTTCCCTGGGACACGGACCCACAGCACTGCTGCAGCTTTTTATGTGGTGATCGGGACTGAACTCAGGTCCTTAGGTTTGTGCAGTAAACACGACTCCAACTGGGATTTTTCCAGCCCCATGAACCTTGAATTTTCAGAGATTAGTAGTCATGGGATGAATATCTGAACATCTATATTAAAAATCCACATTATTTTCCAGAGTCGTCCGTATAAATCCGCAGCAGATGCAATGGCACTCAGGCGATTGCTTGGGCATTAAGAGCTCTATGTGGACTGACAAAGGGTGCAGGTTTGAGTCCCAGCACCTACAAGGAGGCTAACGACTATCCGTGATTCCGGTTCTAGAAGACCCAATAGATTTATAGGGAAGATACACAGAATGCCTACAGTTCTGTTCTTTCTGTGGTTTGAAGCATTCACTACGAAGCAGTATCTTTAGTGGCTGAAAGCAGAGGGTAGGAGAGGGCATGAGACTGTAAATGGAGGATGTGTTCACAGGCAGTTTAAAACATAAACTTGATTATGAGTCTCACCATCTGCTTTGATACACTGCTGGGCAGAGTCTTTCAGATGCTCTCTGTGGTAGGCTCCTATCCTGTTACTTGTTTTCTCCTATGTCCAATGCACATCCCATTTGTCTTTCTAAGTGAGGATTGATCATCTTATCCCGGGTCCTCTTTCTCATTTATCTTCTTTAGGTGTGTAGATTTCACTATGTTTATCATATCTTATAGGTCTTTGGCAGAGTGCAGGGAACCATATGAAAGAAAGGGGAGTTAGTATGACATGGAAAGGATAGAAGGTCCAGAAGAACCATATATATCTGGGCACAGGGTCTTTTCTGAGACTGACATGCAACCAAGGACCATCTATAGATATAACCTAGAACCTCTGCTTGGATGAAGCCCGTGGTAGCTCAGTAACCAATTGGTTTCTCATAGTAAGGGGAACAGGGACTATTTCTAACAGGAACTCAATGGCTGGATCTTTGACCTCTCCACCCCCCCAAGGGAGGAGCACTCCTGCTAGGCCACAGAGGAGGACTTTACAGCCAGTCCTGAAGATACCTAATAAAACAGGGTCAGAGGAAAGGGGAGGAGGTCCTCCCCAATCAGTGGACTTGGAAAGGGGCAGGGAGGAGATGAGGGAGGGAGGGTGGGATTGGGAGGGAATGAGGGAGGGGGCTACAGCTGGGATACAGATTTAATAAAATGTAATTAATAATAGAAATTTAAAAAAAAACATACACTTGAGGTAAAGACAGATTTAAGGTCATCTTTGGCTACAAAGAAAGTTCAAGTACAACCTGGAAAACATGAGACCCAGTTTCAAATAAATAAATAATAGCAGTTTTATATAAAATAAAAATTACTGATACTATACTACAAAACTCAAAGATGAATATCTTTGACAGTCAAGAATATGTAATAAAATTGCAGATACAATTTTTAGGTAACTATTTTTCAAAGAATGGTAGCAATTGTGTCTATGCTAGAGAAGATGACTGTGGTAAAAATAAACAGATATTCCTCAGTGGCATACCAAAAATTAACTCTTACTACTGAAAAGTCCAAGCATATGAGAACATAGTGCTGTTAACATATGCACCACAGGAGATAAAATATCAAAACAAACTACTGAAATGTGCTGAGTAACGTTTGAGAGGACAGATATATTTAACCTGATCGAGGCACTGCGGAACGTGCCCATGTGTGGAAATAGAATATCATCATCAAATTCAATCTTCCTGACTGTGTACGTCAGTTCAAACACAGCTACAGTTGTAACTGTAAATCAGCACACATTCAGCATGGGCAAAGGCCTGCCTTCAAGGAAAGTCAGAAGACTTGTTTTTTTTCAGTGCCAAGAAAATTCAATGCATACGGTTACTCAATATACAAATAAATGAATAAGCTGAAGGTGGCTTGTGAATAAACCGCTTAGGGGAAGAAGAGCTGCCATGCATTTCTGCCTGGGCATCTGCCTGTTTGGAAAATTTTCTGACTTACATAATGTGCTTTTTGTGCAGTCAAAGGTGCTTCAAAGGCCCTCAAAGTTCAAGGTGAACTGATGAATTCTTTAAGTCTGCCACTAAGAAAATGACTAGGACTCCCTCACAGCAATAGGGCCAAAGGTCATCTGCAATCAAAGTGTTCTAAAGGGCCCAAAGACTGAGGTTCACGGAGGACCAATTAGGAGTCAGCTCCAAGGATCCCACAGAGCTGATCTTGATCTTGACCTTATCCCAGTATGTGGGAAATGCAGGTGCTGAGTGCTACACAGGTTTGAGTGACACTCTAAAGGAACCAAGTCTTGGCAGTTCTAATTTAGCCTGCCTGACTCCTATGACCCTACGTGTTTTTCTGCAGCCAGACTGACTGAATTAGTTAGTTCACTTTAATGGAAACCAAAACTAATATTCCTTTCCCCACACACTAGAAATAAAATGTTTTGTTTTCTTGCCTTTACAGGTGATATGTGATTTGCAAAATGCACAGCTATTTCACCAGTATAAAAAAGTTAATTTTAATCAAGGATTTTTCATTCAACCTCCAGTTCAGCCAAGTAATTGCTACTTAACACCTCGATCAAAAAGTAAATGTGCCAGCTCCCCATCTTCCACAGCCAGCCTTGCCATGGGAAGGCATTTAGAGGGACACCTAAGATGCCCACATTCCTGTACCAGGGCGGAGAACACCTACTAAAGCAGTCTAGGTGGCTGAAGAGATAATTCACAGCACGAATTCTAACTTGCCAAGCAGTCACAGGCCGACCGGGCCTGCCCCAAACCTTGTTTGGTCTGACCTCTGCATGGTATCTGACCACTGAGGTTCTCATTTCCGCACTCTCCCTGCTCAACTGGAAGATCAGTTTCCCCGACAGCCTCTCCCCACTGGAGCCGGGAGCATTTTTTACCCACCCACCATAAAGCAATGGTGTCAGCGACCACTGTCTGCTCTTACTCCTGCTTGGTCCCACACTCCAGTACTTCCTGCCTCCAGGCCAGGGTGGCATCTTGCTCCTGTGCACATCCCTCCATTCACTGCAAGCAATGTTACTTTCTATCTGCTCACTGTGCTCTCCTCAGGTCTCTGTCTCCCCCATCCCAGGCTCTGGCTTCCTTATCAGGCAGTCCCAGGGTTAGAAAAACAGTTATCAAAACAAAGTCACACAGAGAGAAAAACAAAATCTTAAATGATCCTGTCAAGTAAAATGTGATTTCCCTAATACGTAATCTTTGTTTTTATAAATAATACTCAGATTGTTACACTATACACACAAACACTCAAACGAATGTGTGTAAAAAGTTAGAAAGTATGTCTGGATTATCGGTTTCAGCATGCCTAAAAATGGCACAGCACATTCGATCATGTTCTCTTTCTCTGTCCTCTTACAAGGCCCAGGATTCCTACTTCAAGTCAAATATGGGGAAACGCCACAATAAAATGCACGCAGTCTTTTCTACCTGTGCCTGTACTGATATAAGAACACTGGGGTGACTAATTACCGGTGGGGAGCGTTTGGTCCTTACAGTCCAATCACACGTTTTTAAAGCCAAATATTGACACATAAGTTTTGGGTTTTTTCTTTGTTTGTTTGTTTTTTGCCTCTTCCTCTCCCTCTCAAACTCATGGTCTGTTTTCTTTTTAATTATTATTGAACATGAGTGTGTATGTGTAGGTATGCATGTGTGTGTGTGTGTGTGTGTGTGTGTGTGTGCATGTGTGTGTGTATGTGTGCATGTATGTGTGTAGGGATGGCATTTAAGACTGGATAATCTATCAGGGGATTATCTGTAGACAAGATTGACTTTCCCCCTCACTCAGCAGCCATCAATAGTGTATAGCTCTTCTTCCACGTGTTGTCAGTGTGCTAGTCTTATCTAGTAAGACTAAATCACAGCCACACCATTGTAAATGTATGGGTGCAGGCCACCTGTCATATATGGAAGATACCACCAACAGATATCCTGGTTTGCTGCTGTTACAGTCTTTCTAGCACCTTTCTTCCAATGTTCTCTGAGCCGTACACATAGTACTACGTTAACAGAAGCACCCAGTGGAGCTAGCTGGCCCCCTAAAATCGGCCCGCTCCCTTTTGCCCAGTCGTGGCTCCCTGTACTCATCTCCTTATGCTTAAGAACAAGGTTCTCCGACAAGGGCTGAGATGCATTACCTGTGGTGCAAGGCTACCCTTTTAGAACGCAGTTAGGTATTACACTGGTCTAGAAATGTGGCAACAGCAGGTTCTCCTCCAGGGTGCATGACCTCCGATCACAGGCCCTGGCTGGGTATAGGGTAAAGGGAAGAATTTCCTTCTACTGAGCAGGCAGGAAGTCCAACTGGCCAGCCATTGGTTACCAGCGCCAAGCTCCAAAATATAAATGGCATTATTGTACCTTTGGCTACACTGACATGGTTCACAGGCTTTACAGCAGAGTAGAACTATTCTTTTTTTTTTTTTTTTTTTTCTCCTTGAAAGCTTGCAAAGCACCTTCAGATACTATGAGGGCGAATCCTCAGAAAGGAAGCTTCCAAGTCAATGCAGGCTCTATCCTTTCAAGTCCTGTGTCTGAAGTATGTGCTCTCTTCAGCAAGAAGGACTTGCCTTCAAGTTCTGGAGAAAACCAGGGGCAATAGCAATAGCCTTTTTTTTTTTCTTGGATTTATGTTTTGAAAGCTTCTTCCGTGTTTACTTTTTCTTTCCCTACTGTGTTGGGGGAGTGAAGCCAAGATTTTGTGTATGTTAGGCAGACACACTACCACTGAGATATATCCCCAAATCCACTCTATTTGCTACAGAATTTCTAAAACCAACAGTCTTACGCTCTACTATGTTTAGGCCACTCAAACTCAACGCTTGCTGTATAGACAAAGCTGACCTCAAACCTGGATTTACCCCCTTTCCTCTGCCTCCTCCTGGGATTGCAGATGTACACCACCATGCCCGCCCAACGCTTTGTAATTTAAGTTCAGCTGGCAATGTTTCATTCTTTCTCTTGTTATATGATAACAATAAACTCTTTTCTTTATAAGATTGCCAATGGTTTTCACACCATGACTGTAGAACTGCTGTTTCCACTCCAAAAGAAAACATGTATTCAATCATGTAAAGTCACTAAGGAATGAGGACACTAACAAACCCTACTAGTTAAAAGTACTAACTAGTATCTTTTTAATTCTGTGTTTTTATCACTCATATACATGACTTTAAGGTAAAACAATCACAAAGGCACCAAAGGCCTCTGCTCTGCTGATACACAGCCACTGCTTTTCAGGCCACCTGTATAGTCTCATACACTAACAGCATTAAATTCACCTACTTGTGCTACAAGATCCCTGGAGACTTAAAACTTTTCTATTCTAGAAACATTAAAATAAAACAGTGTTTAACACTAAGCTTTTCAGAGGCTCACTCAACAACAAATTCTAAGCATGTATGTGGTAGGAATTTGGTAACTATGTATGTTAGAAGATCACTGAGAAGGATCAAGCCAAAGCAAGGGAAAACACGTTTGCTAAGGAGGTGAGGTGGAATTAAGAGATCATAGTATATGAACCCTTCAGAACCATTCAAGGTCATTATGGGAGAAATACTGTTGTCGAACACCATGACATCAAAGCAAGAACGTGGGTGAGGGATGTGCTCATGATGCTTTTTGCAAGAACATTTTGGGAAGAAAAGAATTATCTCAGAGCCCCCCAAAGAAGACTCCTACTTTTTAATATTTCTATATCTGGTAGGATAGAAAGTAGCTTACTTTGCTAGTCTACTTTTTATTCTTCTTTTCTATCTGGAATACATAAGGTGAAGTACGATGGTCATATTAGATATGAGCCAGCCATCTATGTGGTCTATGCTTCAAATGTTATGAAGGAAATCTGGCTGACTGAATGAATTTGCAAATAAAGCTTTATTAGAAACATAGCCTCACGTACTGATATCACATCTTAATGATATCTGTCTTCACGCCATAGCACCTGGTTGAACTATTAACAACAGAAAGCATACAGCTGTCGGGCTTTAAAACCTTTACCATTTGGCCCTTTTTGGAAAGTTTGTTGCTGCTACAGAATTCAGAATGTCATCTCAGCTGCTACAACATGAACCTGCGTCAGCTGGCCATGGGTCAAAGCTCAGCAAGTTCTGCATAAGAAACGAGGAAGGTCATCTTATAGGATTAATGGGCACCATTAACCAGACTCAAGATGCCCACAGAAGTCCGGCCAGGAGAAGGGTTTCAAATTCTACCTCTGCTTTGAGTCTATCACCTGTCTTCTGACCAGTTACAAGTACATCTTTTAAGTCAAAGAAATATCATCATGTAAAGGAGTTTTTAAAGCATTGCCTGAAAAAAAAAAAAAAAAGTTGGCTTTCTTAGCTCTGTTCATATTGTTACCCAGAAGAAAATGTTACAGCAAGGAAAAAAAAAAAAAAAACACAAAAACCACAATGATTTTCCCCAAGGTTGAAAACTATAAATTTAAAATCATAGTCTCTCCCCTTAGGCAGGTTCTCTAGGAATGGAAAAATCAATGTTTTGATGAAAGAAAATGGAAAATGTTCTAATTATCCGAGAGGTGGCCAAAACGGGTCAGGCTTTCTCCATGTGCCCAGGGCGTAAGCACATCAGGTCTACCAAGTACAACAGACTGTTGCAGCCTAGGCAGGAAGCCTTGGCTACACAGCACCACACGCCAGGGATCCTCCCACTTGTCCTGCGGCATTTCACACTCACACCCGCCCCTCCCTGACCACTTACGCTTTGCAGACAGGAAACACTAGAAAAGATTCGAGCTTATTTTTCTTCTTTCTACTCATGTATAAAAATTACATGCATTTTTATACATGAGTATGGGCCCTGGTTTTGTTATCTAAATATGCATTTTCCAATAATGCTGATGACCGACAAGAAAAAGAAAAAAATTATACAAAGGAAACTAGTTTGTCATCACAGCGTCAAGGGAAAGGAAGGACGTAAAGACCGGTGAGAGCACCGTGGCGTTCTATTCAAAACCTGCTTCTCTCAGGACACATGCTCCACTGCTGGCCAGTTAGATAACCAATACTCAAATGATGTTTGGCTTTAATTTTTAAGAAATATTATTCAAACTCTTACTATGCATCAGATCTGCTTCTAATAAATCTTTGGCCTAAAATTATTTTGGATTAAACCAAGGCTTTGCAGAAATGTCACAGGGGAATAGAAGAGAAAAACAGCAGGACTCACATTAGCTCCTTAAACATGAGAATATTTCCCCCAAAAAATGTATTAATTCTTAAAGAACAATACAGATAATACTTTTAAATCAGAAAGTTGGAGAGCAGAAAAAAGTTTCTAATTAAAAATGTTCCTTATCCCCAAAGATTTCATTGTACCATATACTGGAAAATAGAAAAATTGTATATGTAAACATCTGAAATGGCAAATCTGTGCAAAACTATACTTAAGGGCTCTGACTTTTTGAGACACATAAAAGTTAAAACTTTATGATTAAAAGATAAGAATGTCAAAGAAAAGCTGTATTAGTAACATGTGTTGAAAATATAAAATAGATATCAAAATGCTTCACATAAAATAAAAAACCCTGACTTATAGTTTGTTCACATCCAAAAAGAAAACAGGATAATAGATCAATAGCAGCACAGAGCTTAATCTTAACTGATGATGCTCTTCTCCCTAAGTACAGCAAGCACTGTGCCCGCAAACAGAACACTGCTCTAAGTGTCTCCGCCAGTGTGGGCTGCCTGAAAACCCAGCCTGCGGGGCTCTGCTCTGATGGAGTGGGGCACCAGAAAGGACATGTGATTATCAAGTTAGAAACTAACATTCAGAAGGGGGAAGTGAACGTGTAACTGGAAGTTTTAATTCCAACAAGAATTAATTTAATTCCAAACCCGAAGCGGTTATTCCAAACCTTACTGCAGGACTGAACTTCTTATACCTATGCGCCTAGGGTACAGCATTCAAAGTACTGAAAATCCCTTTAAGAAAAAAAAAGTACCTTGGGAGTTGGGTACAAAAATAAATAAATAAATAAATAAATTGGCAGATTTAGTATGCATAAGCTTGAATTTACCCAAATAGCTACTTAGTAAGTAAAATGTATCAATCCTTACCCTTGAGGTGAGAGTTTATCCAGCCATCCAGATTTAACCTTTGCTGCGGAAGATCCATAGAAGCAGGCATAGGGAGAGATGGCATTTGAGATGGCTGATGAATCAGTATTTCCACTTGTGGAGCTTAAAGGATAACTGTGTCTATTAAAAGGGTCCAGGTAGAAGGCTTTTTGAGTCCTAGACTTAGATGCTTTTGAATTTTTTCTTCTTAGGCTCTGGAAGCATTCCTCCACTGTTGAGTACTCTGACTCAGAAGCTGAGTCCTTGGGAGGGTTATTTTTATCCTCTCGGAGTATCCAAATGTCTTCTCCTTTGTCTTCACTCACTTCTTCCTTCCTGTTATCATATATGCTAAAGAGAAAAGAATGGTAATCAAATTCAAAATGATATGGTTAATTTAATCTGTCAGTTAGATCTTTAAAACTTATACACCAACCAACCACAAAAGTTGAGGCTAAAAGGTCTTCACTGCACAATTAATTCAGCTTGTAATTTTAAAACCTTTCTCAGGGACCTGGCACCCAACTATGAAAATCTGAGTTTAGATCCATTTAACCCATTAAGAAGCCACTTAAGCCATATAAAACCAGGAATAGAGATGATGTGTGTCCATTATCTCAGGACCGGAGAGGCGGTGACTGAAGGAACCCAGGGGCTTACTGCCAGCCAGTCTAGACAATCGGAGAACACCAGGTTAACAGAGACACCGTCTTTCACAGTGCAAAGCTAAGCTGTAGAACAGTTGAGGAAGACATCTAACCTTGACCTCTGGCCTCTATAATCCGTGCAGACCTACACACAGGTGAAAACAAACGAACTTGTTGTGTCCAGATGCATGTGTGTGTGCATGACACATCTTCTCCAGAAAAAAATTCCAGTAGAAACATTCTATCATCCTAGGATATATGTGGGCACTGTAAAAGCCCTATGTATAATTTAATCATATTCTGCCCTCACGAAGGTTAAGTGCAAGTAACAATGAATAAAATCCTTTCATCAAGCTTTAAACTTCATAAAGAGCACACAATTAATGTCCTCCTCAATTTCTAGTCTCCAGGCAACACATTGAACTACTTAAAGACCTTACTTCATACTGGCCTACCTGTCCAGCATATTTGAAGGGCTCCAGGGTCCACCTTACCATAAGACAGCAGAGAACAAAGCTGACAGCTCAGTACTGTGTTACAGTGCTACTGAGGAAAAGCACATTGCCAGCCAACAACCAAGCAAAGGTTAGCATATTTCCCAAGCTGAAAGCTGGGCTGAATGTAATGTTCCCTAGAATGCACTCATAACAGCTAGGCATATTCCTATATATTTCAAGAATGAAACAATAAGTTTACTCATTTTATTAAACACCATTACAAAGAAGTTTTTACCAATCAATGAGACGGAATGCAGGTCACATACATCTCTGTGAGTACAGTGTTCTAAAAGCTGAAACTTAGAGATGCATGCAACATAGCTCTTTTTCATTTCCTATCGTAATTATCACTTATGAGGACGCATCATTTATTTTCCACTCAAGTAAATCCACAACAGTATTAGTTTTGGAAAATGAAGGTAGAAAATAATATGAATATGAATAATACTTCAGCATAGTAAGTTCTACTATAATAGAAAGAAAGAAAAATATAACTTTGGGTCTTTCTCTTACATGTTACCAAAATAAATGAGTAGTCCTGCAATCTTCCCAATGGTGAATCTCTAATACAAAGGACACATTACATTTTCATAGTGCTAAGCTCAGTGTCCCTTTTTCCTTTGTACTAGCATATATCCCAACTGAAGAGCAATAACCTAATGGTGACAATATCTGTAAAACATATATTATATATTTGGTGGTACTTAGATTACAGAAACTTTAAATTCAAATATGCACCTAATGTGCATTTTTAAGCAAAATCATGGCAGCTAAAACACTTGAAGACACATATCCCATTTCAATTCATATAAATCTTTTTAACCTTATTCTGGCTTTATGATTTTTTTACGGTGTCCAACCAGACTTGGAAACTAAGTTTAATAAATATCAAATCGATTTTCTAGGGGGAAAAAAGTGAACACAGTCACTGCACACTCACCAAACTCGGTAAGAGTGAATGGACACAGTTAACAGGAGACAAAAATAACCTGCTGCAGATACCACTCAACTTCTAGAACAAAAGTCGCTACCCCGCTTCCATGACAGCTCGGGAACTAAAATGAATACTGTCCAGAAAACATTCAGGCAGGAAAGAAAAGCCTCGGACTTGCCCACGTAAATGAGTAAGAACTGCCAGGTAAATGACTAAGGTAAATAAGTAAAAAGTCGACATCTTGAAGGCTTCTGCTCATTGGCAGACGCAGAGACGCTCACCTTGACCTGGTTAAGATGGGGCTACTTGCAGTGGCCGCTTCCTCTTTAACAGTGTCCTCATGAGGCCAAAACTCATTCTTTATAGATCGCTTCTGTTTAAAAAAACAAAAACAAACAAATAAAAACACATTCACTGTTTTGATTATTGATTTACGTAATTATTTATGGTGTAACCATATTTCACAAAGACCTACAATATTTGAGTTTATTTTTATTAAACAAACTTAACCTTAGATCATTTTTTTCTGTTAAAAACACTGCAAAGGAAAAAAAAAATCAAACAATTTCTGATGTCCTCAGAATTTAATTTAAATTAATTCATTACATTAACTATGAACAAGCAAAATGTTAGCTAACAACATAGCACACACGCTTTGACTCCCCTCTATGACTGTTTAGTTGTGGATTTTAGGTGATTCTGCTTTATCTTATGGAGGGAGGGTATGGATCAGACCCAAGGCCTTGTACATGCCAGACAAGTATTTTGCTATTTTGTTACTTCCTTAGCTGTTTCTAACATGCATTTTTCTCCCATATCTTTTTTTTTTTTTTTTTTATATATATATATCAAGTCGAAGGAATGGACTAGTGAACTGGGGGAAGTAACAGAAACAAAGCTAAATCCTTAACCTAAACGAAATGCACAGACAGAAACTTCCATACTGGAGAAGACTGTCTCCAAGTATAAGGCCAAAGAAAAGTCTAAGGAGGTTCACACTACAGTGATTTTTAATTATTTTAATGTTTGAAGTTCTTCAATGCACTGTTCTGTATTACTGAGATCACAGTAAAAATGTGTCTACATGATTCATAGCTAAAGACACAGATTATCATAATTTAACCAAGCTAAGGTTTTACTGGAAATCTTGTTGTACAGCATCGTTTTAATGACCTATAGGAAAACAAAAAAGCATGGAGAAGCTATAGAACAAATAACTGCTTATGGAAACATAAAAGAAAATGAATGAGACTAACCTTGGAACTTTCTAGTTTCTGGAAGAGAAATGTCTCTCCATAAGGAAAGATGGAAGTTGAATTATCCTCATTTGAATCTTTTGGAGGAATTACAGAATGAGAATGGAAAAGATGAATAATGTGGAATAGTGCAAAAAATAAAGATAAAAGCATTATTTAATTATTTTATAGCAATATCACAACTTAAAGATTATTCTACATGAGTCCAGAATGATACGGCTAACTCCTACCTCCTAAACCAAATCTCCCCAGTCTTCATAATACCTATCACTCACTTGACTTTAAGGTCACTAACTCTGAAGTCAGAACCAGTCACATATCGCCCTAGCAGCCTCCGAGGTCCTCAGGAAGGTAACCAAGAACACGGCCTGTGTACCTCGGGAACCGCCAGGATGCACTTCAGGCTAACTCAGAAAACCAGTAAGATTTTAAGAGGGAGGATCTACACTTTAACACTCAACAAACGACTGTACAGAGTCCATTGATGTAATGGCTGGGAATCACCTAAAACTTGAGAACTCCTGTGACGTAAACCCTCTCAACTACTCACACTACTGCAGAGGAGTAATTTCAAGAGAAGAGCCTCTATCTTTGAACTGTTGTGATCTACAGGAAAGAATCTTTAGCATTTGCATTTCGCCTAGAAAAACTTTTTTTTCAAAAAGTAGAGTAATTATTCATTTGCTATTTTATAGTCAAGAAAAATGTTCTGGAGTCTGTGTAAGCAGATTTGAGAATACCAAAGAGAAAGGTCCAACCAATGATCAGCTTACCAAAATAAGGGGATCAAACTTTTCACCCTAGCAAAGTAATTTTTCATACATAATTATTCTCTAGCTCTGACTACCACAAGCATTTAGTTGAATACCTTTGGCTAATGATAAATGAGGAATATGTTTAAAATATCATTTGCTTGAAGCATGTGCCAATTTTTAGGAGTCCCAGTGCCCTTGTATTACCACTCAGGGATAAACTAATGCAGAGACTCACTTATCAGTGTCGAAGACTTTCCAGCTGAGGTAGCAACACTTCTTCTGTCACGGAAATAGCTTAAAGCAAAAAGAAAAGTCAGGTCATTATAGTGTCTTGGATACAGGATGCATGGAGATATGTACATCCTTCTAAGATTTAGAATTTAAGAAGGAACATCAATATGCAAATGTTGATCTGGCTTCAATTATAAAGGACATATTCCACCAATCTGTTTTTGTATTTAACATTCAAGAGAGAGATTTCATCAGACATTATAAGTCATTTAAATCCCCTCCCTGCAACACACAAAATTTAAATATATATATATTTAATAATATATTTAATAAATATATATATATATACTTTCAAGTATTCATATGTACTCATCTTCAAAACTGTTATATGTCAGAAACAAGCTAATTGAATAGATGTATTTATAAAGTTATTTTGACATTAACTTTATAACATTTTATAAAAAATATGTTCTAAGAACTAATACAAAAATGCTTCTTCTTCAAATCCCTTACAATTTTGAGAGCCAGACATGATATGTACACAACGAGAATGTAGCATGAAAATAGCAATGACAGAAATAGAAGATAACAATGAACAGTATCAAAAATGAAAAGGACCTCTCTACAAAAGCTGAGACCATTACAGAGATATATTAATATGAAAAAGTTTATGTCCAAAGCATTGGTGAACTAGACATTAACCATGTATTTAAATAATTACATCTGAAAAGATTAAATAAAATTTTAGTAGTTCTATTTCTACCAAAAAAGTTTAACTTAGTAATGAGTAATACTCCCACAAAACCTCCAAAAAAAAATTGAACATACAATTAAAAAATAATATCAATCCTAAAAAAATGTACTGAAAAATGGATGATAAATATCTATCCCTCAACTTATCTTGTTAATAAAATATAGATGTTAATCAATTAAAAGCAAATACATAAATATTGCCACGACATAAATTTAATGTCAAGTCTGCCAATCATAAAAAGAATAATATAATCAAATAAAATTTACATCTAAGAAATATTTATTTTACGAGTAAAACAATGTCATAAAAATTAACAATATACTGACAAAATTTAATTAACAAAACATATCCATATATAATAAAAATTGTCACCACCTGGAAGGAAGACTATTAACCTAGAAAGGTCTTTTATGAGAGAAAGGTACCCTAAACGCAGAAACTAAAGGCTAAATGTTTCCCCTGAAGAAAGGATATCTACTTCCATCATTTATGCTCCCAATATTCCAGTGGTTTTAGCCTATGTAAAAAGAGAGCAAAATAGTACTATATGCCTGCAGATTTAAAAAGGAACAATCCTGTGCATGTTTGGTTTCATTGCTGCTTTAAGCAGGGCTTTATTCCATAGCTGAGGCCAGGCTTGCATTCACTCTTCAGCCCTGTCAGGCCTGAAGCTCATGGTCATGATGCTACGCCAGAGCTTCTGAGTATGGGATAATAGGCGGTTTTTGCTACATGTTCTTCTCAGGCAATTCAGTAAGGCACAGCCACAGGAGAAAGAGTGAATATAACTTTAACAGTTCCACATTCTAACAAAGAACAATTGGGAAAAACAACTTGAAAATTCAATTCTTCTTGTAATAGTACATAAAAACATGAATGCCCCTAACTATTTTTTAAATGAACAAACCCTTGACAGTAGACGTTGAAGGACTACTTGGAAAAATAAAATAGGATTTTTAAATTAATGGATACACATTCCTAAACTGGAAGTTTCAATGTTATTAAATATCAATTCTCCCCATACTAATACATATATATGTAATAAACTCTAAAAAATAATATTTCAAGTGGATTTAAAAATAGATGTTACTAAGATGACTTGAAAGTTTACATGTAAATGAACTAGAGTGGCCAACGTAAATTTTCAAAGAATAACAGAATTGGAGGACACATGTGATGTAACTTCAATATTCTAGCTACAACTACCTCAATCAAATCAGCAAGCCCATAACGAAACAGTAGACACACAGCGGAGGAATGGAACAGAAAGTCTGCATATAGTCCCACAGTCTATGGCCCAGCTTTTTGTTTAAAATATACAGCAATTCTTACCATCAGCAGAAAAGAGCAAAGAAGTCCTGAGTTTTTCAGAGAAATGGTTGGGACTACAACACATTCTACTGAGCAAGGCAAGGCAAGCCAAGGCAAGAACCTCTGCTCTGAGGTTCCTAGCTTTATATATTCAGATGTGAGTAGATAACCTTGAGGAACTACAGAAAACATTAACATAAAAAGAGGGAGAGGCAGATACAGGGAATCTAAGGGGGCTCTAAATTGGGAGCAAAAGATAAATACAGAAGAAGGAGGGAGGAGGGTAAAATAACAGTAAGAATGTCTGAAAAAGTCATAATCATTTAAATGAATCTTTCTCGTCTGGGCTGACAATGCTTCCCCAAGAGCCATAGACTAACAAAAATTATATCACCAGGCAGGAGAAACCCTCTTTTAAGTTGTTGGTTATGGACTCCTAAAACATTAGGAGTCTCCAAGAGACTCCTAAAACATTAAAGATTATTCTTATTATTCTCAGTGAACTGTCACAGACTGAAGGTAAGTCCTATGCTGAAGACACCATGGACTTCTGTACAGGGCCCAGAGGATCTGTGCTGAACCTAACATGAAAGCCTCCATTCTGAGGACTAGCTTCCTGGTACCAGAAGGAGTAGCTATGTACATTTTCAAAGGAAGGAACTAACCAATAGTCCTTCCCAGCTATGGCACCTATGCACCACAACAATGAGCAACGTGGCATTGAACTCTTCGGGTTCAGGAGTGGCACACGTACCTTGGCAGGTGCCATCAGTTCTCTAATTGGACTTAGGACCAATTCGACAAGAAGGATATCTTGTCTCATACTGGAATCTTGAGCAGCTACCCAAAGCAAGGGAGGTCACGGATCTGGAAAAGAATCTACAACCTTCACCTTATGGAACCAGCACAACCCGTAACTACATTCTAAACATGTGTCCTTACACCCACCGATATCTGGACTTCTCTCCCCTCATCAAGGAAACTACTCTCAGCATCAGAAATAGACCATCATAAACAACCACAACTCATCACAGTACAGAGTGTGGAATCCAGTCCCAAATGATACATCTATAAAACAACTCTGGCAAATAAGACTTAGGGATCATGGCGAAGGAGGGGATGTAAAGACTGTAAGAGCCAGAGGAACAGGGAGCTTTCTCTGAGACTGCATCTCCTACAAAAAGTACACCCTTGAAGTTTCAAGGCTATGACTGTCTAAAGATGACCTAAACAAGGATGGCAGCAATAAACATGCTAATGACGAAGGAGGAAGACTCAAGAAGCCCCAAGCCCATACAAAGAGCTACAGGCAACTAAACAATGCTGAGAGCAGGAGAAATAGTCTTCTTCATGGAAGATCACACAGATTGGTTAACCAACACCAACTGGTCATTTCTGAAAACACATACATGCAGGTAAGATAATGAACTGAGTCAGGTTGTTTTATACACTTAGAGGAAAAATCGAATAATTTAATACATATGATATGACAGTAGAAGAGGCCCAGAGGAATGCTCAGAGCTCTTACTGCATTTCCAGGGGTCTAAGACCTCCATTTCTAGTACCAAGACAAGAGGGTCACAACTGCCTCTACCTCCTGAAATCCAGCATTCTCTTCTGGTGTCTGAGCACACCAGCACTCACACACATATACACCCAACACACACACACACCAACAAACACACATGACATACCCCCAACACACACCATACACACACACACACACACACACACACAGATAGAAAAAGAGAGAGAGAGAATTAAAAGTAAAATAAATCTTTTATAAAAAGAAGCAGAAGGAAGAACTAAAGAGGCGAAGGCAACTCTTCCGGCGATAGGGAAGGTCCAAGGGAGAAGGCATTAGGGGAGGGAAAGAGAGAAGAACAAAGTATGATAGATATGAAGACTTCATGAGGAAGCACGTTGCTTTGTAGGCTAATTTTAAAAACTGAAAATGTATTTCAGGAAAACAAAACCCCACAGTTTTAAAGAAATAACAAAATGCCTTATTCTTGGAGCATGAGAATGTCCTAACCAACTCTCATGAGCTCAACCTCGCACCATGCACAGTCTCACAGAGGAGTAACGCATAAGAGGAGGTAAAAGCTGCAAAAGCTTTCAAAAGCTGCAGCTCTTATATTAGTGCTGCCTCCTCTCCTGATGGTCAGGAAAAGCCCTTCGTGGTTAACGTCCTTGAGGCCTACAGGAGGCTGTTCACAGGACATAGGACACTAAATCCCAGGCCGTCTCCCTGTGCATATGTCCTAATGCTGGGTCTGCACCCTCAGAACCCACCTTTATGTAACATCCTCACCATCATCCTCACCACCTCGGTGGGCTTCTCTAGAAGGTCATAGGGTGAAACACCCTACAAAAAAAATCAGGTCTACCATTAATCTGGGACAGAAAAAAAAAATGGTCACCTTATCCCACAAATACTCCAGCCACTTCACAGATGTTCATAAAAATATGTAAAATCCACAAAACAGACGCCACTGGGCTCATAGCTCTTCTCTGGGAAAGTCCCATTATCCCTCTGGAGTTCTTGCCTTGCTCAGTAGACTTTGGCTTTATTCACTGTGTCTTTCAACTAAATGTTTTCCATCTAGAAGCTAAGAACTAAGAGATCTCTCTAACAAAAGCCTTTTGCTTTCCTGGCTCAGGGAGAGGGCACATTGGGAGTTATCCCCAATGTTCACCGAATCCTCTTTTGCCCTTTCACTTCTATGTGCTTATTGGCTTTGCAATTACCAAGGGGTGACTCATTGTTATCAGAGCTGCTGGCCCAGCCTCAAGCCTGGCTCTGCCTGGCTCCCTCCAGTTATCTGTTCATTTCAAAAGAAAACTGATAAAACACATAAAATTAAAAGATGACTGTATTACAGTTCAACCACAACTGGGGAGTAAGCCCTATCTTAGCAGGTTAGCCCCTTCCCTGTATAGTATTATAATTTATAGAAAAGATACAGCAAAGGAAAAACATGCATGTGTACAATCAGCTGTGGGGCTCGCTTATGCCAGATCTCAGGGGAAAGTTCTTGGTCCCAGGGGCCAGGGCCTCTCTTGACTGCCCATCTCCGCCTTCATTATTTGTCAGAATGAAAAAAAAAAAAAAAAGGCAATTTTAAAAGATACTTACTTCATGAGTCCATTCACCATTGTGTTTGGTTATGTAAGAGTTCAGGGGGGAAAATGAGTCAGTTGCCCCTATATCTATTAAGGGAAAAGTGGTTTGTCCTTTCAGTAAATCTAAGATGTATATTTGCTTTGCAAAGTCTTTTAAAGAAATTCTCTTCATTTGTTTTTTTTAATTTTTTCACAACTTATTCATTCTACATCCTGATTGAAGCCCCCTCCTTCAACTCCCCCCAGTCTCACCTTCCCTCCTATCCCTTTCACCCACTAAAAGAGGGAGTTCTCCACTACTGCCATCTGCTCAAAAATGTTTTTTTTGTTTCGTTTGTTAAATTTTTATTTTTATATAATATTTAGTTTATTCATTTTGTATCCCAGCTGTAGCCCCCTTCCTCATTCCCTCCCCATCCCACCCTCCCTCCCTCATCTCCTCCCATTCCCCCCTCCAAGTCCACTGATAGGGGAAGTGTTCCTCCCCTTCCATCACCCTAGCCTTTAAGGTTTCATCAGGACTGGCTGCATTGTCTTCCTCTGTGGCCTGGTAAGGCTGCTCCCCCCTCGGGGAGGTGATCAAAGAGCCAGCCACTGAGTTCATGTCAGAGACAGTCCCTGTTAAGCTTGTTAAGTGTCATCAGGACTGTCTGGATCCTCTTCTTCCACAGCCTGGCAAGGCCACACCACCAGGGGCGAGTGATCAAAGAGCAGTCAACTGAGTTCATGATAGAGGCAGCCTGTGTTCCCCTCACTCACAGACCCACATGTAGACTGAGCTGCCAATTGGCCACATCTGAGCAGGGGATCTAGGTCCTTTCCATGAATGGCCCTCCGTTGGTGCATCAGTCTCTGCAGGACGCCCTGACCTCAGATCTTTTGTTTTGTTTGTCTCCTTGTAGGACTGATGTCCCCTCCATGTCCTTCTATCCCCGCACCCCTCTTCTTCCATACGCTCCCTGCGCTCTGCCAAAAGTTTGGCTGTGAGTCTCAGCATCTGCTTCGATCCCCTGTTGGGTGGAGTCCTTCAGAGGACCCTCTATAGTAGGCTCCCTTCCTGTTTCTTCTCTTCCACCGCTTCTGGTGTCTATCCTTTTTGTCATTCTGAATGAGATTTAAGCACCCTCCCTAGGATCTTCCTCAGTGTTAGCTTCTTTAGGTCTGTAGATGTTTATCCTATATTATATGGCTAATATCCCATTATAAGTGAGTATATACCATGTCTGTCTTTCTGTTTCTGGGTTACCTCACTCAGGATGATCTTTTCTAGTTCCATCCATTTGCCTGCAAACTTCATGATTTTCTTGTTTCTAATAGCTGAGTAGTACTCCACTGTGTAAAAGTACCACAATTTCTGTATCCACTCTAAATCCCAGCAGGAGATCGAAGCAGATGCAGAGACTCACAGCCAAATTTTGGATAGAGGGTAGGGAGTCTTATGAAAAAGGGGTGTATAGAAGGACTCCGAGGGGACAGAAGCCCCACGGGTAGACCAACAATGCCAAAAACCCTGCCCCAGGACTGACTGCAGAGAGACCATGTATGGAGAGGACACAGACCCCAGATGTAGCCCACAAACAGCTCAGTCTCCATGTGGGCCCCATAGTAAGGGGAGAAGAGACAGCCTCTGTCATGAACTCTGTTGCCTACAACTTGATCACTCTCCCTGCTGGGAGACCGAGCCAGCCACAGAGGAAGTGGATCCTGGCAGTCCTGATGGGACCTGATAGGCTAGAGTCAGAAAGTAGGGAAAGAAGATTTCTGCTATCAGTTGACCAGGGGAGAGTGATGGCAGGGGGAGAGGTAGGGATTGTGGGACTGGGAGGAGATGAGGGAGGGACTACAACCAGGATACAAAGTAAATAATTAGAAAATAATAATAATAATAAATGGTGAATAAAAAAAACAATAAGCTAAGGGAATAAATTATATTTTAATATAGTATTATATAGCAGTTATTACATAAAATATGTACGAGCATGTTAAGGTCCTCATTTTAGTGCTGAGACACCAAGCTGCACTCAAATAGCATATTCAGATATCTATGAGTCAGTAGAGGCGGCAGCCTGTAATGTCCAGACGTGCAGAAGCTACGGCAGGAGTACTGGGAGTCTCAGGCCTGACCGTGTTACCCAGGGAGGGCCTTTCCTCAGACAGAAGAAGAGGGCGTCTATGGCCACTCTGCTGCATCTGTGGCAAAAGCTGAAAACCATGCAGAGAAGAATGAACACACAGTGAACGGGTGACTTCAGACACACTAGGAAGAGCCAAGCAAACTGGCAGGGTGACTTCTCAATCAACTAGAGTTTAGGTCTCCTATGACAAGGTTTTGCTTGTTTTGTCTGCATGGCTTTTTGTGTTAACAGTTTACATTTTATATAGTTTTGAGGTGTCCGGTATTTTACAACTTATGAATAATATTTTCTGCTCTGAAAATTAAAAAGAAAGAAAAAAAGAATAACATAATCAAGCGAATATTCAGCATGCCCACAGAAGTTATTATACTATGGTATATGTATGTGTGTGTGGTTTGTGTGTGTGATACATGTATATTAATGTGCAATTGTTCATATGCATGACACACAAGTAAAAGACAAAGAATGGCACTAAGTAGCTTTCCATTTTGCACTCTGCTTCACTCTGCCTTTCACGGTCTCACATTTCGGCTAATATACTAAACAACTGACCAACAAGCTCATGGTTCCACCAATCTCAGCTGGGGTCATAGGCCTATAAAGCTCTGGTAACACTTCATGTGGGTTGGAATTCAAACTCAGGTTCTAGTGCTTGTACAGCAAATGCTCTTACCTCCTGAACCATTTCTCCAGTCCCTTTTCTATTTCTGTTAATCACTAAAACTGCCAAGAAAAGACCTGATACACAGATTACTGTACAGCTCCCTGTACAAACTTCAATTATATAGTATTTAGGAAATGCAGTCAAACCCCAGAAATAGTCAGTCATGTACCATGAATAATCATTTAGGAATGTTTTTAAAACTGCAGTTAATGCAGTGGTAACGAATGATCATTACAGACTTGAAGGCAAAAGGGAAACAACCAAGTTCCTTAAGCAAACATTTAAAAGTGCCCTGAGGTTTCATAATGTCTTATCTAACACAGGTAAATCTACCTTCAGAAAACAAAGGGTAGGTTACCTACAGCATAGAACAGCAATGTGATTTAAAAAAAAAATTATATGAATTAATTCAATTTACATCTCAGTCATAGGCTCTTCTCCCCTGTCCTATTCATCACAATAGGGGAGCCCATCTACCAGACACCTCTGCTCATCCATTCACATGAGGACTGAGTTCATCTTCCTTCCCTGTAGGCGGGTAAGGCAGCCCCATCAGGGCGAAGTAATGAAAAAGCAGGCAACATAGTCTGTGTCAAATATATCCTCCATGCCCCTAATTAGTGGGCCACACAAAGCCTAAGATGCCCAGAGGATACTTATAGGATACTCCAGACCATGCACTATCTTTGGTTGGTGCTCCATAGGCCCCTCTGGGCCCTGGTTGATGGGCTGTGATGGTCTTGTTGAGCTTTTGCCACCTCTAGGTCCATTTATCTTTACCCTCTCTTTTCTATGCTTTGTCCAATATTTGCTTGTAATCTTGGTATCTGTTTCAAGCCATTGCTGGATGTAGCCTCTAAAAGGACAACTCTGGTGGGCTCCAGTCTACAAGCACATCGGTACCCTTAATAGTGATAGGGGTTGGCTTTCTTCCATGGGGTGGGTCTTAGGGTTGGGCATTGCCTCAATTTCTCCTCTATCTGTTCTTTGTCCACGCAGATCTTATAAGCAGGGTAACCACGTTCATAAACACATTGACTTGTAATTGCCAGAAACTGAAAGCAACCCAGGTGTCCCTCAACCAAAAAATAAGACACAGAAACTGTGGTGCAGTTACACAGTGGAATACCACTCAGCCATGAAAAACAGGAAAATCAGGGAATTTGCAGGCAAATGTATTGACCTACACCCTGAGTGAGGTGACACAGACCAAGAACGACCCGTGGTAGGCACTCACTTATAAGCAGATTTTAGCCGTATAGTGCATGACGGTTCTGTCACAATGCACAGACCCCAAAACGATAAGCAACAAGGAGGACCCAAGGGAGGACATGTAAATCTGACCTGTACGGGAAAATGGAAGAGACAGAGGTAGTGGTTGAAGAGCAGGAACAAGGTAGAAGAGGGACAGAGAGAAACAGCGGTGGAGATCAGACCTGGAGAGAGTAGGGGCGGGAGGGCAGAAGACATGCAGAGAAAGAGAAATGGTGGGTGGGGGCATCTCTGTGACAAGCTGCTGGCCTAAATCAGAACAGGCCCCAGGGAGGGTATCAGGGGGACTCTAGTGAAGACTCCTAGTAGCAGCGGCCATGGAGACTGAAGAGGACACCCTCTGTCTAGACAAGACTCCTAGTGGACAGGGGAGATCACCACCCACAACAACCTCAGTCTAATGGGAAATTTTTAATGCACATGTCTGTCTCTACCTGTGAGCATCTCAGAAATGCCCTTAGACTAAGAATAAGTGGTCATTACAGGATGGCAGCAACCAAGTCTACCACTTTATCACAGAAACATTTTAAATCTCCCAGCACAAGTTGAGTTTAATATGTCCTTTTTGCTTATTTGTTTACAAGAAAGTGAGAGTTAATGACCTTTGAGTAAATTCCTACGCATATGGATACACATTCCTACCCTCTAACGATAAACCCATTCTTTAAATTTTAATTATATGTTCAAGTCAGAAGTGTGCAGATCTTGCAGTGTTTGTTGGGTTTCATTTTATTTTATTTTCCATAGGGCAAACAAGGAAGGCAGCTAGGGTCCGCCGAAGACAACGTTCCTAACTGCCAAGCCTGAAGACCCGAGTTCGATCCTCAGGCCCCACAGGGTGGAAGGAGAGAACCCCTTCTTACTAAGTGTCCCCTTCTCTTTATACATAAAACAAACTAAAATAATTCTAAAAGAATACATTGTTTTAGAGAAAGCATTTAAGAGGAACAAAAGCTGATTTCCGGCTGCTTACCATTCTTCTGCTAATATGAAATGTTCCTTCAATACAAAATATGATGCTGATTCTTCTTACTCCAGTGCTAAGGAGTACTGTCTGGGCACAAACACGACTTGGAATGCTCTAAGAGTGACTCTCCCCACTCGATCACATTCCCTACACCATTCTTAGGACCCCTTGCTAGCCATTATTCTACAAACTGAAAACTTGCATTTGATCCCTACATTTTAACCTTCTAAAATTCGTGTTTTCCAGACTTGAACATCTCCATGCTAGAAAGATCCTACCTCAATGTCTACAGCCCACCCTAACGTTAGGGTCACCGGCAACACCTCTGATGGCCCCAGGCCAGGCAGACTGCTTTTCCAGGCACAGTGGGGTCAGCTGGAGTACTTATGGGAAAGGGGTGTCCTGCCCTCTCCAATTTCCCTAATATGAAAATCTCCGAGTAGAAACTGAGTGCCCTGCATCTAGATAGGCAGGGGCAGGCGGAGCACAAACCACAGGAGGCTGCAGGCTGGCACAGTACAGCTGAATTGCAGTAACTCCGTTCCGGGAAAGTCTGCGCCCATTCCTAGGATTCCCCAATTCCTTGTCTCCCTGTTCCCAGCTGCTCTGGAGGTTGAGGCAGAACGGTACTAAACTCAAGGACTCCTGGGCTACAGAGTAAAGTTAATAGCAGACTGGGCAACTTGGTAAGCACCTGTCACAAAATAAAAATGGTAAAAATAAAAGACGGTTCTGTGATAGAACATTTGTCTAGCATGCAGTGGCCCCTCCTAGGCTCATCCTCAGCACCAATGAAACAATACACATACACACATAGACACACACACAGACACACGTGTGCATACACACAAACAAAATCAGTCCAAACCTCATAACGAGAGCTATCCAAGCTCTGCAATGACAGATTAGCGGGATTTCTGTATCTTAAAATGCCTGCACACTTACCTTCCGGGGTGTGTGCATGCTCCAGCCTACCCCTTCTTTCCGCCAGATTCTTACTCTTCCCATATCAAGTGTAAATCTTTATGAACACTTTTTCTCGACAAACTCTAACTTTGCTTCAAAAACAAATGAGTTTATAAAATTACTAATTTTATTAGTAATTATTAGTAAATTACTAAAGTAATTACTCTCCTTTATGCTTTCTGGGCATTTTGCTATCAAAGTATATAAGATAGTCTTCCACATAGTGAAGAAGTCTGTGTTGTTTTCCTTATCTAAGATGGACTCTCACTACGTAGCCAAGCCTGATCTGGAACCTAAAATCCTCCTAGCTTCTGCCTCTAGAGGACTGGGTTTACACACATGAATCACCATGGTTTGCTAGAAATTCAAAAGCTGCGGAAATGGCAAGTCTGGATTTTATCTGTTCTGGGGAAGATAGATCTCCATCACCTCTCAGCTCTACACCGCCCCTTTCTTTCCCATGACTGCCAAATCTGCCTTTTCCTCTTCTTTAAACACTCTAAAGATACTTTATCCAAAAGAAGGGCTTCCGCAAGCTGTGCCAAGTACCAAACAGTTTCCTGAACTACGCACAAAAACCATTAAACTGAAGGAGAGAAAAAGAACACATTTCTTTCAGTTTCTAAGACACATATTCTATTTTCCTCAGGACAATCCTACATGGGATCAGAGGACACTCCCAGAATTCCCAGGCGAAACCAAAAAAAGAGGCTAGTCACAATGTCTGCTCTAGGCTCCACAGCATCAACTCAAAGTCAAGACAGAAAAGAAGGAAAGCATCAAGACATTCCCTGCTCCCCCACACACACTAGACCTACCCTCCAGAGAAAAGGAACAGATGTGAATTCAGAAACAAGTCAAGGCAAGAAAAGAAAAACTGAACCAGAATGTCAACTGTGTCTGATAAGTTAGGAGAGAGGACAAAGGGAGAAGATGAAAAAATATTGTTATCGGGCACCAAACTTGCATGTAATATCTTTTGTAAATATTATTATTTGGCCAAAGAGAAACTACCATTCTTTAATCCACAGCTGTGGTGGATAGGTCATATTACAGCGCTGTGAAACTGCACGAGAGCCTCTATAATACAGAGGACCACAAGGAAAAACAGTGACCTTTGGGACATGTTTTTATTTGGTTCTCCTTTTAGGAACTGAGTACATCCCAGCAGCCCAGAAAGCAGGCATGCACCTGGCTTACTCCGTGCTGAGGATCATCTAACCCAGCTTCTTGCATGCTAGGAAAACACCACCAAATGGCCTCACCTCAGCGCTCCCCACTCCTCATTATGTCTCTATTTCTCTTTACTCCACGAGAGAAGAAAATAGAGACTTCAATGACCAAGTCTGAAAACCACACTGTGAACACTACACGGACATTAGTTTATAACAAATCTCGATGTTATGTTACTTCTAATTTTTAAAGGTTCTCATTTTTAATATCAAGAGGCTTTCATATGACGCAGAGACACTTTCTATCCAAAGGAGTCAAAACTATACCACTCTGGCATTTGGAGAAGTTTAGACTGAGGCACGTCATGCATGTTTTAAAACCATCGGGTGGGAGGGCAGTGCTCTCACCTTGGCATGACTTCTTAAAAGCAGAAGATGAAATTTCCCAGTGAAGGGAAGAGCACCCTTACCATCAAGGACTGATGTGGAGATGCCACTAGACTCGGAGTAATTGGTCTGGACTTCATGAATGAAGAACCCTTAGCTTTTGCTTACACTTACATGGAGTTAGTTATCTATCAACTGGTTGCCCTTTGCCCCATTTAATTTGTAAGGGTTCTCACTGTCTTATCCCTTTCTCCTGTGCGAGGGTTCCTGTGCCTGGAACCGTTTGTGATGCTTTCTCCTCTTATTCCACCATTCATTTAATGCTAAACCTGTTCAAATTTAGCAAACATTTGAAAGGTAGAAGGTTATATAATGAGTGATATATAAACTTGAGTCAAATTCTTACACATGCAGTAAAACCTTTTTGGAAAATCAATATTAAGAAGTCCTACCATAACTCGCATGGTATGATAACCAAAGGGTATGGCAGTGGTGTGAATACCTTGGTGGTAGCCAGCAGCTCTGTAATTAGTCTTAAGACCCACTCAGCAAGCGGTAAAGCAGGCCTGGGAATGGGCCTAGCAACTGCCCAGGGCTGGTGAAGCCATGGGCCCTGGAAGAGAACCTGCTCGTGTTACTTTACTAAACTGGCATAATCCCCGCCGACTACTGTATTTGTGCTTAAACCCAGAAATGTGCAGTCCTCACCCTCACCAGAGAAACTTCTCAATGCAACAGACAGAGACTATTATAGAAAACTATAGCCAATCGAAATGCAGAGCTCTGGAGCCCAAACCCTGGACACATCCACAAAACAAACTCCATACCTAAGGGTTACGCAACACTGCAGAAGAGGAACCAGAAAGACTGTAAGAGCCAGAGGATCAGAGAGTTTGATGTGAGGCTGCGCTTCCAGGTAATTGCAGAAGCCACACCCATGAAGTCTTACTAATTTGACGGGCTGAACATGGTCTGAGCAAGGGTAACAACAACAGACATGACAAAGTAGACTGGGGGTGGAAGGGCTCCAAAGGCCTCAGCCCTGTACCAAGAACTGTGCAGGTAACAGGAGTGCCGAGGGTGTGAGAGGCAGACTGCCTCAGGGAGGAGCACACAACCTGCTCTCCAATACCAGACAGTCAATACGAACAAGTACCATAAAGACTGAGTAGGTTGTACTTAGGAATCCATATACATATATGCACATATAACAGTCAGTGAAAAAGAGGCCATGATTTTGAAAGAGAGCAAGAAGGAGATTATGGGAAGTTTTAAAAAGGGAAAGAGAGAGGAAGAAATGATGCAATTGTAAAGAAAAGTGCTAAGACCAAAAAGGAGAGGAGGACCTCCCCTATCAGTGGACTTGGGGAGTGGCAGGCATGCAGAAAGGGGAGGGAGGGTGGAATTGGAGGGGAGGAGGGAGGGGCTTATGGGGGGATACAAAATGAATAAAGTGTGATTAATAAAAAATTTTAAAAAAGAAAAAAAAGAAAAGTGCCATATTATTGAAATATTAATAACTGCAATAAAGGAGGTGGTAAAGGTCCTGGTTGCACTACTGAGTTTATCTGCGGTCATGACGGGCTTTCATCCATATGTGAACATCTTACTTTATCATCTCAAGATACACTTGTTATGCTAAATTCTCAGTCGACATATTCCAGTAACTGGACATAAGAAGGGGTGTACTGTCTGCTTCATTTGTTGTCTTTCTTCTACAGTAGTCATGTTCCTCTGCTATTTCGTTATGGTGATTTTTAAACTCAAGTTATTTTGGGTGTATCCCCTAGTCTTTCTAAAAAAATAAAATAAAATAAACACTGAATGGCAAAAAGAAGAAAAAAGGGGATTGGGTTCTGGACATTATAGAGCAAGCTAGAAGCTTATAATAATGTCACTTAAATGGCATTATTAACACCAGGTTTCACCGGTCTGATGGCATAGACACTTCTGTGGAATGAAATCTTCATTCGCTGACCCTGAGATCCTAAGACAATGAACCTAAGATTTCTACTTAATGAGTAACACAGAGAGAGCCATCTCTATGTCCAGGGTCTCTGTGAAGAATGGACAACAGACTGAAAATTATAGAGCAGGCTACGGCCCGCATATTTTATAGCTGATAGTTTTACTGCTGACTCTCAGAAAACAGACTTTGCTATTGGTTTCAGGCCTATTACAGCAAGGAGAAGTTAATCAGGGTCTGTGAAATACTTAAATTCAACCAAGACGTAAATTGCTACACCGCACCAGGATGTCTTCTTACTTCTTCTCTTGCAAATACAATTTCAATTGCCAAGGGTCTGACAGGTCAAAAAAACTCATGCAGCCAGATTCGGGCTGGGAAGAAGCCTCTGCTGGAGCTGTCGGCCTGCGGTGTATGCAGAAAGCCTACAAGAGCCATCAAGCCTGAATCACACCTCACTTCCCAGCAGAAACATGGGTGGGTCACCCCACCCTTCCCTGGGAAGAACCCAACTATTTAAGAATAACTGATAAATGGGGGAAGTTCTCTCTGCTGTAAGCTTCTCTGACACTGTCTAGCCACCTCAGAATACCTGCACCAGTGTCTGGACGACCCCGCTCCTTGAGGTTCCAGAGTTCTGAGGTCCATGGACATGGCTTCATACTGTACTTCCACCATCTTTTTACAATTGTTTTTTCCTCACTAGACTGAAAGGCTTTTCCTTTTCTATATCCTCCAGCCTAGCACAAACACTTCCAAATTCAACAGATTTGTGTTGAATTATTAATTGGTGCCAAGCACCGTGCCAGGCAACGAGAGGCTGGCTTTAAAAGTACATACCCTGCCAAAGAATAAATAATGAGGTGAAGAGATACAGTCAGCAACTCAAATTTGTGATCTGTGCCAACGGACCACAACACAATAGGAGAGAGGCTAAAGAAAGAACTATCCAGGAGGATCATGAGGAACGCATGTTCTCCCAGTGAAACCTGGGAAGGCAACAGTCTCCTATAGCTACGTATGTTCTAGAAATAGACTCTTGGGAGCTACATGCAGTACAAACAAGCTGGGGGTAAAATGTCTTAAAAACAAAACAACAAACAAGCAATGGACAGTGAAATATGCAGAGGTCAGTCTTAGAAAGGAATGCTGAAAATATTGTTGCTAAAAATAAGTAAAGTCTCTCATATTGAATACGCAAGGTTTCTGTAACAACCCTTACCTCCCAGATGTTACTTTTGTTGACCCTGGGATCTCTGGTACAGGCCGGTGTCTCAGCAGAAATGATCGAGAAGGTCTGGAAACCAGCTTGCTCCGGCTTCTCATGGGTGTGTGGACTGGTGAGGATGGAACGTACAGATCATTCACAACCATCTCTCCTCGAAACTGGAAGAACGGGGACGGTGTGGAGTTTTCTAATAAGCCATTAGTTCCATTTCTAGAATGCGTTTCTGATGTTGGATAATCCACAGAGGGAAGGCATTCAGGGTTTGTGCTAAGAGCATTGCTGGAATTTTCTGATATTAAGTTGTCTTTTTCCGTTTGTTCTTCCACAGCTGTGCAATCCACAGCCTTCTTGGTAATCAAAGAATCTATTTTAACATTTACACTACCAAATAAAGAATCTTGCGAAGAATCCACATTCTGGTGTAGCTCTTCTTGAAAGGATGGGTCATGTGAAGAAAGAGACAGCTTATCATGTGACTTAGGAGACTGGCAATTTCCATCACTAAGGGAACTCTCAAAGGTCTCCAAGGCTGTCGGGCCAGGTCTCGGGATGCTAACGGAATCAGAACATTCTGTGCAGGTGCTGCTGCTGGAAGATGCCACACCGTGATGCTCTTTTGAGGAGCTGCCATTCTTTGTTTTATGAACATTTGCATATATCGGGATGTCTTGCATTTTTGAAAAGATCATTTGTAACTGTTTAAGTATCCTCCTACGGTGTCCTGTAGGCGATATTCCGATTTGGTGTAGCACACTCTCATTTATCGAAGCACAGTCCTTCACAGTGTAAAAACCAAATTCACGGAAATGTAAGAGGTACTGCTCCAAATTGATGCTCGTTAGAAAATCTCTGATGTCCACATTTACTTCACTGACTGAGGACATAATGGTCGCTTCATTACTACCCGAGTGCTAAAAGGCAGCACGATGAGGCACAGACAGGGATGTAGTCTTATGGGTCGGGTCGTGGCTTCTATCACTTGTGACAGAAGTTTTTAACAAAGTTATTTTCTGTTCATGCACTCAAGCCTGGGAAAAATAATTCGAATATTTTCATTATTATGAAATATACTGATATATACATATAAATAAACGATATGCATAGTTTCTTTTAGTGGTGATGGAAACGGAACCAAAACCTTGAGACATGCCAAGCCAATGCTTTTCCCCAAGTGTCATTCACAGGTCAGGTCTTAGTTTAAATTCACCCGTGGAAACAAAACAGAGACTAAGGTAACAATTGGCACCTGCTGAGACTGGGCTCTTTGGTGGCCTTGGAAGCTGGTTTCAGGGCACGAATACTGTTAAAATAAATTTTTAAAGAAAAGAAAATGAGTCTCAAAAATATAGTATATACATGTCACAAATATCATTAACTGATAAAAGCATGGTTCTGGTTCTCAAGGCATTGTGGAACAGTTGCTACTGTTCACCAAACAAAACAAAACAAAAAACAAAAACAAACAAACAAACAAAACAGCTTAATAAGCATTCCAAGAAATAGAGTAGCACAGCTGGGCAGGATAAAGACCTGGTTAACAGTCTATATAAAAGGGCAACACAGTTTCTGAAAGTATTACTTCTCTGGGGAAAAAAAAACAAAAACTACAGGTGTTACAGTCAACTTCCAAAGACTATTCTAGTCAAATAGTAAACAACCAGTCAGACACAGACTTTAGAATTGATATTAAATATTCACTGGTAGGTGTATTAAATAAGCACCCCAAAAGGCACTGGCAGATTATACTCTTGATGTCTAAGCTCCTGGTAATTTTTCTTGTTTTATTTTTATTTATATAATTTATTCATTCATCATATATCCCAAATGAAGCCCTTTCCCTCATCTCCTCCCTGTCCTCCCTGTCCTTCCTCCCTTCCCTCTTCCCCTATCCCCTTCTCTTAGTCCACTGAAAGGGGGAGTTCTCCTCCTCTGCCATCTCTGCCTTGATCAAGTCTCCTCAGAACTGCCTGGATACTCTTCCTCTGCGGCCTGGAAAGGCCCCATTGTCATGGGGCAAATGATCAAAAAGCAGGCAATTGAGTTCATGACAGAGGCAGCCCAAGCTCCCCTTACTCGGGTACCCACATGAAGACTGAGCTGCCCATGGGCTACATCTGAGCAGGTGGTCTAGGTCCTCTCCATGCACGGTCTTTGGTTGGTGCATCAGTCTCTGTAGCACCACCTGGGCTCAGATTTTTTTTAGCTTTGTTGGTCTCCTTGCGGGACTCCTGTCCCCTGGTAATTTTGCATAAGAGTTGCTCAATATGAACAACTTCCACTACAGTTTCTGACCCTTAAATAAAGCAGGCAGACCCCATTGCTCCTTACATTTTAAAAGAGCAGGTGTCATTATGCGTTGTCAATATTAACATTCAAGGTAAGACCAGCTGAATAATAATTAGGTGATTTCTAAGAATATTCGTTAACAGGAAAAACAGTAATAAGAGGGTGAAATGTCAAAGTTTAAAGGTAATGTTTTCTCTCAATGTGTTCATAGCAGAATCTAGTAGCAGGTTCAATTTTCTCCCAAACAAAGCTTTTTGCTTTTTGTTGTTGTTTCCTTACTTGTTTCTTCTTTTTCCATTTTTTAGTAGTAAACTTGGACCCCAGGTCCTCCTCTATGCTACATGAGCACTCTGTAATGGAGCTACACCCCCAGCCCTTTATGCTTTTTAATAAAGCTTGAAGGATCTCACTGTGTTGACTAAGCTGGCTTTGAACTAGTCCTAAGTCCAACTCTCTGAAGCTACAGTGGCTAGTCATTACAGATGGGTGCCGCCGGTCCTAGCATCATGGGTTTTTAAAAGAAACTAATTTATCACAGTTCTAGATGTATGTGGATCTCTGTATCTTATGCTTCAAGGAAAAGAAAATAATCACATAAAAGTTAACATAACATTTAAAAAAAAAAGGTAAAATTCCCTAAGCAATTTCCTTTCTGCAATGTCTCTGGAAATCACATCTGCTATGGTTCTCCATAGACTCAGCATATAGGAGGGAACAAATATTCATAAACTATCTCCTTAAATATTAAGAACAAATCAGCAGACACCGTCAAACAGGGAAGAGCTCTGGGAGAGAATGTCCATTGTCATCAGGCCTCACTACAGAAGCAGAGAAGTTAACATGCAATAAAAGAAAGCAGAAAATGCGTGGGGGAGGGGGCGGGGTTTAAAGGGCACAGAGCTAACTTGCACTACCAAATATAAACCACTTTACTTTGTAGATGCTTGTGCATGGTTCCTTTTCATTTCCAGGACGCTGGCTGGAACTAATTGCTATGGTGTATAAAATAAGTGAATATAGAATTCAGCTTGTTATAAAGTACAAGCACAATGTACTGGTTAATAATGTTAAAGGATCATAAGCACTGTCCTTTGGGGTAAACTAAACTCCAAATGTCACAAGGTCATTAGCCTTCACAAAAACCTATTAGAACAAAAACAACTTTGATAGAACATATGCATACTCCAAGTAAATTTCACATTTTTCTCTAAGTGGTGTCCATCAGCTCTCCAGTCGCCAAATCTGACATCTAGAGGGATTCTCCAAGCCCATCCATGTCTCACCAAGTACATACAAGAAACAGACAAACCACTGATTTTATTCCTTCCTATAGCTAAGTTGTGACCTCCACCTCCTTCCTATGCTAAGGCCCTAGGCTCAGCTGAGATTCTGTGAGCTAATTACTTGATTGATACTGTTCTGATAAAATGGGGTTAGATCCTTGTAAGAGAAGCCAAGGAGCTTCTTATCTCCCAGTCCGGGTCATAACAACCCCACCCAAGTGAGGACACAGCAAGAAGAGGGTGCCCAAAAGAGCAGGATTATAATCTGCCAGCCAGCACCTTGACATGGCCTCTGGAACTATGAAAAATGTGTTTCTGTTGCTTAAGCCAGACAGCCTGTGGTATGCTGTTATATCACCTGGTCTCACTCATACTCCTCTATTACTACTGTCTGTGCTAGGTCCCAGGGCCACCCCTTGTGCCAAAACAAACAAACAAACAAAACACCAAAGTGTTTCTGAATAAGTCTTGTTTCCTTCCTCTCATGTATCAGAGTGTTATCAAAAATCAGTCTCAAAATTGTCAAGTTTTCTTATAGTGCCATGCCACTTGCTAGCCTTTGTTTAATTAAAAGTAAAATAACATAACAATAATGATGATGATAACAGCGGCGGCGGCAGCATGTTCTACTGATGTATAGATTAAACATATGCCAAGCATCAGATCTTGTGAGTATCTCTGAAGTCAGATATTGTAAATATCTCCTGTAGGAAGTCAATTATGGTAAGAGCTTTACATAAAATTCAAACTACCTCAATCAGTCTACCAGCATCCTTCACTCTCTCTACCTCATTATTGTTACTCCTCTGAGTCAGGAAGCTTCTTATTTTTGTTCCTTTAGCATATGTTGTATCTGCTTGTCTGCTCACCATGAATAGTTCTGAGGAGGCAGGTATTACCTCCTCTATGTAGGTAACAGTTGGACCCCTAAATTAGAACGACATGCCCTTTTCTCCATATGTATCCATAATGAATGCCTGGAATGTGAATTATGGACTATCAGGGAGAGGAGTGGTTGAAAGTTTTATATTGCTAGATTTGCTGGTTTTGTGTTTGTCTATGTTTTCGTACACCAAGTCTTTCCTTTCACAGTATACAATTTATTTCCTGGGTGTCTAAGTTGAGGATAGACACATCTCTCTGCTATTATTTAACAAGCTAAAGCTGGATAACTTTGGATACGTGGAAGAGGCTCTCCACCCTTGTGCTTTGCAACTCTTTGTACTTTAACACTGGATCAGTCTTTCAATCACCTGACTTTTTGACTATCTTACTTAAAGGGGTGAGGAACCAATGGTGTTCACATGTCTAGTCTTATCCTGGGAGACTTTAGTTTCAAGGAAAGTAATTAGATACAAAAAGATGGGGACACCCATTTAAAATGAGATGGCAGAAGCCCTCTGTGCTTGCCACGGGGTTTTTAGAAGGTCTGGCCTGCCTCAGTGACTCTCCACGGACTTGTGTGGGAATCTGCTAGACAGCAACAACTATGGAAACAGGGCCAGAAATGTATCTTAACACCCACCACACATAACTGGGCTGTGCACTGAAACTTGGTAAATAGAGTTCCAAATCTCCTACAGTTCCCTAGCCTGCTCTGCAGCCACCACTCAAGTTGTACCTTATCACTCTTTCCCTTGACTGGAAAACCTTAAAAATCCTAATATACTTCACACAAATCTGGGGTCAAACAATGTTCAAGTCTTGCCTCCTTCACTCCCTCGAGGATTAAACTCAAGGACGCATCCAACATGGTGATTCAGATTCATGTCCTATAAAATGCAAACACTCAGAGGTACTCAAACATTTGTACAGAACAAATGGCAGACGAAATTCCACCCAAAAACTGTGTAGCACCCAACCATACTACACATTCAATTCCAATACTTATGTTCACTACTGTCCCACTGTTGATTCTTTCTATTCTTAGAGAAAGGACAGAGACAGAGTGAAAGTGTAGAGAGGAGTTTAGGGTCCATGGGAGGAGAACTTACTTCATGTTATAAAAAAAGAACCAGGCTGTTTAGGGAGGCTATTCATTATGTTCTGTTACAGCAGAGAGTTTCGAGAACAGCATTTGACCTTCCTGTCCTTGATTAAGCCATCCAGAAGGATACAGGCATATGACAAACAAAGGGGAAAACACAGCATTAAAACAAAATGTGTGTTTTGATGTGTGCACACTTAAAAATGTGTGTTTTAGTGTGTGCACACTTCTTTTTTATTCTGGCTTTGAAAGTATCTCTACCATCCTTACCAACCTCTGTCCACAGGCCCCACACAATTTATGTTCTGAGATGCTAGATACAGATGTATGTAGAGAAAGGACTATTTCATTCTCTGTTTGGAGGTTATCCTCATCTGTTAATACCCTAAAGAGTAACTGAAGGGACATAGAAATAGGTATTTATTTGTTCTTGTTCTGTTGAAAGAAGAAGGAGGAGAAGAAGGAAGAAAATCACATTTGAGTTAGATCTCAAAGACAATAGGTACAGAGTTGTTTCATGCCAGTTATGTTGTTATGACAAAATACCTTAAACTGAATAATGGATAAACAATAAGATGCATTGGTCACAGTTCCAGAAGCACAATAAACCCAAGGGGAAGGCACCTGGAGGTCTGGTGTCTGGGCAGGGTATGCTTCTCCCTCACATGTTTCCCATCTTGCAGAGGAGCAAATGGGATGAGTTTGTGTTTCCATCTTATAACCTCACTAATCTCATCTACGGCTGCTCCATAGTTTTTGGGATTTAACTACTCCCAAGGTTCACACCTTTAGACACTGTGACCAGAGGAGTTGTGTTTTCATATGTGATCTGAGAGCACGAACACACTCAGCCCATGATCTCGGTCATATTCTGCTCACTCCATTGGCTATTACAGTGTAAAAGCAGAGTCTGAATCAAAGTGCCCTGGGCCACATAGTAGGTCACTACCTACAAGCCTTGTGCACCGGAGTTAGGCGTTTAGTGTCTCTATACTTAAGCTTCCTCAACAGGAAAATGGTATAAGTAGTCCCCATCCTTCCCCATAGGGCTGCAGTGAGAAGTGAATGTGTTAGTACATTTGAAGCATTTAGAACATCAGCTTACAAATGCTAAGTCACCGCTTCTCATTATTATTTCATTGTCATCCCATAATACATTCTGTCAAGATGACAATAACCTTCTGAAGCTTCCCAATAAATGTCAGTTAAAGTATCTGTTCATAAACATCACACAGCATGTGTTGAAGGATGGAACAAACGTTGCCATTACAAACATGACTGTACAAAACCTCACTAGCCTGATGTACTTCAGCAATTTTATAACACAAGCCACATAACAAAAACTCTCTTTTGCTTCCATCTCTTTCACTTCTTCATCTCTAGTGCACATTTCACATTCCCAGTGCTCAGATCTCACTCCAACAAACATCCCTTCTCAGAGAGGCTTCCTCCACCTGCTACACTGGTAAGCATGTCTTGCTACTCACCCCTCTACTCATGCCGTAACTGTGCCCAATCCATTGCTTCACTACCTAACACCTCCTATGTACTCATGACGATAGGTAGGGAGCCTTCATCATTGTAAACATTCATTCTAAGTTAGCAAGCTAGTAAGCTGAAGAGATAGAACAGATTCAAATCCCTCCAACCCACCTCACTTTAAGAGAGCTTTAGGTTAGGATTCAAATATGGTAGACGTCAGATGGAGTCACTCCAAAGCGTGGACTGGGCACCCACCACCTCTCCTCCTGCCCTGTGTAAGAAAAACCAGGCCACTGAAGCTCTCTTCGCTTCTTCCCTGTCTCCACCCTGTCCCAGAGCAGCTGGATGAATCTCTGAACTAGGAAAGAAAATAAGCATAAACCTTTGTCTCTGCCTCAGCCACTTCATTAAACTATAAAGGGCACTGAGTGCTGAGTCAGGCAAGTTTGGAATCACCTTTGTCGGCTGTTATCCCTTATGGGAGGAAAAAAGCATTCGTAGAACTGGATTTCATCATGTGTCTAATCCATTAAAGAAGCCCATCTTTACTTTTATCTTAACTCTACGTGAATTGGAAGCTGCAATTGTCAAAAAAAAAAAGGCTTAATAATCATAAGATCACATGATTAAGATGAAATTTCAAAAACAGCTACAAAAGGGGGCTGAGTCGCTATGTGAATAATGTAACTTCAGGGTCCCACAATACATGTCTCAGAGTCTAATAACAATGGTAGATTATTGTCTTCCAGCACAGTAGTTCCCAGTAGTCCCAGTAGACTGGTACTGTCTCCTGGGGTTAGAGCCAAAGGATACTAGAAATAGCTTCTTCTCGTCTCAGTGACTGAGTAGCACAGTCAAGAGAGGTGATGCAATACATCCTACCATGGCACCAATTCTCACTCCCTACAGTGAAGATATCAGTTCCCCACACGCTGAGGTTGAAGAGAATGTTGTTTCTGCCTCCAGCCTGACGGTGAACTTTCAGAGGACATGTAGCTTATTCCTTGGAAGATAGAAAGGCATAATGTCAACAGCATAGTGCACCAACTAGTCCAGGCCACAGAGCACAGAGATGTTTGCTCCTCACAAGAGATAGGTATCACGTCATTTACACATAAAGAAACGCCGTTGTTTATCGCTGAGATATTAGTTCCAAGTACCCATAAAGACAACATGCTCACCATGTCCACACTCCGAGCAGAAGAGAAAGTGATGTTGAGAAAACGTGCTATCATCTCAGTTTCCCAGTGTAAAGAAGACTAGAGAGGTGAAAGTCTGAACCAACTCCCATACTGTCATGGCCTTGTATATTGAGTCAAAAACTAAAATTTGGAAGTTTGCCATCCCTCTTCACCGCCATCTCCTTACCTAACTTACTATGTGGCAATATTAACCTCCTAATGGGAGGTTAATGGGTTGTTAATGGGTTAACAAGCCCCTCACCTGGCCAGCTCTCACAGATGAGGTCACCCACAGACTCTGATCTTCTCACACCTATGTTTTGTTTTGTTTTTTAATTTAAATCACCAGCCCAACCCCATTTCTCCAGACACATTCCCTCTCTTTCATCTTCCCTGGGACTGATGTTGTTAAAAACAGCTCATTGCTGTGAATCATCTGTGTGGGGTCTCCCAGTTCTCTTGGGAAGCGAGTCCCACTGTTAGTCTCGATGCTTCTTCACAGCTGCTTGCTCAGTTAGTCGGATGGTAAAACGGTAGCGGTGTCACATCTTCCTCTCATTTGTTGTGATGAGCACTCAGATTCACTGGAGCACTGGTTCTCCACCTTCCTAATGTGTCACCCCTTTAATACAGTTCTTCATGCTGTGGTCCACCCCAACCACAAAATCATTTCACTGCCCCTTCAGAACTGTGAAAAATCACTACAGTAAAGAATACTGGTTAAATTACTATATTCTATACCTCGCAAGCCCAAGTTTAACATCGCTCACAGGTTTATTACGGGTATGGGTGTCCATATAAGTAGTTAAATATAGAAGGCTCAGTTCATTTACATGTTAATTGCCTGAGATTTAACAGGCAATCACTAGTTAGTGGTGAACATCCCTGACATCACTTTATATAGCAACGGTAATATACAATTTAGCAACATTTATTTTGCACATAACATTCCTGAAAGAAAGCCTATTGGTAACTATGGTAAAATTCACCCAGCAAAATACTAAGCTAAAATCAAATAGCCAAGTAGTGGTGAGGGTAAGAATATAGCTGGACCTCAAGGGAGCAGATTTTCACAAAAAGACTCAACTTCCAGTGAGAACAAAAGCAGTAACACAGTGTATGTGGGCAGATGCAGGAAATAATCAAAATGTTTACACATGCAATGGGAGGGGTTGGTTTGTTGTTGGTTTTTTTTTTTTTTTTTTTTTTTTTATGTGCTGTAGAAGCATAAGGAGCTGAGTTCTGGTCTCTGGTCCTCATGTAAACTCCAGGTAGGCATGGCAGCCCTTCCTGCTATCTCAGCACTCAATAGACAAAAGACAGGGGAGCCTGACATCAGCCTAGATTAGCGGAAGGTGTGAGCTCTTCCCTCAGATGTCCACAGTACACGCACTCACACACCTCCACACAGACAAGCCGTGTACACACATGGATACGTAACACATACGGATGCACACAGAGAAAGAAATTTCAACCACAACGTGGAGTTTCTAGGACTTGTTGTTAAGTACAATAAGCCAGTCAGAGTAAGGAAAGCACCATACAAATACACTTGTAAGAGTTATCTTAAGTGAGCAAATCCATAGGCATCGAGTGAACTGGCGAGCACCAAGGGGAAATAGGGAGGTGGGGAGCTGCTTAAGGGGCCACAGCATTCAGATTTGCAAGAGGAAAAGTTCTGAAAATCCTGTTCCAGATAAACACGTGTGACACTATTCAGCCGTGCACTGACGAAGTGGTTAAGATGGCAATTTGATAAAGCAGAGAGCACAGAGGAAACAGAATGAACTCCTTGTACATTTTATTCCCTCCTTTGATAGCACAATCTCGAAGCTTCGGGACTATCAGTGCATGAGATTTCCCTACTCCATCTGCCCTTAATCCTCCACTAAGTCCACCCACACTACTAGAGCCCAGAATGCCAGAATTCCAATCCAGGCTTCTCCACTTCTTAATTTATTTCATTTATCTTCTTTCTCCCTCCCTCCCCGTGTGTGTGTGTGTGTGTGTGTGTGTGTGTGTGTGTGTGTCCCTCCACAGTCCCACTATTGTGTTCTGATAAGCAAGGAAGATGATAATGCAAACAACTCAAGGCTGTTTGGGGATTGGGATGTTTAAATATGCACACTGCCCTTTGAACGGTTTCTGGAAAACAACAAATAATTACTCCTTAATGGCCAGATACAAAATAAGTTAAAGTTGATCTTAAAATAGCCAGATTCTAAGCAAAGTCATTTGGTTTTTGGACCAAGATGAATCTGAGAGATTTGTGTGTGTGTGTGGGGGGGGGGGGATGGTGTTGTTGTTGTTGTTTTGTTTTGTTTTTACTTACTGTGCAAAGAAAAACACAAGGATGCAATCTAGAATTTACTGTCTCTGTCAAGGCCAGGAACACCAATTCCTTGCCTCAGTAAGAGCGGTTATCACACTGTGCCACACCCAATGCCTACGTTTGTGTGTTTTAGATAATGGCATCACAGTTAAGTGCTAGGTAATCTCCTTGGCCATAGGACATCTCTCAAAGTTCCCATCTACATTTTAAGTTAATTAGTTGAGGGCTGAAATTTCTTTTAAATTCTAATGGAGAGATCTGACAAGTATAGCCATGATCTGGGATCAACCAAAGAAAGATTTTATCTTCCACAGTTTCCACAAAGAATGCCAAGCTGAAACCCACATCACTGCCCACCCACACGTTCCCACATCCACATCTGCTTCCACTGGGAACAGGCCCTTTGCTGCCCCCAACTACAGCCTGTAGCATATGTGTAGCTGAATCCAACGCTTTCAAAACCTTGAACTGAGAAGCACATAGCATACACTCTATTCTGTTCCACTTTGTGATAAAGTGCACACAGCTTTAATGGTCGATTAATCCAGGCAAAAACTGAAACAACAGTTCAGCACAACGACCTTCAAATGGAGACTCATGATATAAACACACTCTTTATGTGCGTTACATCTCAGTGCTGAAGCGCAAATAACCATTCACCATGTCTCTGAATTTAAGAGCCACATTTTTAGACCAACAACCAGATGTTTCAAAATAGCCCACTGTGAATGTTTCCTCTCTGCATTTATAAATAGCGCCCTGACCTCTTTTCCAACTGAATTCAAGAGCTTCCTCTTGATTCTGTGATTCTTAAAGTCTCTTGTTCTTGTGAAAAGACAAGTACTTCAACTGTCTCTGAACTTATATGCCTCTTTGTTTACATTTATTCCTTCAGTAAATATTTAAGAAACGGCTACTCTCTCCAAGATAATAGTGGGAAATATTTTCATTTCAAGATAACAGTACTTATCTCTCTTGAGAACAGTGTCCAGTGCTACAAAGCGAAGATACAATGTCTTCCCTCTAGGAGTTTAAAAAAAGAGCAGGCTTAGACATGACAAATAAGCAAAGGAAATGGCATGGGTACAGACAACCAGCCCTGAGACAAACTGCTCCCTAGAACTGAAGACGCACCATCGAGACAGAACAACATTCTCAGAAGAATAGGATGTAAGCAAAATAGCACTTCCTCTGAAACAACAGAGAAGCTAAATTCTGTGAGCTTCAATTTTATGGGGTTTGCAATATAATGCTTTATTTAAATCTCACAGATTGAACACCATCCTTTTGAAGTGATCAGGGACTCTTGAAGTCCTCCATCAACTTGAGTAGTCTATCTAAAGACTGCAGAAAGTCAGAGCTTTCCAAATGCTGCCGGTATAAACACTGAATAGGGTTTCAAGAAAAAAAAAAAAAAAAAAAGGCCACAGGTGGAGACACCAGCCCCTGAAAGTAGACCAAAGGAAGAAGGTACAAGGAGAGGAGATAAACATCAGGCCACAGCAAGGAGGCAGAGCAGGTGCAGTGTCAGAAGAGCAGCTGGACTCAGCTGCAGAACTGGAAAAGCAAAGCGTCTTCACCTATTCGGAATGAAGTCCTCCATAACCCTTCTCACCATCTCCACCCGTCTTCCAGCTTATCCTAAAGCCAGAAAGACAGACCAGCTTCCCTGTTGTTGGACAGACTGAGCCTTTCTCTCCTCGTGTGCACAGCATAACCACTGGTGTCAGTGTTTGTTTTGTGGTTTTGTTTTTGTTTTGTATTTTTTTTTGAGCTTTGAGAACCTTCAGGAATGATAAGCCATTTATTGCCTTAACTACCTACCCCGATATACACCTAAGCATAAATCAGAAAAGAATTCTCTCCACCTCTCACAGACAGCTTTCACAAAATGCCAACCTCGCCCAGGCCAGAACACCTTTCTTCTGCCTTGAGCATGGGTAGAGAAGTCTGTTTATGCTGAGTCAAAACTTCAAGAAAAGTTCTACACCAACCGGGAAACCACTGTTACTTCAATCAGAAAAAAAAAAAAAAAAAAAAAAAAAAATCAAAATGCCTTTACTGCTATTATATATTTGATTTGGGTGATATTTTATGCACATTTATTTACTGTGTGTGCCTGCACATGTATGGGGGGATGACACAGCATTTGCATAGAGGTCAGAGGACCACTTGCTGGAGTCATTTGACTCCTTATACCATGGAGCCCTGGGATCAAGCTCATGTCATTAGCTTGGTGGAAATACCGCCACATACCAAGGCCCTGACCAATGTTTTTTAAATCTAATAAAGTCTAACGTAGAAATGATTCAAGGCTGTATACCCATCCTCACTTTTACGTTCACTGTGTTTAGCTAAAAGTTCAAGAATATGTCTAGCACTGATAGGAAGTAATAGTGTTTCACAAAGAATCTGAGCACATGCAAAGGCAAAGACCGAGAAGAAAATCAATCACCACATCTGAAGAGGGGTGGACATGTGACAAGAGAAGCAGCTAAAGCAATGGCTGTCTTCATACTTTGACCTGTGTGCTCACTTTCACCACCCTAAGCTGGTTAGTTTCAAGGAAGTGTGTTAGGAAGTAATGATACAAACGGCAAAGTCTCCTTCTAGGACTCCTATAGCCCAGAATTCTCAGAAGCAAAGTTTTAAAACTTCTGTTTCAGAATGCTGACATTAAAAAACAAACCAACAACAAAAACCCTGTAATTCATGATAGCCCGTGTGCTATTTCCCCATGGTAACTACAAGTAGTTTAATCTGAAAAGCATTCACAGAGCCAGTGCCCTTGCCCCTCACCACTGGGCACCTGAGATGCCAGGAAAACAAGAATTTGTTTCTAGGTGGCCTGTCAGCGTCTCCTTTCACAGACAACCCAGAAATGCATCTGACAGGCTGAGGAGAGCAGGGAAGAGTTCAGGACAGCGGACCACGTAAGTCAGTTTAACAAGCCGCCTGACTTACCCTGTGGGTACATTTTATTAAGATAAAAGCAACACCGTGGCTCCGGCACACCAGGCAGGTCTGTCTAACACCTCCTGGCGTGAGGGCCACCTGGAATGTGCAGTCCTCTCTCCTCGGATGGGAGCCGGGGGATGTCTCCATTTTAGGACGCAGCCTACTTGCACGACCCACTTTTATTTCCCTCTCTTTTAAACGCTGTTAAATGGTGGAATGGCAAGCGCCTCTGCCCTCCACATTTCTCTTGCAGGTGTACAAAAGTCATAAAGAAGACTCTGACAGATGCTCCTCTCCTTCAGAAAGTTGCTGCACCCACAGCCACCTTCCACTTCCGGGCAGCGCTCCACGCGTCCTGGTGCTCAGTGCTTAAGTAAGGAGGATCAATACTGGCCTTGTAAGCGCGACGCTATTATTGGTAATAACAGTGACATCCGATTAAATGTACTTTCAAAAATAGCGTGTTTCAGCGCTTAAAAAAAGAATCCTAAGTGCCCTATTCTTCAAGGACAAACCTGATACCCGTCCACTAACTTACAAGAGCCTGAGACAGTTTTCCCCGTAGCCCATCTTCTTTTGTGGTTTTTTTTTTTCCTCTAATTATCAAAGATTATCGTTCACAATATAATTTCACAAACCTTCCAAGTCAAGAAACCCCGGGTCGCCACAAAGGAATCCAAGACTGGTTTAAAAAAAAAAAAAAAAAAAAAAAAACTTAGAATGAAGTAAAATAAAAACTTACTTTAATTAGTAGATGGACACCAATTCTCCCACGAGAACTGCTTCCCACACTAAAGGCAAAAGAGCTGCCTGGCAAGAGCACTCCGGAGAGGTCCCGGGGTACAGCGCAGGGTCCAGGCAGGTGGAGGCCAAATGATTGTAATTAAAGTTAATTAACAGGGCCGCCGCCTTAAGTGTGTAAGCAGCAGCGTGCGGGGGAGCACGGGGCCCCGATTCATTACCTCTACCGAGAAGAGAACTGGGTGCCTGGAAGTCGCCCAGGCTGCGATTGCTCGGGGGCGGAGGGAGGGCCGGGGCCGAGGCCGCGGCGGCGGACTGGATCGTCACCGGGCGGGCCAGATCGCAGAGGCCGGCACAGCCTTCCGATCGCTCGCCGGCTGGGCTGTCCGCCCCGACGCCAGCCGCGGGGAGCGCGGTCCGAGCGACGCGCGCCCCGGAGCGGAGCGCGCCGGCCCCC
>NW_026596051.1:44524932-44560716 GCF_907164565.1 Psammomys obesus
GCTGCGCGGCTGAGTCACCGGCCGCGCGGCCGCGCCTGCCGCCGGGGCCACCTGGAGCGCGTCCGCCCGCTGGGGACCCGCGCAGGGCCCGGCCGCTCTCCCGCGGCGACCCCGGTTCGTGCTGCCCCGGGCCGGGCTGACGGCGGGGGGTGGAACCTGGCCGCCTGATGGCAGAAGCGTTACAGGGAACTTTCCCCGTGGCCTCAGCCTTTCCCAAACTTCACTCAGGGAGGGCACAGGTTTTCCCAGGTCCCGGGAGTTGGCACATCTACCAAGCCTTCCTGAGACTTCTCCCCGTCACCGCTGTGGCCACATTCTAAGATCCCCTTTTCTGGGTGAATCTGAGGAGTACCATGTGGGGAGAAACGCTTCCCCCTGGGTAACCAGGTCTCAGGCCTTGGGGGCTCTTACAGTCTGGAAGGACTTTCCTGTCTTTGAATCAGTCCTTGTCTGATCTTGGTGATAAGATGAAAAAGAGGGGATCCCACCCCAGAAAACTACCTGAGAGCAAGTAGGATAATCGCTAGCCTTTTCGTTCCAGTGTTTGGTGTTTCGGTTGGTTGTTTTTGTTTTTGTTTTTAATAGATTACCTACCTGACTTTCTCTCTCTCTTTTAAAACATGAAAGGACTTATCTTTACGCTGTATCTGTTGACGAAAGTGAAGCAATTATAGTGAAGCTAAGACCTTATTATGAAAATAAGATAATGGGTGAAGCTCACAGGGAGACAGGCTTCCCAAGAGCCCAGGCTTTTGTGAGTCTACACCATCGACTGTTCTCAGATTCCTGCCCATCCACAAGCACCATCCTTCCAAGGGCTTTCTGGGGGCCCTTAGCTACAGCTTCCCTTCCAAGCTAAATGCTTCACAAAGGCTCCATTTTCTAGGCAAATTTCCTTTTTTTTTTTTCCCCCCCAAAGCCTGCAGAATTGTTTTTGTTTGTTTTACTTTTACTTTCCATGGCATTTATAACAATTTTTTTTGTATGTGGTTCTTTGGATTCAGCTTAGTCCTACACTCTTGGTTTCTTTTTCTTTCTTTCCTAACAGTTCTCACACTCCTGTTTTCCCTCTGAGTCAGCCAAATGCCTGACACATATTTTATATGTACGCCACAACTCTGAGTTGAAATAATTCTTCCAGTTTTATAAATGCAGGTTTAATTGATCTTGAAAGTGGCTCATTAGTAAATAGCAGATAAATTGAGCACATCTTCATTAGCCTTCTTAAGCCCTTCTCTGAACAAGAAGGTTAGAAATATGTATTCTTACAGCAGTTATGGTGTCTTGGGAGGGCGAGCTTTAACTCGTCTTTGATTTCCATTTCATGCTTGGTTTTATAATATAAGGATTTTGTGGCTCCTTACAATCTCTTAGTTCCTTGATTTTGTCATTTATTTATTTGGAGTTTTCAAAAATCGTTCAGTTGCATAATTTGAACACGTAACACTGAAGATACAACAGTAAACAACTACAACTACGAAACAATCCTCTCCCAGGGGAAGGACTTCAGGGCTACAAGGTGCACCAGTGATTCAACAGCAGCCATGGCAATAAAATACCACTCCATCCCGTACTGTCTCAGCTGCTCATGAGTGCCATCTCGGTCTGATGGATCTTCATATACGGAGGGAAGGAAAAGATGGCTCAGAAAAGATGATAAAAGTGACCTTTTATTAATTGCTTGTTAATCACGAGTCTCTAGCCAAATGCCTGATACACATTTTATATGTACGCCACAACTCTGAGTTGAAATAACTCTTCCAGTTTTGTAAATGCGGGTTTAATTGAAGTTGAAAGTGGCTAAGTGGTAAATAGCAGATAAATTGAGCACATCTAAGCTGTATTGGTACAACATAAATTATTTAAGTGAGGCATTAAGGGTAAAAAGTAGACAAAGAAATTGACTTTCTATGAGAATTAAGATATGGATATGTTGAGGGCCAAGTTCTTGGAGTGGCTCCCTGTTCCCAGGATTTTCCATCCAGGTTGGAGGTCTTCCAAGGACTGCCCTAGCCCTAGCTCCTAGATTTTTGATAGCAGATCAAGCGGATCTGCTTAGCCACACATCTGCCTTTGTTGCTCTCATCCCTATGTACCCTTAATGGGCCGGCATGAGAGGGGTGACGACTGAAACCTCCCTCCCACCTCTCCTCTCTCTCCATCTTTCTCAGTCTCCCGTGTGGTTCTTACCCTAGAGCAGCACTAAGATCCACTGACTCCTTACGTGACAGTTTTTGCTCCAAAGCTTTAGCTGTAGGAACTCATGGGATGACATCAGCAGCTCTTTGAAAAGTGCTGGGCCTCAAAAGGCTGCACTTGGGATGGAGCCAAACTCACCCTATGGGCCGAGGCAGTTCGAGTACATTCAGTTGAGTACCTTTAACGATAATGTCCGTCGGAGCAGTGTGATTATACATCTAAGGACCCAGGAATCAGTGACCCCTCAGTGCTCTTGGTCCTATTTTTTTTTTCTCCCATGATTCTCCAAGATCTAAGTTCAAGTTTCACTTCCTTATCAATATTTTCAAAATATCTTTGATAGCCAGAATGGCTTTCCCATAAAATTTAAAGTGACCATTCTTTTTGTATAAAATGCCCAATATTATTTTCCCAGGTAGAAAATGTAGGGTTGTAGGTGAGACAGGCAAATACTTCACAATATTTAAATAAGCAAGTAGGTGTGAATAGGCAAAATAACATATCAATTTACAAATACTTTCCACTTATAGTTTATGAATTAAGATAAATAAACATGCAATTTGCTGTAAAAATTTACCTGGAGAATCATATGTAAATAATGTTGTGTTCTCCCTTCTTTCATTACTACATCACATGATGTTCTGTTATTACTAACTGGTATAAACTTTAGTTATATATTGTACAATGAGTCAATTTGTTCATTTTATCTAACTGAAACTTTATGTCCTTTGGTTAGCATATCACCACCCTTCTTACCCCCTGACCTCTCTGGTAAGCATGGTTCTGTCTGCACTGCACTTCTATGATCTCTCTCTCTCTCTCTCTCTCTCACACACACACACACACACACATTCTCAGTGGTGTATCTGCTGGTTGAGTGTGTCTGTTTGTCTGCATGTCTGTCTGTTTGTTTGTGTTTTCCATTTGACATAAGCTGAAGTCATGGGGAAGGAGGCCATGAATTACAGGTTTCTTAGTCTGATTGGCTTCTGGTTGGCCCTGTGGAATGTTTTCTTTATAGACTGATGTGGGAAGGCCCAGCCTACATGAAGAGGTGACATCCCTGGGCAGATAGTCCTGGATTATATAAGAAGTAGAGCAGAGCAAGCCATGGAGAGCAAGCCACTAAGCAGCATTCCTCCATGGCCTCCGCTTCAGTTTCTGCCTTGGCTTCCCTCAACGATGGACTGTGATCGGGAGGTAGAAGACAATTAAGCCCTTTCTTTCATGCGTTGGTCTTGGTCATGGGTGATTCTCAGACTCTTCAGGCACTTCATCATCACTAGTCACAACTTTTTTAGATTCTGTGTGTAGGAAAGATGGTGCAGTATTGTTGTTCTGCACATAGGCTATTTTACTCCGTATCTTTCAACAGTTCAGGGCCATTCTGGAAAACACGCCAAGGTGTTGTTCTGATTTGCTTTTTACTGCTGTGATCAAGACCATGACCAAAAGTTCCCACCACCTCTCAGGACCACACCGCCAGCTGGGGCAAATTAGCCAGCAAGTGGGTCTCCGAGCGACATTGCATTTTCAAACCACACCAACCTCTGAGTGTATGCTAAGTCGGACTGAAGATATCTCAGGCTATGCTTGCCACCTTGGTCCTTGGAAGTAATAAGGTTAATTAACTGAAGGAAACAAGGAGGTGCTGTGATATTTATGTTTGAACTAGGCATTTAGACTCATTAGACTTTAAAGTCCTCTCAAAATGCGGAGAATAAGGTTCTGCCACAATCTCCTCTACAATCCCCGTAGAGACTGAAGGTTCTCTCAGCTAAGAATGTCCAAGCATTAAACAAGAGATCTAGGATCCAAAACATGTGATATGGGTTCAGTCCTGGGCCTTGCACATTGTTCTATGACGACATAGAAAGTTCTCTAAAAATACCAGCCACAAAGAAAAGTAAAACCATGACAGGAAAATGAGAAGAGCTGGAAATTATGAAGTGTCAGATATAGGATCTTCACCAACCCTATATCAGACAGAGGGATAATATCCAATATATATAAAGAACTCAAGAAGTTAAACAGCAACAAATCGGGTAATCCAATTTAAAAAATGGGGTACAGAGCTAAACAGAGAATGCTCAATAGAGGAATATCAAATGGCAGACAAAGAAATGCTTAACATCCTTAAACTTAAAGAAATGCTCAACATCCTTAGCCATCAGAGAGATACAAATCAAAACGACCCTGAGATTTCACGTTACACCCGTCAGAATGGCTAAGATCAAAAACTCAAGTGACAATACATGCTGGAGAGGTTGTAGAGAAAGGAGAACCCTTCTCCACTGCTGGTGGGAATGTAAACTTGTACAACCACTCTGGAAAGCAATCTGGCACTTTCTCAGACAATTAGGAATAGCGCTTCCTCAAGATCCAGCTATACCACTCCTAGGCATATACCCAAAAGAGGCTCAAATACACAATAAGAAACAATAAGAACATTTGCTCAACCGTGTTTGTAACAGCTTTATTTGTAATAGCCAGAACCTGGAAACAACCAAGATTCCCCTCAACTGAGTAATGGATACAGAAATTGTGGTACATCTACACAATGGAATATTACTCAGCAAAAAAAAAAAAAAAAAAAAGCATGAAATTTGCAGGTAAATGGTGGGATCTGGAAAAGATCATCCTGAGTGAGGTATCCCAGAAGCAGGAAGACACACAGGGTATATACTCACAAGTGGATATTAGACATATAATATAGGATAAACATACTAAAATCTGTACACCTAAAGAAACTAATCAAGAGGAAGGACTCTGGCTAAAATGCTCAATCCCCATTCAGAAAGGCAAAGAGGATGGACGTCAGAAGAAGGAGAAAAGAGGGAATAAGTCAGGAGCCTGACACAGAAGGCCTCTGAAAGGTTCTACCCTGCAGGGTATCAAAGGAGATGCTGAGACTTATGGCCAACCTTTGGGCAAAGTGCAGGAAATCTTATGAAAGAAGTTTAAAATAGTAAGACCTGAAGAGGACAGGAGCTCCACAAGGAGAACAACAAAACCAAAAAATATGGACACAGGGATCTTTTCTGAGACTGATACTAAAACCAAGGATCATTGATGGAGATAACCTAGAACCCCTGCACAGATATAGCCTGTGGCAGCTCAGTGTCCAAGTGGGTTACCTAGTAATGGGAACCAGGACTGTCTCTCACATGAACTGATTGGCCTTCTCATTGATCACCTCCCCCTGATGGGGGAGCATCCTTACCAGGCCACAGAGGAAGACAATACACCCAGTCCTGATGAGACTTGATAGTCTAGGATCAGAAGGAAGGAGAGGAGGACCTCCCCCATCAGTGGACTTGGGGAGGGGCATGGATGGAGAAGAGGGAGGGAGGGTGGGATTGGAAGGGGTTTGAGGAGGGATACAAAGTGAGTAAAGTATAATTAATAAAAATTAAAAGAAAAATATTGAGAAAAGAATATTAAATTCAGAAAGCCAAAGGCAATGTGCTCTATTTCACATGTATAACATAGACTTTAATTTTATATCATATTTGAGCAGATATGTATGTGGTTATGACACATCCTGAAACTAGAGACCAGGATAGGGGAAAAGGGGTTCTTAAAGAGGGGTTATAAAGAAAAACACAGAAAGAAGGGGAACAGAATGAATGTGACATATACTCTGAAGAGGAATTCTGAGAGGAAGGGAAACAAGGAGAGGGGGCGGAGCAGAGGACAAGGGTGATGGACCAAAAGCAGAATATTATGAAAACACCTAGTGAAAACCATTGGTTTGTATGCTTATTTGAAAAAAAAAATAGTTTGACCATCCCGACTTATTTTCTGAGGCTAAGTTTTTTTCTGGGTGGGGGTGGTGGGAGTGGTGTTCCTCATGCTGAGTGGTAGATTCTCTCAGGGTTCTCCCTGTGGTTTTAACTGAGTGGGAAATCCCTCTCGGTCAGCTGTGCACTTCGGCTGCAGAGAGACACACCTCTTCTTACTGTTTGCTCATAACTCCTGAAGTACCCTCAGAGGGCAATGTTAGGAAAATGTTTGCTTTGTTAATCTGAAAGACTTTGACACCTTAGCCTGACTCCTTATTGGAAGAGATGCTTTGAAAGCATCACTTAAGTCCTCACCACAGGGACCCATAAGTGGTCGGCAAGCCTGGACTGCAGTAGACGTGACAGCTGAAGAAAACGCTCCAAGAACTCATCCAAGCTGTGATGGCATTGTGGAAGCAACATATTTTAAAACGTTTTAGAGAGAACCGTGGAGTAATGTCAAGAAAATGGGTAATGTATGTTCTCCTATAAAAACTACCACTTAGAAACTCATTTAGACACTGGAGCTGAGAGCTTCAAACTAATGTGCATATTTTATGCTCGGCTTCTTCCTCAGAGGAACTTCATATTAAAATGGACGGCTGTTGGCCAGGCAACAGTCATAAGGGAATTGCTAGTACCTTCCTGCTTATACTGTCAGCCTTTCGTGTGGGTTATTTACACCTACAGTTCTACATATACTGAGCATGTCGCTGACATTTTCAGACAGTTTATAGAAGGTTTCACTTGAAAGAAGGAAAAAGAACAGTGAGATGCTGATAAACATCTGTGTATCAAAAACCTTAAAAACCTCTCTTCCTATATATAATAAAAAGGTTAAATAACTATTAAACAACATCTCACAGTTTAGGACATGGTAAATTTTTTTTTTCTGAGAAATATGTAGAAGATTGGGGAAAAGACCACAATTTAAAATTGATAGCATGCTCTAATTTCTAAATGGTAAAAATAGAATCTAACTTTAATGTTTTCTGATATAGCTTCTCTTAAGAAAAAAATAATTGCTAAGAAACATTTTACAAAACTGAACTGTTGCCCAAAGGATCTGTGGACGAGATGCATTCACTGGGCAGATAATTTTTACGTCATTTTGTTGTATCAGTTCTTTTCTCTGTGTTTTCATAGTTGAATTTACAAGATACATTTTTTAAAATCTGTTTTTCTGTATGAGAGCTTGGAAATAATGTTTGGCTCTGTTCTTTTCTCTTTTTGCTACATAGTATCCTTATAAAGGCTTTGAAAGCATAAAATAAAGTAGGATTTTGGCAAAACAAAGAATAAGGGTGCAACACAAAATCCACGGCCAGAAATAGACTCCTTATGAACCAAGAAACTGCACAGCTAAGAAGGCATTTGAAAGCTCTCATGTTACCAGTGTGAGTGGCAAATGAGATGCAAGAGAAGAACTGATAGCAGAGTGCACCACAAGACATCTTCAGTGGAGACTGAGCTCACGAGATAGTGGCCTGGGCAGTGAGTGGAAGCAGAAAGTCTGCAGCTGTATTGGGCCACATAGTGCAGCAAAGTTTAATTGGTTCACGAAAGAGGCGTTACACTAAATATACAGATTTTTTTAAAATTTTTCTTAAAGAATCAAAAAGCCTGATGACTTTGCTTTCTCAAGAAGCGAGTGGACTTTGGGAAGATGGCTGCTGTGGTTTGGTCAGGACGCTGTCTCTTTGGCTGTTTTCCTCCTGGAGCTGATGCTCAGGAGTGGTGGCCATGGCATATGTGAATTTTTGTTTTCCTGAAATTGTCACCAGTGACAGATAAGTTTGCCTTGGGGTAAGCTTGAGGATTTCTAAAGCAGAAATCTTAGGAAAACACAAGCCAGATGATGGTATAATACCAACCAGGGCAAGACTGCTTTATCATGAGCAGCAAGAAAATAGTCCTAACATCGACTTCAGCTGTTATTGAGTCTTAAGTCAAATCACACAGTAAATACTTTTAACATTCAACTTATTTAATAGGTATTTGAGAGATGTAATGAGCCCCAGATGCCGAACTTAATAAAGTAGAGACAATTAACATACTCTTAGAGCTTAAAATGTGATTGCAGAGGAAGAGAGTTCCAAATAATAGTATTTAAGATGTGTACAGGTGTGTATGTGTGTGAGAGAGTGCGTGTGTGGTCGGTGTGCGCACTGCTCATATTCACACACGGCATATACACTGTGTATATAGCATGTGTATTTGTGAATAAATACGTGCCACTTCTTCCCAGTACGTTTACGCATAGATGTTGATGCTTATAGCACATGTCTGCATCATTATATTGAAAACATGAATTTGATGATAACTTATCTTCAAACTCTAAAAGATCTGCTCATTGTATACAGCTTAAATTATTAAATTTGAATTGGAAGTGGAGAAAATGCTTATCTGCTGCCCCCAGTCTTGTTTCTCAGGCGGTAGGAGATTTTGCCCTTCCTACCCCCACCCACCCATCCTTGGCACACAATCTGCCTTGTGCTAGGGAATAACTTATCTGGTGTACTTGGAAGGAGTCATTGGCCTCATGGACCCTGCTCCGTAGTCCCGGATTTCTCTTTATGTGGGCTGCCATTCAGAAATAAGAAATCTGTGCTGCTCTTCCTAGCTGAGAATCCCTGGGAAATCTCAATCTGTCCACAATTTCCCAAGCCTGATGTGTTGTCTAAAATAATGAAAGTAGTATTTGTCATCATGTGCGTGAGTCCTGTCAATCTGTCCATTCATTTCAAACCAAGTACCACATTTAGGGTATTGGAACAAACAATATTTTATGCTAGAGAATAGTCAGGAAAAGGAAGAGTTTTGATTTATAACTCCAAAAGGTCTTTTTTTTTTTTTTTTTTAAACAAGTGGCATTTAAACTGAGAATTGAGGAAGTGGGCGTGAGATTTGTGCTATGTGTGCTTGGGGGAAGCAAAGATGTTTTTCAGGCAAAGAAGAACATTTGGGAAACCTTAGAGAAAGTGAAAAGCAGAAACCTTAGAGGAACTGAGAGAAAAAAGACAGGTCTCTTCCAGTGAAATAGAGAATAGGACAAGTCGGAAGAACAGGCTGTTACAGTAAGTACAATAAGTAGAGTCTTCTGGCCACGCACAGGGGTGGGATTTTATAAGAAAGAAACAGGAAGTTATTGCAGGGATTTAAGAGGAAAAATTGTAGTTACCCTATTTGGTGGTTTATATCATTTTCAATCCCCAATAGAAAATCTATGAGCTGGATGAATTTCAGCACATCAAGGTTCTACTGCAAACGTATTGATTATGACAATATGACATGAATCTGTGGCTACTTCATCTGTGAAGAAATGTAATGACCTTCGTGAATTTCTAGGTTGTACCTTACCAACAAGATGGATGTATGAACAAGTCAGTGGCACTCAGCCTTAAATATATTTTAAATATAAATGTATATACATATGTGTATATATATATTATATATATATACATATATATGTCTGTATTGTACGTGATGCCCCTGTATAGATTCCAGCAAGCATACACTTCCAGTTTGTGCAGTAAAGTTCGAATATTTAAGAATCTATGTGTTTTATTAAGTCTCAGATGCCCTTGTGTGTGTGTGTTTGTGTGTAGAAATAAGTTCAGCTGCTAGCCTCAAACCTAGTCCCTAGAAGTGTAGTTTAAAAGGCAAAGAAAAAAGGATAAAAACGTCCCAGCTGTTCATGAAAGTTTCGGTTGATCTGGGAAGCGAGATGCTAACGCAGCTAGTTTCCTTGTAGCTAAGAGCGCCACAAATTGGCGCGTGGGCTGAAAAGTGCCTCAGTCATCAGCTTGGTACTTCGGTTCCTGTCACTCACACACCAGCCCTGTCTGTGTTCTTCCTTGAGGAAACAAATACCCGTGCAAGAATGTCTGTCTATCTGGAGCGGTGACGGTCGTCCTCTCTTTAAAACACGTGGTGCCACTCCTGCCGACTGGAGTCTGACACAGCGTCTCAGTTCTGCCCAGCAGCAGCTGCAGACCTTCCAAGACGAAACTCACAGGCTTGCGCTTCCTCGCTCCACGTGGTCTCCGCAGCATCCGGTGTGACGGTTTTTTTATTTATTTTTCCTGTAGTGCTCACATCCCCACTACTGTTGCTTCAGTCGGTTTGCAATCAAAACACAATGTCTGCCCGGTAGGTTTTGCAAGCCTTTTAAGAAAAGCATGGTAGTCAGGCTTGATTGAGCTGCTTTTTCTTCTACCCACAAAGGAACTTCTGCACCTGCATTCCCTGAGCCGTAAACACCTGGATTTTTTTCAATGTAGCTTTTAGGGCATCAGTAAAGATATTTTTTTTTCTCCATTGATCCAAACAGGAAAATAAAACAGTACTGTCACTAGTTCCTCTTTTCTATGCTCTGGATAAAGACAGCTTTTTACTACACAATATGTTTTAAAAACCACAATTTAATTAATGTGATTGTGTTTGCGAAGCACACAGTACGCGGGACATTTGCCAGTAAGGACGAGTGCATCTCAGGTGTCATCACATGGATACACACTTTAGTGTTATCTAATCCATTCCCGTTCCCATTTGCTTTTGGACTATCCCGGCCCCTGCTAAGAACGTAATGTGCTCCCTGCCTTTCTATTTTATCTACATGGCAAAAAAAATCCATCTATGTGATAGAAATATTTAGACTGGACTAACAGAGAGAGCAGCATCAGTTAATTGTGCGTAAACCTTCTTGGTCCTCTCTTAGCACATTTTACCACAAGCCTGTTTCAGGGTTGAAGCCAGATCTGGGATAATGGGTAGGGCAGGAAGGGCTATACATTTCCTTTCCCTCAGATCCACTCCTAGCTGCTGTTATTCCTCAAGAGTCAGGCCAGAGGAGGAGACTGACAAACAAGCCGCTGTTTTAGGTTGTGAGCGTAATTGTAATTCACTGGTACTTTTGCTTTCAAGCCTCCACCCCTTCTCCCACACACCCTTTACCTCCGCTCTAGTGTGGGGATATTGAGAATACAACCTTTTGAAGCCCTTCCACGCACTCTTTCTTTAATAAGCCACTGTCTCCAGTGGCTTCACCAAACTTCTCTCACATTCTCCACAGCACAAGCAAAGTTCTCCATACACGCTGGTGCTGACCCTCTTACTTTCTGTGGGGCTGAGATTCAGCCTCCTATTGACACCACAGATACTATGATTGAGAGTAACAAATAAGATTTTTAGCTGAGTGTACTATTTGGTAGATGTGAATTAGAATAGCCGTAAAGCTTTCTGCCAAGATGGACTCCTTTCATGAATGTAGCACGCATGTTCTTACAGGGTGCCATATTTCCTAAAGCTTTCCCAATCCCACTCGGTAGACAAGCTCCTTCTTCGATCTTCACAGCAGCTTTGGGGGTTGTACTATATCATCAGCCTCATTTTCTAGCTGATGCTCCCCAAAGGTAGAGGAATGTAAGCAACTTGTGCAGAGTCGCCTGAGTTATCAATGGAGTTGCAGGTGAATCTGGGTAGCACTGTGGGTACAGAAGCTAGTTCACCATCATTGCCACAGCAGCCTACCTTCCTAAACTAGTCACTGCAGACCTCAGCAGCTTTCATCTCTGTTAGTGATAGAGATGTTCCATTGAGTGAGGCATGTCCTGGGTACAGGTCTGTACAGCACTCTAATCTTCCTGTTAAACAATATGAAACAACAAGAGACAAGTCTTCAAAGTCCTCTGGTCTGGAAAGAATTCTAGCCAAGACTTTACACACGTTTTCACATATTGTATCAACCATACAGTCACGCACAGCCTGATTACAACTTCTGTTGATAGTTGACTAAAAACATGCTTTATTTAGCTATGGTTTCTAGGAGTCAAGCTACAATGCTAGTTTGAATGCTAGTTTACATATTCCTTTCTGAGAGCTTTGGAAATATTATTACTCATGAGAAAGAAACTAGAATGAGGCAATCACGTTACCAGGAAGGTCATCCACAAGCCACATTAGTATCATCGTAACTTCAAAGTAAGTATAGTTGCTAGGTAAGCAAGATAGCATGTTAGAGCATTGAACACATGGATGTTCTCAGCTCACAGGCTACAGCAGAGAAGAGAGAACTCAGCTCGAGGACAGGCTCTGGTGATAATTGTTATTAACGCAGAATATCGAGATAACTTTAAGGTGAAAGAGAGACAGAATCGTGAAAGCATTTTATTAAGGATGTAAGGGAATAAGATGACTAGGTCGACAGAAGCTCCCACAGCTCTTTCTCACGCCCTGCTGGCAACATAGAAGTGGCATTTCTAAACTAGAGTCTCACGTCAGATCTCTCTGAGAGCCTGTAGAAGAGAGGGGCTACTTGGTTAAATAATCCTGGAAAATATATCAATTAATACCCTCTCCTGAAGAATTAATGACACACATCCTATCAAAGTCTTCAAGTGAGTCCTGCAGAGAACAAACCTGATGTGATCCTATTTAACTGAGTACTCCCTGGTTTCATTTAATCAAGACACCAAACTTATGACACTGAATCACACTTTCAAAACTGCTGATTCTCCCTGTTAAAAACACTTATTGCCTTTGCAAAGGATCAGGACTCATTTCAAATCCCTACATGCTGCCTCACAGCCATCTTAAACTCCAGTCCCAGGGGAGCTCTCACCCTCTTTTGTCCCCATACGCACCAGGCATGCATACCTACATGCAGGCAAAACCCCCACACAAATGAAATAGATAAACATGTTTTGTTTGTTTCAGCTCGTGCTCGAGAGACTCTATAGCAACATCACTTCTGAAAAGCTGGCTCTGAATAATTATGGAAACCCCACAGCCAAGAGGTGGTAGTCAAGGAAGATGATTGAAGATTTTTCTTGCAGCAAAACTTTTGAGACTGTTTCAACGGGGAGTTTATAGAAAATTATGTGAATTTATCTATCATCTATATCTATATATATAATCTATCTCTAACTATCTATCTACTTATCTATTTATATGTCTATTATAATTAAGATAAGATATTACTTAATAGCCTAAACTGGCCTCAAACTTGCAATCCTCCTGCCCTCAAGTACAGATGACAAGCATCGCCCACCATGCCCAACTAGAATTTATTTTTTAAATGTTATCTATGTGCAGACAGTTTAAAGATCTGGTCAAGGTTCATAGACTTGCAACTGGAAGTGGTGTTTAGTCTTGCACATGGATGGGCCAACCCAGCTCCTCCTCGTGGAAATGGAAGTAGATAGTCCCTAAAGATAAAGTGAAAGTTTATTTTGAATAAAAACTATTTGCATCTAAACTACTTATATCCAGAAAGTAATAAAGATTATAACGTTTTATATAGAGAGAAATTCAGCTTCAACCATTTGTAGATGGCTAAAAACAAATGTCATATCTCATTGAAAAGATGGATGCGGGAAGTGAAAATGGGGAAAGTGTGAGCAATTGAGAGGCGCCTTCTCACCAGATGTTAGCTTTGCTGCCACGCTGAGCTTCAACTCCCACCTCCAGATTATATGACATTTCTGTTGTTTACCCAACCCCAATCCCAATCTATGGTAGCCCAACAAACAAAAAAAGGCAATGTTTTTATCAACATGGGGTAAAACCATGGACTAATGCGGTTGCTCTTGATTCTCTCTCATCCTTAGAAAGAAAAGAATGAACTGAAAAGATCATCCTGAGTGAGGTAAGCAGAAAGACACATATGGTATATACTCACTTATAAGTGGATAATAGCCATATAATATAGGATAAACATACTAAAATCTTTAGTCCTAAAGAAGCTAAACAACAAGGAGTATTCTAGGAAAGATGCTTAATCCTCATTGAGAAGGGCAAACAGGATAGACATCAGAAGTAGGAGAATGCAAGGAACAGGAACAGGAACGTTTCACAGGCCTCTGAAAGACTCTACTCACCAGGATATTGAAAAAGATACTGAGACTCATAGCCAAATTTTGGGCAGAATGCAGGAAACCTTATGGAGGAGGAGGGAGATAGAAAGGCCTGGAGGGGACAAGAACTACACAAGGAGAACAACAGAACCAAAAAACTTGGGCCCAGGAGGACTTGCAGAGACCAATACTTCACCAAGAACCATGCATAGAGAGGACCTAGACCCCTTGTTCAGAAGAAACCCATAGGTTGCTCAGTTTCCAAGTGGGTTCCCTAGTAAGGCATACAGGGGCTGTCTCTGGCATGAACTCAGTGGCCAGCTCTTTGATCAGGTCCCCCTAGGGCATGCAGCCTTGCCAGGCCACAGAAAAAGATGATGCGGACAGTTCCCGATGAGATCTGACAGGCTAGGGTCAGATAGAAGGGAAGGAGGTCCTCCCCTATCAGTGGACTAAGGAAGGGGCATAGTGGGAGAAGAGGGAGGGTGGGTGAGATTAGAAGGAGATGAGCGAGGGAGCTAAGCTGGGATACAAAGTGAATAAATTGAAATAAATAAATAAATAAATATTTGTTTTAAAAATAAAGAATGGCCTTGTGTTGCTACAAACTTCATGCTCTTCCAACCAACTGGTGCTGCTGTTAGTCTCTAGCTTAACCCTCTGAATCTGAATTAAGACATTTGGAAATCCACAGCACCGTCATGTTTACGTCCTCACTGGTAAAGAGGAGATTAAAGATGGCAGAGTCCATGGGTTCATAGGCCAGACCAAGAAGTGGCCTTCTACTTTTACCACAATCTTCAGACTAGAACTTCACCAAGCAGCTGCATCTACCTTCAAATGTTTTGTAAAATGAGATCTTAAATCTGGGCCGTCATGTTTTATGTTCATTTCTCAGGTTCTTTTACTCACAAGAGGTTCTCTATGTGTAGCAACTAGCAGTTTTAGCTTCATACTCATGAATTACAGGTTAGTTGCAGAAATCTATACCAAATATTTTAATTCAGATTCAGAGGCGTTGAAATAGAGATTTTTATAGCAATACCAGTTTGATGGAACAGCCTGAAATTTTTATCAAAACAGGTTCATTCTTTCTAAGAATGGGAGAGATTTGAAACTTGTATTAAAGATCATATAAAGATCACAGATATCCATGATATTACTAAAGGGATATTAAATTATAAATTGTATTTAACCACAAAAGGTCTACACTAAGCTGGGCCCATTCAGATATATGCAGTGTTATCTATCTATAAAGGTAGGAGAATTGTCACTGAACTTGTTGGTAGCCCTGTCAACTTGAAGAACATATGTGTGAGAAGAATCTGGGTCAGGGCAATTCATTCCTAAATCCATGCAGATACATCATATCAAAAAGTTTTTGTACTAGATACTTGTACATCCATGTTCACTGATGCTTTGTTCATATACTTAGGGAAATAAAATTAACCTGTATAACTACCAGCTAATGAATGAATAAGGAAAAATGGTGCTACTTATCCACAATGGAATTGCATTCAGTGGTTAAAAAGAAAGTCACATTTTTTTTTCTATCATATATGTTTCCCAGCTCAAGTCTTTTGTTTTGTGTATTAAATGTGGAGTATGCATGGAGGCCACAAACCAAAAAGGAGCCATTGGTGGTGGTACGTTAAGGCAGGGAGGAGAGTAGAGTGTAGATAAAACACAGAGAGTGGGAACATTCAGGGCCTATAGGGGATGTAGGATGGGGGAAAAGAGGCTGGAGGGAAGGTTGACAAAAATTACGCAAATGTAAAGAATCCATAGGAAACCCAGATCTTTCAAACCAGAGATTAACAGTTTAAGTGAGCATGGGAACAAGGGGAGAGAGGAGAAGAGAAGCTGTAAGGCGGGTTACTTAAAACTAAGATAAAAATAAAAGGCCATATAGAAAAAAAATCAAAAGATAAAGCTTAATATTGCTTAAAATTGAGAAATGACTTTGAACAGAGGTGCCCTGCATGGGTGGAAAATTATAAATTATATAAATGCTGGTTTTAGAAGACATGACTTGTTGAACAAAAATCATTGTTAGGCATGGTCCACCATTCTTCACCTTATTGGTCAAGGGAGCCCAGAGTCATCCAAGAGGACATCTGTTGGCATCGCTTTTAGTTAAGCATAATGGCTAGATAGTAAGATTCTATTTTTGAAGACACCAGTCACATTGGATATAAGGTATAGTAGAAATCACTCTTGAACTGACTGGGAAGCTTCCTTCCTGCTGGTAGCTTTCTAATTACCGCAAAGTCTGTTCAGTTGGATGAGGGAGAAAGGGAACTGGTCTTACACAGCACTAGGCCCTGGATCCTACAATAGGGACTGGCAGGCAGTCTGGCACAAACGAGGCACACCTGTGAGCTGAGTAACACACAGCTTTTGACTGGGTATGCGGCCTGCTCCACAGGAAGGATTTCAAGATTGGTCCTAGAAATCTGCTCAAAAGCTCCTGGCTGGGAACTCATGCACCCTAGGACAGAGCGCACTATCATAGGATAGAAGATCACTATCATAGTCTTGCCAAATGGTGATGCTGCCAAACTGCCATCTAAATTTATGCTTACCTCCCTATAGGTCTACTTTTCTGGTCTTGCTCGGAGAAGCTTCCGTTTTGCAGTGGAAAGTAGTTAATGCAAAGACTCCTAACTAGTCAAAAAGCTGAGAATTGGGGACTGCTGACTGCTTAATCCTAAACTGGGCACCTATACCATCTTCCCTCGGGAAGCAGTGCAGAAAAGTAAGAAAAAAACAAAAACAAAGTACAAGAGCTGTAGGATTAAGAGGAATGCTGTGAAAACGCTGCCTTATGGACATGACTTGAGCATTTCAGTCATTAATTTACAGCAGCCGTTGTTATAATAATCTAATAGTATGAAGCCAGTCAGAATTCCAGCAAGGATCAGGGAGAATCTTGTAAGACTCCCCCAAGCTGAGGAGATACTGGTATGATCACTGCCGGAGAGTAAGAATCGTTTTTCTTCAGTGGTGTGTCAACAGTAAGTTCCCACAGTCCGGTGGACGGCCCGTATCCACGTGTGCTAGCTGGCCTCAGTGAATTACTAAGAACAAAGAGGGTTGACAAGTTGAGGGGGTTGGAGAATCTAGGGGAAATTAAAGGCTGTACGAGGGAGTGGATAGGATCAAAACAGTGCATACATACGTTACATTAACAAAGGGTATATAAATTATCATGAAAGGATATTGTGAAAATTTATACTTCTGAAATAAGGAACATATACATGTTACTGGCAGAATATATTACAAATAAAATGTGCTTAACGAGTAATATTTCTCACATTTTGCTTATTTTAATTTGTAAGCGGTGATATTGTGAACTTCCACTTGGAGACAGGTAAATGAACTGAATCTTGTTTCTGTGAGGCTTTCACTCACCTACACGGCCAGTGTCAGTGATTTCACTGTCATTTACTTTCTTGCATTTTTACCTCTCAGATATTTCCCCAGCTCTTCACTTTTATTGAGAAGAGAACTTCAAATATGTGCATTTCATTCTCTTTAATACTTTGTAACTTTCAAATCCTTTCATATATAATTTTCATTTACTCCTTGGAACTAATGCATATTAATGTAGAGTGTAATGACTTAGAATCTTGGGAGTTCAATGTGTCTCTTAATTTATTCTTGTTTGTCTAACGAAATCCAGGGGATTAAACATCATTTTTGTAGTTAAGAGCTTGCCTCATACTCTGGACCTGTGAAATTTCTCTGAATGTAACTTTTCTAACCAGTTATTTGAAACCACTAGTACAATTTCAAGGAATGCAGGCTTTATATTTCTGTGTAGTTTACAGATAAGTAGCAATACTCTTTAATAAAGAAGGGGAACTATTTTTTTTAAATAAGGTGACACCTGGAGAAGTGGATTCTGAGTTATGGGTCATCTGAGATTTTAAATACTATAAGGAAGGAGAAGTGGATTCTGAGTTATGGGTCATCTAAGATTTTAAATATTATAAGGAAGGTCCCCTTAAAACGCAAACATTTATTTGCATATTTACAGAAATTCTATGCATTTACGGAGCGGAATCTATGCTAATGGTTTTGAAAATATTTTTGTGTCAGAAAACTTTTTTATTCAAACGAAATCTTCAGAAAAAAATGAAAGTGAAATCAAATTGATAATCTCACAGGAGTAGAGGCCGTCATTCTGGGGTCCCTCCTCGTGTAATATAAAACAGTAAGGTCTCTCCATTACAGACTGGCCTTCAAGTCATCCCCATGACTCAGCTCTCGGTGATAGAGTAAGACCTTCAATTAACAGACTGCAAAGGAGAAATGTGTTCACTGTGTGCCTAAAAGATGCTGGGAACTCAACAGAAAGGTAATTTGCAAAGTCTAGCAAATAAAACAGCCCAGGGCATAGAGATGCTATCATGGAGGATACGTTTGGAGCAAAGTGAGAACAGCAAAATAAGCAACAGGCTCATCTGGAGCATCTTTGATGTGTGTCTGTCAGGAAGTTCTAAGTGCCTGCATGGCCAGCAGGAAGAAACCACACACAGAGAAGTTTTGTGAATTTTTGAGTCTTGGCAGCTGAAAGGAAACACTCAAAAGTATTTGGAGGGGAAAACAAGTTGTGTGGAGAGATCTGAAACCCTTTTTCATATGCTAGAAATCACAAAATGCTGAGTGTATTAAAACGAGTATAGAGGGAAACTATCCTATTGAGGTCTTTGACAGAGACGATTTTAGGTAAGAAATGGTGAAATAGGTATTAGAGGCCCTGAGAGAAAATTGAGTAAAGCCAGTGTGACTAAGAGCAGAACCAGATGCCACCTCAACTGTGAGAACAAAAGGTAAGAGGCTGTCCTCTATTTCCAGAACAGCACTTGGGGGCGGGCGGAAGGCCTCATCCTACCCACCTGCTGCTTCTATATCCAGTGCTTTCCAATCTGTGCACACAGTGGGCTGGGACATTTACCTCCCAATGGATACAACTTACCTTACCTACAGCTACAGAACGCTAACTCAGATTTGTCTTCTCAGCACTGCTTACACCAGGCTTAAACATCTAGGTTTTTTTTTTTTCAGACTTGAAAATCAAATTGCTTTATGGTTTATGGAATACTTAATACAGTGTAATCAGCTTAAAGCGAACCGTCTGTATTCGGGATGATTAACAGCACTGCATTATAATTACGTGACTAGAGGTTACGGAATAACTTCTCTGCAGTACAGGATAACAAACATGCCCACATTGAGCATACACAGCATCTTCAAAACGTGAGGAGAAACAACATCTTCGTATGGTGCCGGTCAGACAGGAGAGCAGTGTTGTGCCCTCTCTCCTCTATGCTCTCCTTGGTGTCCTTATTGCAAACCCAAAGGGACAGCGGATGGCTGAGGCATACCACACTGAGGTGCACAGCAGAAGGCTCTGAGGCTTCACACCTCAACACAGTGGGTGCTGCAGGAAAGCTATGCATGTGACCGTCAGTATATATTTTTAACCAATGTGCCATTACTAATATTTTTCTACCTAATCAGTTTTCAAAATTTAAAGCATGAAAAAAGAAGATTTAAATATGTTACACAATTACTCTCGTAGAAAAATAATTATTCAAACTATAGCCATTCCATCTTCTCAGAAAGTGTTTTCAATTCAGAGTTTTATATAGCAACATATTAAGTAAAAAACTTAAAATCCAGAAGGACTTTTCTTGCCTAATAAAATTTACTAAGAACAAAATGATATCTCTTGTTTCTTGTACACGAAAACAGAGTTCTAGTTCATTTAAAGATGTTCTTTTTATTCTTTATCTTCTTTACAATGCATTCTTTAGCAATGCATTGGTATGCATCATGAACTATGAAATGTCAGTAAGAACAATCATGTTAAGAAATTGTGAGTAAGATACTTTATACATCAAAAGAGCAACTGAAATTTCAATAACCACTGGCCAAATTTTCTTCTCATATTTGGTATTTGATACAAATTATTTGTGCTTGGTTTAATTAAAAAAAAAAAAGCCCAGGGTTTTAATCTCTGAAAACAAACTAAAAGGTGACAGTCCCTGTGTTTGGCTTGGATTATCCTTTCATCACCAGATCCTCAGTGTACTGAGTCATGGACTAGGCAGGAGAGAAGAGTCACTGTATGCTTTAGACAACAGAACAGACAGGAATCACAGGTGGAAAAGGACAGCTTCAAAAGGAGACATGGAAGAGCAGAGAAGTTAGAAAGGAGTTAATTTGAGAAGAAAAAATAATCCAGGTGCCAAACTGGATCCATAAAGGGGAAGTCATACAGTTCCCCCTTAGAGGCAGCTATCTGGTGTAAGTCTGAGGACTACCATAGACCATGACAACAAATAGACTGAGGGGAAGAAAACCTGACATGCTAGGAAGGGAGAATGAAGTTACTGTGGAAATTGACTGACTAACGCTTCATCTTTCTATAACTTCACTTGCCTGCCATCAACTGTCAGGTATGACTGTCTACAGTATCACCTCTGGGGTGCTTTGAATGAGAAATGTCCCTTAAAGCATGTATGAACTTGAATACATGATTCCCGTTGGCGGTACTGTGTGGGAGGTTGTAGAAGACAGAGCATTGATGCAGGAAGTACACCACTTTTGGTTGCCTCTGGGGGTTTGTAACTTGGCTGAACTTCCTGCTTTCTCTCTTGCTGTCTCTTGTGTGTATGAAAATGTGATGAGCTTCTTGTTCCTGAAGCTGTGCTTCCCCTGACAGTTTCTATTTCCTTGCCATGATGGGCTCCGTCGTTTGGACCATAACCCAAAATAAACCCTCTCACATTTGTCAGCTATGTTTTCATGGTAAACAAAAAATAACTAATATAATTTCCAATTTTCAAATCCTTTGGACATCTTTTCTATTAACCACTGGTAAAGGAACCACCATTTGTAGTTTCATAAGGCTAATTAAGAAGCCTGTCACAGACTGTGAGAAGTTAGAGTAAGTAATTTCAAAAATGTCAATAATACTGGAGGGAATGGCAGAAAACATAATAAAATACTTGTAAAGTTTTTACCGTGGGCACTCCAACAACGTATGTGCGAGTTATGAATGTCTATGTGCATATGTGTGTATATGTGTACACGGATATTAATGGGTGAGATTTCTATGATTAATTCTCCTCAGGGTAAATCAAGGCTATAGTTTATACATTGCTGCGTGTACCAGAAGAACTTTCTTCTTAGGTTTCTGATGCTGAGGCCCCTGTCCCTAAATTCTGGACACTACTTCCTCAATTGTGTCAGAACCGTTTCTTCAACTTGGCCCCCACCAACGTCTGGGTATACTTCTGAAACTCAGGCAAGTGTACTCCTAGGCCCAAAAAGCCATGCGGAAATTTCTTTAAAAACCAAAAGGCCTACCAGTGTATAGCACTAACCTCCATGTCAAATGACTGTCTTCTTCTGAGCACCAGCTATTTCTATTTGGAAAGATCACAGTTAGGCTTCTTGAATGTTGATATTCCTAATGATGAAGGAGTGTCACTGGATTCTCACCCGAGTACCCAGCCAGTTCATTCCCAGACAGTAGCATCCCCTAAGTACACGCTGTCGCGCGGGTTCCAGGAGGTGCTGCAGGATATATGCCGGGGAAGAGTAACTGAGAATAGGGTTCGTTCTATACAGTCAGGAAGGAACCACCTCCATGCTGGATAGAACAATCCAGTGGCACTGTTTTGGGGTCACCTATATCTGTAAGCCAGCCCAAAACCTCCGGATGAATTTCCGTGGAACTGAACTTTGGTTTGTCATTAGGACCTTCAAAGGAGGTGTAAAGACCTTGCCTAATCCTCCCCAGGAAGAAACTTACGATTCTATCCCTTTGTTCCTTCACCACTTTTCTCTTTCCTTTATCCAACCTCAGGCTGAGGCTCTTCCCACTCGCTCCCCATTCTCCCATTTGTAGTTGTTCTAATAAGTTTAACCTGGTGTCGATGTTTGTTTCCTGGAGGATATGGATAAACACATTCACAAAGAAAATTGCACAACTCTAACTCTAGCATAGGAACAGTCATGACAAGTGGATCACGGGTTCAAGGACAGGTTTCACTACACAGAGGGTGAAGCCAGCCTGAGCTGCTTGAAATCTCATCTCAGAAGCAAAACCCGTTAAAATGGAAAAATCAAAAAGGACCAGAAACCAAGACTAGAAACAAAGGTTTGAAGTGGAAATTAATAAATATAAAACTAATTAAAAATTTACTTCAGACTACCAACAATGTATTCTTGAGTGTCGACTTTCTTCTTTTCACAGAATTTAAATTACAGGTTTTTTTAAATGTAGTTTACACTTAGAGTTCGCACATCCTTCTCTCCCTCACCCATGCCAGTCCAGCTAGAGCTCCATACTCGGGAGAGGAACACCCTGCTGTGCTGAGCCCACGCTCAGAGAGCCCTGTGAAAACCCTTCGCACTTCCTCACTGCGCTGGATCTTTGGAGCAATATCACCAGGAGAACGTCCAGGGAGGGTGTCAACTTTTAGCAATGTTCAAGAAATTCCAGTTAGTCAAAAGTATGCTTCTGCCTCACCTCAAGATCTGGTCTGGCTTCAGGTGTAGGCCTTTAATATTTAAGTAGGGCTGTATTCAATCACTCAATGTTCACTCTTCCCTTGTTCTGCCCCGTCCCCGCATTAGTTAACACTGTCTACAACATAGCTCAATTAATAGTCCGTTGCTTTGGAATTCTCCCCCCAGGAATATAATTTATAATATTCAAATGCTTTCATTTAAATCAGTACAAGGAAAATGAAGTTGTCATACCTTTTTGTACCTTCTTTTGGTGATCTTGTTATAAATATTAATATTTTTTAATAAATACCTAGAAGGTAAAATTATCACCATCAAAAAATTAATGTCTCCTGCCTTGCCTTAGTGATCAAAAAAACTCAGGGTTAATTTCCGTGCCTGGAAATGTTATTATTTCAATTCCAGATTATCTTTTCCTTGTTTGTGCCTGATTCAGATCTTTATCATTTTGTTTGTGATAATCAAATTGGTTTACATATACTTAGGTTTCTGGACTTTTTAAAAGTACGTGGTAATAGGTAGGCTCTAAACTTTTTAAGTAAATCACATGTGTGCATTATAATAATTTTTATTCTGTGGAAACCGCAATTATACATTGAAAGAGTGTTTTACAAATAGCTAATTCTTGTCTGAGACTATAGTTCCTTGGTACAACCCTTGTTAACTGACACCCATAAGGCCTTGAGTTTTATTCTCAGCACCATAAAGAAATAAACATATGAACAGAAATAACTCAAAGGAGCTGTAAATAAGTCAACAGTTTCAGTTAAACTGTGTGAGTTTATATCACAGATTAAAAGAAAACACACAAAAACAAAAAACAATGAATATCCCCTCTTTAACGAGAGCAGAGACATGGAACTGGCCGGCTACAGATGAGTTCTGTAGTCAGTTCTCAAAGAGATAAGACAGATAGTTTTCTCCTCAGCAGCATTGCTATTAAACAAGGGGTCTGGACTACTGAGGCCGACAGGATTGTTTCTAGTTTTAGAACTGTGTGATTCCAAATTTAGGCTTAAAAAAAATCTTTCCATTTAAACACCTGATTTCTCTGGGTGAACACAGCCAGGAAGGGCAATAGGAGAAGACCTTTCCATGTGGGAGTTTCCTAAGTCTTATGTACTTACAAAGACATCCCTGGGAAATACACTGGACTAAAGCATTTCCTTCCAAAATAGATTAGAATATTATTTCACACAACAAAGCTTTTGAGCAACAAGAAACCAAAATTCCATTCATTAGAGCTAATTCATTAGAGGAGAACATGACCAAAAATATCTACAAGTTCTCATCATCAAAATAATTTAACACTATTATTAGTTTAACATGCTTGTTGGTGTGTCTGGAGAAAACCAATGTTAAACTTGATAACAATAAAAAGCAACCTCCTAACAGTCAAGATAAACAAAACAACTACAATGTGAAAGAATTCACTGTTAACTTTATTGTGAAATATGGGATTATCTTTAAACATGCCCCTACAGGTTATGAACTACTCATTCGCCAGGAGTACTAAAAGGACTCTAAAAGACAATGTAACTACGCAGGCAGCCGTTATAACATTTGAGATCCAGTTAACTCAGTTTTGCATTGTTAGCTGGCTAGCTAGCCCTTCTTTCTATGCTGAGCTTAATACCAACAGCATATATGATGTGTATGGCAGAGTGTGCATGAGAAATGGGGTTTCAGCCAATGCCTTAATAATTAAGTCAAACAAAAGACTAATGCTTATTAAAATGTATAAAAAGAACAAAATTGCCTAGTTATTTCTTTTGCTCAATTTCATATCAAAAATTGGAGTTACCAGCACTGGTCAAAGTAGAATGACTTGCCATAATAGTTAGAGTACATGTGAAAATGTTATATAAGTATGCAGCATACTTGGGTGCACTAATATTGTTTTCTTTTTCTGGAGTATTGCACAGCTGTTGGGTGTGTTACTAATGTTTCATGTAACACCTTATGAAGGCAATTCTCTACTTGTGGGGAATCTGTTGTGTCTGAATTTACAAAGTACAGCACGTTGTATCTCGATGGTGAGGTTTTCCAAGGGATATCCCCTCAACGTCTGTGAAGGAAAAGATATTTTGTGTAGCAGAAACAAACACAAGCTTTACTGGAGGTTAATAAGACATCTCAATGCTTCAAATCTCAACATTTGTCTCAAAAGCTATGCACATGATTGTCTGATAATACTGGTTTTGCATAGCCCCAAATCACTACACAGTAAATGTGAAGAGAAGTCACATTGTCACTTAACATATGGTAGGAATAGAAATTCTAGTAAAATGTGCAGATGGAGCAGACATGAGTGAGCAGAACCCTCTCAGTGTCTGGCTTGTTGTATGTTACGGAAAATGTGGTTGATTAGAATTTGGTGCAAATCATGTTCATTAAACCTTTTCTGGACCAAGCACACTGAATGATGTAACAAGCTGAGATCCAGGACCAAGGAGAAAAACACCATCACAAACAGTAAATTAGAAGATTACTCGGAGAACTCTAATGTCTTAAGTTAGAAATGTGGTACAACCATGGTTTCCATGGAAATGGGATATACTTAATACATCCTGCATCTCTGGGAGCTGTTTCGCTGTAGGACTTCTACAGTAGATGCAGATGTAGTTGCTTCATCTGTGGTCTCACTGATCTTGCCTTAAGTCCAGGACTTTGCCACCAGGCTCACCGTGGTCACAACAAAGAGGCTATCAGTCAGGAAACAGAAGACACACATGGCCACATGGAGCTCACTGGCCTGACTCTGTGTTGCTTCTTTGTGTATCATACAAAAGGGCATTGACATAGCTGTTGGATTAAGTAATATCTTTAAGTTTGTGTATTCGAGACCATGGAAACATACTACGGCTCTTTGGACAATGATAAAGATTCCAACTCCCATTTAAAATCCTCTAAGGTATTCCTCCTTGTGACCATCTCGCCCATGGGTCACCGAGTCTTAGAAAGATATCAGATATTATAGTACACATGCTTTACATTACATTTGTATTACATCCTTGTGTTTCACGCTCTCTGTGTCCTTTAGAATGTTAAAGTTGCTTTCCAGGTAATAAGTTTAGAACTTGTTTAGGTGAAAATATATGAAGTGCATGAAGTTTGGAAATCTGGTCCCCCACCCCACCCCTGTAAGACCTCAGTTTTGATTTTGTTAACTGTATCTTTTGAAATCTGATAGCACTTTTCAACTCATTGGTTGGTAATTACCAATTCTTTAGAAATTACTCCTCTGGACAATGTTAAGATGTATCATTCAAATTCAGAAGACACGAATGAACTCAATTGTGATTCTTAAAGTATACAAGCAGAGCAGACAATTTTCCCCATCAGTGAACATAACATTTCTTCAGAGTATTAAAAATAAAGGGTCAACCTGCGACCCACCCACCCCATGGTAGAGAGCCAGCCCTTGACACTATTAATGATGCTCTGCTCTGACAGTCCTAACGTGACTGTCCTCTGGGAGGCTCCACGCAGCAGCAGGTCCAGATGCTGGGACTCGCAGCCAGCATGGGGGTCCTGCAGAAGTGCTGGGGAAAGATGAAAAGACCTGGAGGGGAAAGCAACCTCACAAGAAAACCAACAGAGACAACTAACCCAGACCCATGGGAGCTTACTGAGACATCAACTAAGGAACATGTACGGTCTGGACTTAGGACCCCTGCATATATGTGGCCGATGGGTGGCTTGGTCTTCATGTGGGTCACCTAGTGAGTGGAGGGGTGGGTTCGGGGCACTGTTCCCGACATGGACTCTAATGCCTGCTTTTGGCTCGCCTCGCCCTGGTAGGGCTGACTTGCTTGGCCTCCAGGGTGAGGCTATGCTCAGTTCTGATGTGACTTGATGTGCTGGAGAGGGTTGATATGGGGGTAGGGGGAGCGTTCTTTTCTGAGGGGAAAGGGAGAGGGGAAGGGGGAAGAAGGAGAGAGGGGACCGAGAGGAGGGAGAAGTCACCCTTGGGATGTAAAGTAAATGAACTGAAATAAAAAAATAGAGTGCGGAATACTCAGGCTGTCTCTGACTCACCCACACCTGCACACACACACACACACACACACACACACACACACACACACACGCACACACGCACATGCACATGCACACAGTTCATGCTCACAGGCACACACACACACACACACACACGCACACACACACGCACATGCACATGCACACAGTTCATGCTCACACGCACACATGTGCACGTCTGTATGCGTGTATGCATGTGTAGATGCACGTCTTAGCACCATCAGTCCCTCTGAGGATAAAAATTGAGCCCGTGAGTGCTCAAGTCCTCCAATCCTTAAGACGGCCGCGTCCTGTCCACAGACGCCACTTTGCAGAACTGAAAGACTAGGCCAGTATTACTGACACGTAATAGATCTGTAATCCATTTTCTGGGGTTGGTTTTAGATGTTAGAAGAATTAAAACAAAACAAAACAACAAAAACACCTGAAGACAACAGACTGGACTCTAGGATTTAAGTACATTTCTGTACTCTCAATCACATCTGGACAGCACAGCTCTTACAAAATTCACAGCACACTTCAGAGTTTGCTTTTAAAACAAACCTGCTGTCATTTAGAAATGATAGCATAAGAATAAACAAAAAGGTAAGACGATCAGTCCTCACACAGAGAGACAAACAGGGTGGACATTGGAAGAGGGAGAAAACAGGGAGCAGGACAGGAGCCTACCACAGAGGGCCTCTGAAAGACTCTACCCAGCAGTGTATCCAAGCAGATTTTGAGACTCATAGCCAAACTTTGGGCAAAGAGCAGGGAATCTTATGAAAGAAGGGGAAGACAGAAAGACTTGGAGAGGACAGGGGCTCCATAAGGAAAGCAACAGAACCAAAAAGTCTGGGCACAGGGGTCTTTTCTGAGACTGATACTCCAACCAAGGACCATTCACGGATATAAGCTAGAACCCCTGCTCAGATGTAGTCCATGGCAGCTCAGTGTCCAAGTGGTTTCCCTAGTAAGGGGAACAGGGACTATCTCTGACATGAACTCAGTGGCTAGCCCTTTGATCACCTCCCCCTGAGGGTGAAACAGACTTGCCAGGAAGACAATGCAGCCAGTCCAAATGAGACCTGATAGGCTAGGGTCAGATGGAAGGGGAGAGGACCTCCCCTATCTGTGGACTTGGGGAGGGGCATGGGAGAAGATGAGGGAAAGAGGGTGGAATTGGGAGGGAATGTGGGAGGGGGCTACAGCTGGGATACAAAGCAAATAAACTGTAATTAATATAAAAATAAAATTAAAATTAAAAATGTTTTTCCATGTGAAGTGTAGACCTAATTTGAAGGCCTGAATTTCAAACAAGGAGTCTCTTGAAGATAGCAGACAGGAATTTAAAACGACCCTATCTTATGTGGTTAGATAATACTACAGAGAGTATTTCAAACTGCAGCTTCTGCTCCTATCTCCTGACTAGACCTACTTAAACTGACTAACCTCTTTAATGAGCTCCAAAAATAAATGCACATTATAGAGATAATCTAAGGCACTCCCACTATTTACAGAGGAATGACACAGAGAGGACAATTCTTCAGTCTGCGACCCAAATAACCCAGATCCGATTTAATTCAATATGGGAATCTGGGATTAGATCAGGGCTGTTATCTGGGTCTACAGTTAAATGCAAACATATCATCAGAAAGTAACTGGATTGCCTGTGCCCAAAAAGTCATTTCTTCCAGAGAGTAGAATTAATTCATTCTCGTTCTCATTTTCATCCCGAGGAGTTAAAAAAGAAATTATTTAAATTAAATGCAGTTTCCTTGGAATTTTATAGCTAATTCTGAAATATGAGATGGGTGGGTAAGTAATCATGTTATTTCTGACAGAGCTCAAAATTAACATGAAAGAAAAGCATCATCTCACATTACCACGTCACTGGGCAGACTTAACACACAGGCTGACAGGTACCCAGACAAGCACAGTAAAGAAGCCTCACAAGCTGCCACTGCAGAGTCATTCTTTAAAAATTCAAGTAATGCCCTGAGGAATCTCAGACCTGCCAAGATTTCGTACAAATGGGTTTATGCAGGTGATTTTGGCAGATGATGCTAGACAGTGGGGGAAGAAACAACATGGAGAGTGTGTTGAAATGGAAAGGTGAATAGGAAACAGGGCCGGAAAGGACGCCCCAGTGATAAGTTTGTGTGAGAAAAGCCTTGCCGGAGGTCAACGCGACTGCTCCTCACCGAGATCTTCACAGTGCTTCTGAACATACTAGTGAGAGCAAAGGGCAAGAGGCATACTAACAAAGGTTGACAGCATGTTCTTCCCTGACTTTGGATAGGGCCAATAATTGCATACAGACTGTATGAGAAAATGGTTAATTTACCAAAAATGTCAGATCAACACCAGTTTAAGAAATCACAAATTGGAGCTCCGGACAGCCTAAGATTTCCCATCTTTAATGAATTTTATTTCTAAGAAAAAAAAAAGGCACTTAGGTACAGCATAACACTCCTGGACATGATGGATATCATGGGGTGCTGATATGATCCCAGATTATCCAGATGGAGTTGAATAAGTTCAAATATGTCTGACAAGCATGATAGCACACCCCATTCCTTTCTTGTTTACTTCAAGACGGAGTCTCCTGATGGCTACTGCGCATTTGCTCAGATTGCTGCAAAGGCTTTTGATGTTGTTGTGGGAATAAAAGTTATGTTTATGTTTTGCAATGTAAGGAATCAGATTTCTGACTACAGTTCAGCTTACAAGGGAGGAGTCTTTGTATATGTGTGGGATTAAGGTCTGTAGGCTATGTCATGAAGCAGGTAAAAGAGAACTTCTGCTGAGATAAGAGCTAGGACCAAACCAGAGGCAAACACTACCTTGAGGGTATTTGTTAGAATAAGTGGAGTGGGTTCAATTTAAAACATATGAAACATTTTCTTCCTCTCTTTTGTGTAAAATATTCTTTTTCTCACCCATTTTTTCCCTGGATCTGTTGCTTCATCCTATAATTATGTCCTAACAACCTTAAGGATACAAGGAAGGCTGAGCAAGCGCTCTAAACACTGAAACACCAAAGTATGTTGTGACAACGTATTGGCCACACCCTCTTGTAAAAATCTGTTTCAGAAAACTTTGGCAGAGAGGAAAGTCTTCCAGCTTTTAGTTCACTGGAAAGTTAGTTCACTGGTTTCATGTGATAGGCCATGAGTGTAGAAAGGGTCAGAATCATTACAAATACAACAATGACTCATCAGAGAGCTGTTGCTGCAAAGCTGTAATCTGCATTCACTTTGGAGGCCATTAATGCTGCTTGAAAAGAAGATGCGCCAGTCAAATCATTGAACATATAATTGCTTGTCATGCCAAGGACGGCTTTTGACATGTTGAAAAGAATAAACCATTTGCTTTCTGTTGTGATGGAGGAACCTGCCCAAGAAGAATGAAATTTCAACACAAAATATCTCCATGGAAGAATTTGCTTCTATGCAAAGGCATGAAAACAGCTCCGCTGACACATCTCCTGTGATTTTTCCAAATCTGGTCACCTGTGCCTTGTTAGCATGTGCAAAGTGGCAAAAATGAAAGATATTTGAAATCTATCATTAAACAGTTTCATTACCATTTCTTCCAGTATGTACACTTGTGAAAAAGAGTTTTTTAATGTATTAACTAGTTTTAAAAATTATCATCAAGTTGTTAGTCACCTTAGAATATAATTTTAGAAACTGTGTAAAAAGATTCTGAAATTTGTTAAATAAGTTCAAAATATTTGATAATATTCATGACATTAAAAGAGATTTTTATTTGTTTTGTTTGTGAGGTGGATGAAAGGTATGGTAATATTTTAAAAGAATATGTGGGTTGTTTATGACATTTCATCTCTGAATCACCACGCAATTGTTGACTCTGGCTGTGTCTGGAGCTCTGTTCAGATCAAGTACTTGATACAGAGCCACAGCCAGCTGGAGATCACTTCACCTCTAAAAGTCTTGCCAAGGCAATTTTACTGCTTTAGATTTCTGCTCTCTGTTGAGCACTTGACACTGAATTCTAAGCATTTTCAAATGATAGATTTTAATAAAGTCATCAGTTGATGTTAACTCTTTTGAAGTAATTCTATAGATGCCATATTTTATGTCAACTTTTCATCGCAAGGGATCTGTAGGGCTGACAACACTTCTAACATTTGCTTATACCTTATGACAAGTGAGGGTAGCCACGTTGTTTTAAAAGAGTCATAGAGTATAATAATTCTAAGGAAAAGCAATAGGTCACTCAACATTATCCTCCTTCCACCCCGAATTCCCAAACATTTATCAATGTCTTCCTGGTAAAGACCACCAAGAATAACTGAAATTGATGAAGTAGGACTAACCAATTCCATGTTTCAGTGAGGGAAAACTTGCTATGGAGAGCTGCGGGGTGTCTCATCTGGTGAACTGATTTGTGCTTTGGGTGACTTAGAGAACAAACCCCACTCTTTTTTAATTTTAATATTTTATATTAATTACAGTTTATTCACTTTGTATCCCAGCTATAGTCCCTTCTCTCATTCCCTCCCAATCTCACCTTCCTTCCCTCAACTTTTTCCATCTCCCTTGCCCAGTCCACTGATAGGGGAGGTCCTCCTCCCCTTCCCTCTGACCCTAGCCTATTAGGTCTCATTAGAACTGGCTGCATTGTCTTCCTCTTTGGCATGGTAAGGCTGCCTCCCATCTTCAGGGAGAGGTAATCAAAAACCCAGTCACTGAGTTCATGTCTGAGACAGTCCCTCTTCCCCTTACTAGAGTACCCACTTGGATACTGAGCCGCCATGGGCTACATTTGTGCAGGGAGGGGTTCTAGGTTATCTCCATGAATGGTCCTTGGTTGGAGTATCAGTCTCAGAAAAGACCCCTGTGCCCAGATTTTTTGGTTCTGTTACTCTCCTTGTGGAGCTCCTGTGCCCCGTCTTAACTGGATGCTATATAAAATTGGGGATAATCTTGTCTTCTCCTGGATGTTTCAGTATCTCAACCCAAGGCTTTGTGCATATTAGGTAAGTACTGGAAAAGCACTGAACTGCATGTCCAGCCTTCACCAAATCTCTGTGCAGACTGAAGACTCTTATGTGGCTGAAGATCTGGTAAGACGCTGGCACAGAGCCTGGGAGAAGAGAACATGCACTCCGTCATGGCTTAGACAGTTATCACACCTTAGCTATGTTTACAGTGGTCATATGGTGAGCTTCACTTTCTGTTTTTACTACGTTATACTGAAGTGCTATAAACGTTGTTATTTTTCAACATGTCAATGCCGACTGCTCGCTGTGGGCTGGGGCAGCTTCTGGCACACACCAAGGCAATACTAGACCAATTTCAGGAAGTTGGAAGTTACTTTACTCTTTGTGACCTTCTCTCCAGAGGCAATCACATTGAAGAGTCCTTTTATTTATTTTTTATTAATTACACTTTATTCACTTTGTATCCCCTCCTGTAGCTCCCTTCCTCCTCCCCTTCCAATCCCTCCCTTCCTCCATCCTCTGCATGCCTGCCCCTCCCCAAGTCCACTGATAGGGGAGGACTTCTTTTCCTTCCTTCTGATCCTAGTCAATTAGGTCTCATCAGGAGTGGCTGCGTTGTCTTCTTCTGTGGCCTGGTAATGCTGCTTCCCCCTCAGGGGAGGTAATTAAAGAGCAGGCCAATCAGTTCCTGTCAGAGACAGTCCCTGTTCCTATTACTATGGAAACCACTAGGAGACGGAACTGTCATGGGCTACATCTGTGCAGGGGTTCTGGGTTAGTCCTTTTAAAAAAGCATGTTTATGTGTAGTGCATGTTTGTATGCTCATGAAAAAAAGTGTGTGTTGGTGTGTGTGTGTTTGTGCATGTCTCTGCAAGCACAGAGGTCCAAGGTTAACCCCATGATCATTCTACACCTCGTTCATTGAGGCAGAATCTCTCATGAAACTCAGGGCTGGCTGATTCAGTCAGTCTCCTTATTTAGCTTGCTCTGAAGGTTTCCATCTTTGCTTTCTGAATTCTGAATTCACAGGCATGCTGACACCCCCCCCCCCACACACACACACATGTACATGGATTCTGGGGGACTTACCTCCGGTTCTAATGCTCACATGGCAAGCGTTTTAACTTCTGAGCCATTTTTCCCCTTTAAAAACCTCTTTAGATTCTTTAATTTTTGTGCTTTTACAGATTTACCTCAAAAGTAAAAACCTTCCTCTTGGAGTAATAAATGCTTTTGCTCACTGTCTGTCATTGTCACATTTACACGTCTTGCACCCATAACACACTTGAAATGTTTCCTTTAAAACAATGACAGACCTTTTTATTAACATCAGTCACAGTAACCTACACAGCAGACTCCTCGGAGGTTAATTTTACCCTGGCTTCGTCAGTTTTATAGTACATGTGAGATTATCGATGATGTTCACATTTGTTCTGTTTTCTCTTTCTAGAATCTGTAACAATAAAACTACTTCAGCAAATCTTAATTTTTCTAACCTCCCTTCACCCTAACCCCAACGGTAAAACTCTGCAGGTTTTCTTAGTTGCTCCTTCCTGCCCATAAACTGGTCTTAAAATTTTTTCTGTTAATATATTTTAGTTTCTGAGTTCCTTCTCAATTGGCAAATTTATAGTTTTTGTAAATAAAATCTTTTTTTGGCTTGATGAGAGGAGGCGTACATTTTCTTGTTTTATCCTAGAATCTAAGAAATTTAAGTATCTATGGTTGGTATTTTCTTCTCCTCCCTGTATTTCTTTCAAATGCTTTAATGGCATTTGTTTACTTTAGTCCCTAGCTGTATGTTAGAGGCTTTTCTAGGCGCCGCACAGACTGTTTCCCAATATTTAAAAGTGAGGTGCTAGATGCACTGTTGGCAAGTTCAACATTCATTGTTAGGGTTAACGATTACTCTCATTGTTGTTTGGATAATCCTGTGCTGTCTGAGCTGGTTCTGAGGGGCTGGGAGTTTGGGAGGGGCCTGGAATGATTCTGTCCCAGTTGTTTATCTCTTACAGCTCTACATTTGTCAAGGAGGTTATAAACACCCATCCTTAGTCTCAGAGGTGAGCAGAACAACAGAGAAGATCCTCATTATTTCAAACTTCTTTAGATGTCCGTTCATTTTCTAATGAAAGGGTTTGGATCAGTGTTGACAAAGTTGGGGGTAGAGAAGCCATACTCAGAATATATTTTATAAAAATATATCATAAATCTGTTTTTGATATCAGAAAAGGAAAAGGAAAACTTTAATTTTTCACTTAGCTCCGATTGGCATGGAAGATCCCTCCAGACTGCTAAAATAAGGCCATCAGCATTTCTACTGATGTTTCTTTATCAAAAGACCCTCGAGCTTTGGTAGGTTGAGAAAAGGCAGTTGACTGGACTATGTGAAACAGATGGCAGAGGCATAGGAATCTACCTGCTTCCAAACCAGTCACAACAAAAAATTAACGTACTGTGTGAGGTTCGTCCTCATGCTCAGGAGTAGTGGACCTAAGTGCAGAGCTCTGCAAACATCTATGGTGAGCAGCCACGTCATTTCACCACTGATGTTGTTGACTTTCAGTTTTCCTCTACCGTCACACCATTCGCTACGTTCGACTTTCTTGGCCTTTGTTGAGTTCATTCTTCTATCATAAGTTATTCTTTTTTATGTTGAAATTCATATACTTTTTTCCTTCTTTGGAGATTTTAGGAAGAAGCAGAAGTAAAAACAGAAAAGAGGAGCATCAAATCTATCTTTAAAACCAGAAATGGTGGCTTGCACTGTTACTATTTGATTTATTTACTTACTTTATTTTAGCATACACAATAATGGGATTTATAATGACATCTTCATATTTTCATAAACATCTATCATTACAGTTGGTTCTCGTTCAAGCTCCTCCCTCACTGTCCTCCATCTGGTCTCTCCCTCCCCCATGATGTGACCTTTTGAAACATTTTAATACTGGTATACACTTGAAAATATTTACATTTAATTTTATTTTAAAGTTCTTTTGCTGACATCCGAACTATGTAGCCATCAAGACTTCTATAAAAATAGGAGACTAAAACACTAAAAACTATATTGTTCTGATTCCTTGCTTTAAATCAATAATTTATTCAGCTATATCAGTTTTATTTATTTACAGAATATACTAGTAACTATCCTAATCACCTGTTTTTATATACTATTGGATATTTTAAAAAACTGTCATCTTTTTAATCATCTAATATTTTATATTGTCTTTTGACCATGTGTTAATTCATCTCCTGTGAGTGAAGTACGAGATGCTTAGTAGGGATGCAAAAGCAGTCTTAGTGAGTATCAGCAACGAAGTCTCTAAACCAGTATAAAAACCATCCAGTTGCATGTCAGTCTCAGAACAGACCCTGTGCCCAGATATCTTTGGTCCTTGTGGAGCTCCTATCCTTTCCTCATCAGTCTAACTCCCCTTCTTTCTTATGATTCCCTGTATGAATGTAACCTAGAGCCTCTGCTCAGATGTAGCCTGTGGTAGCTCAGTAACCAATTGGTTTCCCATAGTGAGGGGAACAAGGACTATTTCTAACAGGAACTCAATGGCTGGCTCTTTGGCCTCCCCACCCCCCAAGGGAGGAGCAGTCCTGTTAGGCCACAGAGGAAAGCTTTGCAGCCAGTCCTGAAGATACCTGATAAAACAGGATCAGATGAATGGGGAGGAGGTCCCCCCTATCAGTGGACTTGGCAAGGGGCATAGTGGAGATGAGGGAAGGAGGGAGGGACTGGGAGGGAATGAGGGATCGGGACATGGCTGGGGTACAGTGTTAATAAAATGTAACTGATAAGAAAAAAATAAAATACAAAAAAAAAAAAACATCCAGTTGAACTTTTGCAGTTGATTTATTTGGGTGCCTCTGCTGTAAATGTCAGTTTTTGCTGTGGTCAGTGACATCAATTAATTAGAAACAAAGTGTAGAAACATTCAGATGCCTGTTTTAACAAGTTCATCCAGTGTGGCCTGCACTAGAGTTTATTTTGCAAACATTACCTATTCTTTAAAAGCGAGACAGAGAACAAGTTTAGACTTGAAATGAGCAAATGGTGTTGCAACTAAGGAGGAAGGCTTTTGGGTGTTTCTTCTTTTTTTTTTTTTTTTTTTTTTTTACTTTCATAAGATTATTTTTATTGTAATTGATTCTTTTTTTATTTTTTTATTTTTCTTTTTAGTTACATTTTGTTAACTCTGTGTCCCAGCTGTATCCCGCTCCCTCATTCCCTCCCCAACCCCACACTCCCTCCCTGGTCTCCTCCCTGCCCCTTTCCAAGTCCCCTGATAGGGGAGGACCTCCTCCCCTTTCATCTGACCCTGTTTTATCAGGTATCTTCAGGGCTGGCTGCAAAGTCCTCCTCTGTGGCCTAACAGACTGCTCCTCCCC
>NW_026596051.1:44565716-44586167 GCF_907164565.1 Psammomys obesus
GATAAAGAAGAAAACTTCTTATATGCAATTCTAAATTAGATAATAGATGGCATGTACCATGTTATTAATAAAAAACTTTCCTATAGAAAATAATGATCAAATCTCCAAAACGATCTTGTACAACAACAGATCATCTGGAGGTATCTCCATTCCTGATCTCAAGCTGTACTACAGGGCAACAGTAATAAAAACTGCATGATATTGGCATAGAAACAGAAAGGAGAATCAATGGAACCGAATAGAAGACCCAGATATAAACCCACACACCTATGAATACTCAATATTTGACAAAGAAGCCAAATCCATTCAATGGAAAAAAGACAGCATCTTCAACAAATGGTGCTGGACCAACTGGATGTCCACATGCAGAAAAATGAAAACAGATCCATATTTATCACCCTGCACAAAACTAAAGTCCAAGTGGGTGTTTCTTCTTATCCTGTCTGAAAGAGTTTCCCATATATCTAAAAGGAAATAACCCTAAACAGACAGAGTGATCTTGCATTTAGTATTGTTTCATTCAACATTTAAAATATGCCTTGTGTAAGTTCTTCATTGTCTTCTACTGCAGGAGATTTATTTACCTCGTGTTTACAGCAAATGCTCACACATTTCCCAGCATTATTCTGACCTGTCCACTATGTTTCTAATATAGTCTCAATAATTGCTCTGTTAACTTGAAATATACAAATAAAAAATCAATTGAATTCCATCCCACCAAACCTAAAGTGTCTCCTACATTTCTTAATGCATTTACCAACTAGGCCAAGGCATAGGTGAAATGATTTAGTTATATTGTATTGCCAAAAATGGTACTTTTATCAGTGACCGATATATAAATAGATGTATATCCAATGCTTTTAATTTCTTTCAGTCTAGCTGATGGTTTAGTAAAATCTATATATTCTATTCTAAATCCAATCTGCTTTCCAGACATCTACTTTTGTTGCTTGTGCTGTCATTGCTTTAATGTAGACCCAACAATTAAAACTCTGATATCAGTGCCATATGCGGCATGAAGCACAGATTTTATCATTCTTGCTACTGGGTCAAAATATGTAACCTCTCCCTTCCATCCACACAACCAATGTATCTTGCCACAGTTATTAAATATAACCTCCCCCATTCCTCCTGACTTATGAACTGTGCTTTTCCCTAAAGCCATACCTTTCTGCAGTCACCCGGCTATGCAATTTCTCATATCCATACCTTTGATCACATAATTTCTAACATAAAATTGTTCAGCCTGTCATCTATAGACGGCTTATCCTTAGGTTCCTAACCTGAATGTATCCATTAGTTACTTCTCATGATTTGGTGCTAGCTCTCAACAATCTAAGCTATATTGTACTCATTTACTCAAGCACCTGCCACGCAAGAAAGGCCAGAAATCAGGGTTCACAGTACATACTAGAGAAATATTTCAGAATCAGTCTTGAATAAAAGCCGTTTGTATATGATCTGGGAAATTATATATATACTTCAGGACTTAACCCAAGTTATTGTTGTCATTTGTGTGAATGTGTGTGTACACTCATAAACACATAAATATATAAACACAACTTGCTGAGTCCATTTAGTGTTGCCTGTATGTATATGATTTCAGTGTTGACAATTTGGCAGTGGATAGCCAATTAGGGGCTCATCCTTAAGGGAGAGGGGCAATTTCTCTGTCTCCCAGCAGTTATTAGGTACCTGAAAAGGCCCTCTGCTCTCTTGTACTCTTTCCCTTGTCCTTTGGAGTCTATGAACAAGAGAACTCTGGGCAAGCTGCAGGTTTGTGCTTTCACTCTACCTTTATGTTCCCTGGGTTGTTTTCCCCAGTGGTTACACGTCTTGAGTGAAGCCCCAAGAACCTCGGTGCTGAAGATGAAGGGATGAAGCCGCTGGTGGGTGGGAAGCATTCTAGCTCCCTTTGGGAAAGATCTTATTTCCTTCCAGGTTCTCTGGGGAGTAGGAGTTGTTTGTGAATGTACAGCTCCTTCTCCCTCTGCAGTGTTCTCTCTTCTTAGCAAAACGGAAGTTGGAGGAGAAGGAAGAGTCTATTCTTTGGTGTGCTTTGGGCTGTCCTGTGTCAAGCTCTGCATTGCCATGATCCCATGTAAATTGTGCCCACGGTGAAAGCAACACGGTGAGAACATGCTACATCTGAATTTTAATTATAGTGGCGTAAACATTCCTGCGAGCCCAGAGGAAGCCACTCTTCAGGTTTGCTCTCTTTTTGTAGCGAAGAAGTAGACTCAATCAGAGAGAAATTATCAAAGAGCAGAACTGAGGGCAAGTTCCTATTGCATTCTCTGTGTATACTTACATGTAAGAAAGCAGTAATTATACTTACTAAATAATGGTATTGGGCTACCCGCCAGTAGACGGACTTTTTCTTTGAACTGTTGCTGTGGTTGCTTGTGACTGGCTCTCACTCTGCAGCTCTGACTGGTCTTCTGCATGAAACAATCACCTACCTGCCTCTAACTCCCAAATGCTGTGAGACATGAGACGCAGAAACCACCATCCCTGGACCCCTTTTAACTCTTTATTTTAACTTTAAATCCTTACTTTTTACTTTATTTGTATGTAAGTGAAAAAACAAACATGTAACTATATCCAGTTCCAACAAAAACTTATTTTTATAGCCAATCTTATGTATCTCAGCCTTATTTCTGAACTCCCCAATTATTTTAAAGCAAACTGTATTTTTTCATTGATAGTTATAGGTATGTACACAGGATCTTTATTAGTAGTATTGTATTAAAATAGAAAAAATAGTTTAGTTTCATCAATTAAGTTCATCTTCTACCTGGGATCCATATTTTCTTACTGCAAAATTTAAAGAACATGTGGGGGGGTTGTAGCATTTTGAATTTGTAAACTCACCTGGACATATCATTATGCAGGCTGACACTGTCCCTGGGATTAATCTATTAGGTACATAGTAGCACTCAGGGTTCAGGAACGCCCTTCTCCTGGTCACCTAGTAACTTTTCACTGGTCAACAAGAAGCTGAATAAATTCAAGTTGCAGGGTAATGTCAAGCTAGCTGACTTGGATCATCTCTGAGACGTTAGGAGAAATAACTATTGCCAAGCTTTAATGTGCTAAATCTTGAAGCTTTGTTGGCAGGAGACAGATACATTATTATTATTATTATTATTATTATTATTATTTGGAGTTTAGAAATGGATACAGAAGACATAGGATCATGTAAATTAGGTCAAATATTGAAGCAGATTTGGAGACAAAACCAAATGTTAAAGCAGGCACTCCTGGGTGATGATCTGTGTGAAGTGGCTGGTGAAGCCACTTGGATATCCACAGTGATCTTTTTGGGTCAAGGACTCAACGAAGCCCTTTATCAATTGATGGAGCACACTGCAGGGTCCCTTCGGTCCACCTGCCAGCAGCTGTATATACTACTTGACAAGGATAATCGGTGTGTCTGGAGACAAGGCAAGTAGTCTATTTTGTTTGCTTGGGCTTTACTTTCTTTCAGAATACTCATTTGGGCAGAGTTTAAGAGTGCATATGTACAGAAATACAATGAATGCAGAACCTCCTTTTAAGAAACAGGCATCATTACAGGGAAAGCGGGGAGACAACATCTCGCACAGACGGCTTTCCGTGTTCTCAGTAGCCAGGGTCACACTCGAAGGAAGAGAATTTAGAGCTCTGTTAGCAAAGAGAAGGCATTTCACTTGATGCCTAAACAATGAGTTGGAGACAAGCAACTGGAAATTCGGGTGCTTGGTCTGTTCTGGGGATGATCAAAGCCTTGGAGGTAGGAAAGTACAGGACTAATTAAAGCAGAACAAGCAGTTTTTCTGTGTTGGAAGAGAGCGTTCTAACTCTAGAGTCATTTGAACCTAGTCCTATTAATTACAAAAGCACTGGAAAGACTGGATAAGCTAGGAGAAGAGATTGGATCTCTAACACACTGAAGACAGGACGTAAATTCTCGGGAATACGACCAGGTGTGTGTGCTAAAAAGCCCAGCAATTATGGAGAATGTACTATCTAAAGAATATGATCCTAACAGCAGTGCTTTCAGAATCTAGGTGGCTTTATGAAATCCAGTTCCCAGACATACAGTGTCAAGGTGAATGTGCAGGCCTCATCAGTCAGGAATCCAGAGCAGGCAACACTATGCAGGACAAAGAGTGAACATCAAAGAAATCTGTCCCAAGGGTGTGTGACCCCAGAACCATCAGCAGCAGCTCAGGACCAGTGAGTCTCAGAGAGGGATTGAACAGTCCTAGATAACAAGCCAAGGCAAGTACTCAGCTGCCAGAAAGGACGAGTTCCAAATAAACATGGAATCTCATAAGACAAAGAGCAAATTGTTAGGGCTGCCATGGAAAGGCCAGCCCAGACCAGTGAAGGAAGATTTGGTGGCACTGAGGCTCTGGATACAGACTCCTAGCTCAGAACTGAGCATAGAGAAAGGTTCTTCCTGAAAGGAGCTTGAGAAGGAGCACAGATAGGAGCTTGGAATGAAATCAGGATGCTGTGAGAAATGGATCAACTCAGATATTGATGACACTTATAGCCGCAGGGCAGGGCAGTCAGGGCAGTCAGGGCAGTCAGGGCAGTCAGGGCAGTCTCTCTTAGTTTTTTGTCATTGATTGGCTACTGCATGATCAGTCAGAGAATGATATGGTCAAAGTTATTCCTTGAAGGAGCAGTATGATAGATTTTAATGATCACACATTCAGCAGGTGTGTGTGGGGGGTTGCATTTCCCACCAAAATACAGTGTCTGTGTCATCATAACAGCTGTTGCCTTTCTGCTATTTACCTCTCCTGGGGTGTTCAAATAATCTTATGTATGATATTGGAAATGAATAACTGACATAGTATAGTATCTCCTAAGGCACAGAAAAAAACAAACAAACAAACAAACTGCAGAATATACCAAATGATTGAGGACTCCATCCTTATTTGGAAGAAGGCATGGTCACATTGGTCAATAAAGTTTAAAGTATACTCATGGGCAAAATGCATCAGTTTCACTTATTGGCTACTATGTTAAAAGTAGAGTTTTCTTTCTTTCATTTTAACTCTTAAAATGTTTAAAGAGGGCAAACTGTGCAAATACCTCCTTCATCTATGCAAAAACATAATTTGACTTAGTTTTTACTTCTTCTTTGTGTGTGTACATGTGCAGAAATTATTGCTTTCATAGATTGCCTCATGAAAATGAATGCACATTTGGGGAACACCGCTACGCTTCTAAAGAAAGAAGAAAAAGAGATGTGTAATTTATGCAGCATGCATGAGGACCACACTCCACAGCAGACAATGTCAGCCATTCAAGAGACCAAAGCAACAGACATTGCTCCAAGAAGGGAACTAAATGTCATGGAAACAGCTACTGTTTCTCCTGCAAATGCAGAGGAGTGCCATTACACAAACAAGGGCCAGTCAAAAGAAAATAAAACACAGATAAATTCTGAATTAGGGGCAAAAGAAAACAATGCATCATTGAGCGGAAACATAATAGGGCAAGAAGAGTCGCAGAGCGCAGTGTTCCCAGATAATGCAGAAAATGAAGATGAAAAACAAATAGAACACATGACCGCTGAGAACATAAATGGCAACAAGGAAGACATTCATGATGTAATCCAGACAACAGCAAGGGAAAATCGAGAGATCTCAGAAAGCCAAAGAGAAAAGATTACCACATCCCCATCAGCATGGGATGTCTCCAGTAAGGACGGGAGTAACCTTCATAATGAGTCAGAGAGTCTAAAACAAAAGAATAACATAATGGAAAAAGAGTAAGTAAAAACACCATGAGAAAGTGTCTGTCTATGCCTACTTATCTGTCCATTTTCCTTAGTTACTAATTGTCTTGATCCTGCTGCTGTGACAAACTACCATAAACTGGACTGAGAGAGAGAAGCTGATTTCTCACAGTTCTGGAGGCAAAGCAAACAAGGCACAGGAGAATCACTGTTTACTGGAAGCTTCATAATGGTTCATAAAGGATGGTACATCCTTTCGGCATTCTCAGATGGTATACGGGGCAAACCAGCTTCCTGTCCCTTTATTAATAACACCAACCCATTTGTGAGGATTGTGCTGTTATGTCCTAATCAGCTTTCACAAAGGCCCCAGGACCTAACACATTCACCTGTGTGTTTAAATCTCAACATATGAGGGAATATACAATGAAGTTTTACATTTTCATGTTAGGTCTCCAAAAGTTACCATAGATCAGTGATTCAGTTTAAAATTGCTCCACAGAAATTTATATGGCTGCTGTTGCTAATATCATTTTGTTCTTCAGAGTTTTAGGAAACATGAATATTAAGTAGTGCTTTAAAGGAAAAGTAATTAGTTATGGTAATAGTTAAAACAATTGTTCAGAACATAAACACTTTTATAAATAACAAAATTAAATTTTAAGGAAAAAAGTGATTTCAGAATGTTAAACATTAAAAGACAATTTGCTAACATGATTATATAAATAATAAATATATGTGATATCATCAACATACATATGCATATCTCTAAGATAATTGTCTCGGTCTTTAAACTTTGTCTTCAGAACTCCAGGGGACTTCTGGGTAGGCTTTGCCGGATTTTTAAAGGTAAAAGTGCTTGTTCACACCTACCGAACTCTTTCTAGGCCACAGAGGAGGACATGGCAGCCAGTCCTGAAGATACCTAATAAACCAGGGTCAGTCGGAAGGGGAGGAGGACCTCCCCCATTAGTGGACCTGGAAGGGGCAGGGAGGAGATAAGGGAAGGAGGGTGGGGTTGGGAGTGAATGAGGGAGGGGGCTACGGCTGGAATACAAAGTAAATAACCTGTGATTAATATAAAAAATAAAAATTATAAAAAAAGGAAAAAAGAAAAGAAAATTCTCAGGAATTTTTATCAGATTCTCTAAAAGCCCACAAAATAAGGAAGGGAGAAAGACTGATGTATTTTTATGAGCTATCTCTCTCCTGAAAGGTAGCAATAATTCTTGATTTGTCTAGATAGTTTCAAACTATATTTTTCCAGGTAAATGCAACATTTCCTTAGCAAATGTGACATAGTGGAGAAAATATTTGAGGAGTGGGACAAAATTAATTTTTATTTGCTCTCTTCTTATTGATTAGTTCGTAAAAAAAATTTTACTCTGGGTAACTTGCCTCGAGTTTTCTTTTTCCTTTCTTTTCATTTGTGTGTTTATTTTTGGTCTCAGTCATTCATTTGTAAGAATGCTATCTCCCTCTTTGGAGTGTTTGGTAGCAAATGAGACAGTAACAGAACGGCCTAGTGTGGGGCTTCTCCGCCACTGGGCACACTCAGCTAAATGTTGGCGTACTATTTGATGTCATCACCAGCTCCGCTCACTCTCCCACCCCTACTCACTGCTGTTCACCAGTATCCATACCTGCATGACACGCTGATGCTCTGCTGTGTAGACACACATCATTCCTAGGAAAGCAGCACTGAGAGGATGTTCTGTAGCAAGGGCCTTAGCAAGTGCTTTTACCTACCCTGTCCACGGGACTTTATGAAAATGAAAAAAGGAAGTAACGCACCCACAACAAAGAGAATTTCATGAATTCTATAGATGAATCTCTCGATGCTTGGAAGATCTTCATGGTTTGAAAGAATTACCACCCTCTGACAAACAACTTCTAAAGTAGTCAACGTGTGGTTTCCCATTTCATTTGAGAAAAACATTGGCCCTTCACAGCCTCCCATTCAGAAATGACTCAAAACGCCAGCCCTTGAGTCACTGCATGCACCACTCCCTCCGACACCTCCTTTAGGTGTTGCCTGGTTAGGACTTCCTCTTTGTGGCATTGAACCAGTTGTGCTTGGCTTGCACATTTACAAAGATGACTCTTCCTTGCAGTCCCCCAGGCTAGGAAGCCGTCACACACATACAAGTACACATGATAAAGAAAACCATGCTCAGAAACTGTTGTGGTTCCCCACGTTAATTTTCTAAAAGCCCCATCCTTTGGGGTAGCTCTACTGCTGTATACACAAAGGTGGAAAAGACTAAATTGGTGTGATCTGTTTATTAAGACTAATCATATTGGATCAGTACTATGGAGAATGTATCTATTCACAAATCTCCTCTATACTTTATTTTTAATTTCAGAACCACACCTTGTAGAGGTGGGGTGCATTGAGATGGTTTCCAGGATACAGAAGAGAGCATTCCTGAAGTTATATGAAGCTGGTTCACTGAATTTCCTGTTGAATAATCATTGTATTTCATTGAATTATTATTGTATTTATAAACAAGAAAGTTAATCAGATCAGCATGCTGGATACCGTTTTTTAGTTGAAGATTGTGTACTTAAATAAGTGACCTTGAGGAGTTAAACATTTTATCACATTTCTTTATAAAATTATACTCCAAATTGTAAATGAAAACAGCCAAAACTTTAACATATAACTGAGAAAAATCATGCTGTGTTATGCATAGATCCCCTCATTCATTGTCAACACTGCCTTTGTTTTAGTTACTTCTCTGTTGTGAGATAAATAGCATCAAAGGAGAACCCCAACTAAATGGTTTTAGTGTAGGCATCAAATCGTTATTGAACATACAGTCTATTCAGGTCCACTACTATTAAAAGGTTTAGCTATCATTTCTCATTCAAGCTTCCCATAATCATAGCTAAAATATTAGTTTCAAGTTGTAATGGGTGGAGTGATCATTCCTTAGGAAAGATTTGAGGGAGTCATGGCAATATTTTGAGACCTTTTTCTTCCATACTAAAGATTCATGGTGTAGCCTATTCTAAAACTGAACTTCTATGAAGCCTGTAGCAAGTTCAAATCTCAGCCTCAGTTTCCCTCTCTGTGAAATAGTAAAGATAGTAGTACTTGACACAAAAGCTACTCAAATTAAACAAAACGATATAATCTAGAACCTAACCCACAGAAAGCGTTCAACTATTGACTAGTTGACGTGGACAATTTTTGCCCCTCCTTTCATCACTTCCTCCTAAGGGAATAGGAGTCATCCAGATCCCTGGCAGGCAAGTAAGCAGACAGGCGAATGAGGGACTTTGGGTAAACTGATGTACTTTGTACTTGAACATTTAAGATGGGCAATTTCCTCATTCTTCTTCGTCTCCAACTCGATGATTTGGTGGCCTTTTTCTCCCCAGGAGGAACTGTTCAGAATTTTCAAGTCTCCCAAGAGAGGCGGTGGGTGGCTCTTGAGCATCTGTGGAAGGAAGCAATTAGCTTTTCTTCATTGTCAGGCTTCTCCACCGCCCTGCAATAGCCCAAACTAGCAATTTCTGAGGGAGAAATATAATCCTCTCTACCCCTAACCATATAGAGTCGGATTATCTTCTGCGCTGGCAGTCTGTCTCTTTGTTCTCTCTTTCTCCTTCTCTCTCTGTCTCTATCAATTGCTCGCTCTCTCTTGCTCTCTTTGCCTTTCTCTGTGTCTGTCTCTCTCTGTCTATCTCTCTGGGGGGACACAAGCACATGCCTGTGTGCTTTGCCTTTCCACAAAGATTAGCTAAACTTTCCTTTTCCTGGCTTTTCACTTTTAAATCATCAGAAAAAAGAATCCATTCTTGCATTCCTAGAGGATCTCACCTTAAATGCCTCACTCTCCTCACAGTTAAGCAAAACTCAATTTATTTTATAACATCATTGATCTTTGAATTTTATTATAGGCTGATTAAAAGTGAGAAATAAATAAATCACTTTGATAATGAAGATAGTCAAAACGACTGTAACTAGCTTATGTACTTAGCTAACATATTTAATACAGTACAGGTAACTTCCCTACAATGTGAAGGCAGAGTTTCTTATAATAACTGTAGAACTGTATATTTAACTCAAAGCTTTCCTGTGATGTAGGTATTATTTTCACTACATATTACAGGAAATTGTGGAACACAGAGGTTGAAAGACTTTTTGATTACAGAGTTAATAAATGTGAGAACTAAAGTTCACAACAAAGAAATGTACCTCACGTTGTACCTTTGTGCATCTGGCTGTAAGAACGTGGACAGAAGAGGTGGAAAATGAAGCTTTTTTTTTTTTTTTTCTGCAGGTACCTTGGTTTGCTGCACGATGGGACTGACCCTCAAGTCTCTTGTTACATTACAGCGCCATCGCATGTCCTACAGCAGATTGATTGCCAGATAATTAACAACCTGAGCTCCTTTATAGTGAGCGATGGTGAAGAATTGGTCAGCAATGTAATCACTGTTCAATGCTCAGATATGGAAATGAAAATCCCATTCCCAATATGCATTGCAATTCCATTCAAGGCACGCTACAAGGGAAATTACAGAGACCTCATGGTGAAAATGTCTGACACCAACTTCCGGTCCAGCTACCTCACCCCACATACGCTGGAAAGAATGAGGGGAAGTTACACGGTCAGTAAACCCGGGTACAACTGTATTTGTTGTTTGTCTCTTCTTCCGATAATTCAGAATATTATGCTGTAATAATAATTGTTCTGTGTACAAGAACAGGTACATTCAAAAAAACATTTATAAAGTTCAAACACTCAAAATTGTTTGCCGAAGTTAGTAATAGAGGACTCGGGCCTAGGACTCCTGGAAAACAACCAACATAATAGCATAATTAACTCTATGGTTTAGACTAACTTCATAATAAATAATGTGTTGGAATGCTGCATACACTGAAGCTCTGGAATCTTCACATGCTACAGTTTTACTTTTTATTATTCATAGATGGGGAGAATACATAAAATGAAAACTGTGTATTTGCATGTTTTCATAATTTTATCAATGGAATTTAGTCTAAACATTGAGGATTGCACTTTCGATAGTTAGGATTTGGACAGTAAGGGAAAAAAAAATCTGTCTCCCGTATTTGTCTTTAGTGTGAAAATGAGTGGGTCAAAACACCTCTCTGGTTGGGTGTGGTGTCAATTCCTTTAATTCCTTGGAAGGCAGAGGCAGGCTGATCTCCATGTGTGTGAAGGCCAGCCTGGTCTACACAGAGAGTTCCAGGACAGCCAGAGGTGTTACACAGAGAATCATTGTCTAAACTGCCACCACTCAAAAAATTAAAAAAAAAATCTCTCCTGTGATACAAAATTTTTTGAAAAATTAATATAATAATGTGTTCCTGATTAGAATGCAAAGATTAAATAGACAAGCCACTTAAGAAGGTGGGGAAAAAGCCTTTATATAAGTGAGTTGTTAATGAGCTATCACTATTTGAAACAGACTTTATTGTCATAATAATACAAGCTCTCTATTTCACAGATTCAAATGTTGCTGCGACAGAATACAGAATTATAAAATTTAGGATTATAGAGTGGATGAGGACTCAAGTTAAGGGTTTCTGTGGGCTACTATACTTACTTTTAACCAATTAAGCTGTTCATCTTTTCACATGCAAATATTTGTTATTTGATACATATTAAATACATATTAAAATCTTCATAATATATTCTGCCGTTTTGGTTTGTTTACAAATCAAAATGAGTTCATATAGTTGACTAATAAAGCTAACTCTATGCCTTTCACCTCTATTCATGCAACTGATACTTGTTAGATTTAGCTGCCTGTGAATATGAAATTCTGATTAGCATTGCTCTAGAGTAGGCTTCTGAAGCCTGGCAAGTCTGTGTGTCCTTTATAGCAAGGACTTTAGAAACTGCTCACAGTGCAAGCGCCTTTCCCAGATAGGCTTGAAAGATGTTTTGTGAATGAATAATCAAGACACAAGGAAAATTAAGAGGTTCATTGTCTACTAAAAACCTGTCCTTTTCTTTACATTGTAGGCTAATGAGACTTATCTCTAATTTTAGCTCAAGAACATTTGAGTTCTGGCTGCATTCCCATGTTTTATGTGGGTTCTATGACATTTAAGCATTCTAAGTCTCAAAAGCCTTTTTAGTTTCCCCTAGTATCTGCCAAGTGTGGCCTCAGTGCCCAGCAACCGTGGCTTGTTCCCAGGAGACCTTTTCTTCTCCCTCCATTCCCTCTGGCCACTGAAGAAGGATCTTTGTGCTCAGAATTTTCCCAACCGTGATATTGTGAAATGTTTCCCTTAGTTAGCTCTCAAATGATAGCTTATTTTCCACTGTGAATAAGCCTGAAATGCTTGTGTGTGTGCATATGCTGTTAGCCACTCACGCTGGGGGGGGGGGGGTGTCCACCTGGTACTTAGGGACGCCTGTGTAGAGCAAACTGCTTCGTGCTCTGCCTCCTCCTTGGAAGCATCGGTGATTGTACACGTAGATCATTTTGCTTTCGTTCGTGGACTTGGTCGCATTTTACAAGATAAAAACTGTTGAGTATGTGGCTGAGTATATGATTATTTGTTTGAATATAAAGGCTCAAGAAAGAAACAGTGCATTACTCTGTAATTCTGTTTGCACTGCAGAAAGAAAGAGACAGTGGCTTTATTGTAGCATCTGAAGATGTTGTGAACTGTCAGAAGGAAGAGTTTTTCTGACAGTACCTACGCTACAATGTTAGAGCAAAATGCCCAACTAATAAAATTCTATTCCTTTGAATTCCATAAAATAGCATAGAAACTTCTAGAAAAAATTATATATAAAATTCATTCTAGCCAATATATATATATATATATATATATATATATATATATATATATATATATATATATATATATATATATAATTTTAGCCAAAGTTGTCTAGGATCCCAGCAGCAATTAAAATTGTGAAGATACTATGACTACCTATGATGCATGAGTGAGGATTAAATGTAAGTTACAAAATAAAATTTATCTCTCACTTCTCTGCTGGGAAGCCCAAGCTTTAGAAAATCTCGTCTACTTAACCTTTGCTTCAAGAAGGAGCCATCATGCTCCGTGACTGTGGTGCTCCACACTGTGGGTGGCTACGGATGGTGTGCACGCTTTCGTTGTTTTGTCTTTGACAGCTGCGGAATATGTACGGTAAACGTACTTCCCCAGAGCAGCGCTACTAGAATATGTACGGTAAACGTACTTCTCCAGAGCAGCTACTGCTTGCTCCATTGCAGTATCTGTTACTCCTCACAGGGAACTTGTGCTGCAGTGAATGTTTACAAGTTGGGAATGTTTTCTGTAGTGTCTTGTTTGAAAAAGCAGTCTTTCACAGTGACAAGAAAGGGGCTTACTCTGAAGTCAAGCATGGATGCCCGGATATCCTTCTGTTACCCTGCGGGAGTTTTCAGCTCGCCTGTGCTTGTACAATTGAAGGTAAACATTAAAAAGGGAAGTTGATTAGCTCTTCTGTCTGGTGGGTCACACATGGTCTTAAAGTGCAGAGGATGCAGGTCCTTCATGTAGCCATAAAGCTAATCCTTTCTTGTACCTGGAATCTTCTCCAGTGAATTGAATGATGTAATCAGCATTTTGAGCACATTCTGAAAAGCACATAGATGCTTTTCTTTGCAAGGATTTCCTACATAGTCTTTTTCATTACTTGTTTATATTTGCTTGCAAGCATATGTTGAACAAGACAATGACTGACAGATTTGGGGGCATTTATATAAATCCAGATTTCCACATGAAGCGTTGGAAAAATAAAAAGCTAATGGTAAATTCAAATGTTGATTGCCATGACTTTTGGATTCTACTTACTAAAAAAAAAAAAAATAGCTTTCTTGGAATGAGGATTTAATATACACAAACATCGTTCTTAATAATGTATATTACTATATCAGTGTACATGCCAGAAGGTTTATTTTTCCAATGATATTTCTTATCCTTCCATCGTTGTCTTTCCCATTCTCTCTTTTCTATTTCTTTCAGTTCTTATCACAAATAGAAAGTCAAGGAGAGAGGTTGGGAATAGAGACTAATTATAATATTTCATTAACAAATATTTTCTATAAACTTTGAATTACGTAATCATTTTGTTATTAACCATTCTTATGTGAGAGGAACTGATGTAAATATAGTCTTATTTTTCAACATGTTTGTGTGCATGTGTGTGTGAGTGAGTTTGTGTATGGGAAGGAAACCACGTTTTAAGAGATTTTACCCAATTGCATGATTTTATATAGGCCATTTTATTTACAGGCAGGAATTTACAGAGAAGCATATACAGATGCATTCCCTAAATTTTCAGAAATTGTTCTGATAGGGATGTAGTAATATTTGCATCTTCTGAATGTATTTGTGTATATGTGTGTTTGAGTGCGTATCAATGGACATGGACATGTTTTTTCATCTTTGTTTAGATCCAGCCAGTTGACCCTTCTCTGCTGTTACATTTAAAATCCCATCAAGATCTCTCATATTCAGTACTGTCCACGAGCCCCCTTATCCACGTCCAGCACCCATCAACTCATTCCTTTCAGAAGCCAGTCACTGTATTCCTCCCTTGTCCTCTCCCCGAAAAAAAGAACCCTGAGTCTGAGAAAGATCATGGGAGACCAGACAGTGCCACCGTGCACAGGAGAATACCAACACCCTTGCACTTCAACAGGTGAGTCACAGACCCTGCTAGTCCTCAGTGATTGAATGGGGGAAAAGAACCTTCTGTGCCGAACCGCAACCAAATGGCTTGTTTTTAAATATCAGCGGTAAAATAGTATTGTATGTTCTTATTGTTGACCCACGATAGAAATGGGCCCAAAACTGTGCCGTTTGAAAAACGGTGCTTTCGAGTAATATAGATAGAATATTAATCTTCTCAAGAATTTATGATATGAGTAATTGTGAGAATGCAACATAGTATTTTAATTTCTTCATTTACTATAAGAAAATGACTAATTTGATTTTTAAAATAAATTAAATTTGAATTTATATTTACCTGTCAGTGGATTTCTTCTGCCAAGTTATATAACCAAACATCTTCACAAATAGAGTCAAAGCTACACATTAGCTCAACAGCCATAATAAATGAATGTAATACATTGCAGTACCGTACACCTGATTCTAATTCGTAACATTTAATAAGATTGATTTTCTCTTCCAGTAGAGGAAGCGAAGGGGGATCTTTCTGTTCATTAAGCACGAGAGTAGCAGGTCCTCTTTGTACACCGTGGCCTGTATCACCATTCTGCCAACGTGAACATTTGAGTGTAGTGACGTTACAGAGCTCCACGAGTCTGCTAACCACTGAGTGATGCAGTCACCAACTGAATTCACACTCTTCCTCTCTAACGAGCAGCTATCGTTTATCTGGGTTAATAGCTATATTCTCTTCCCTATTGTTCTTGAAGTTAAAGAAACCTGGGGCAGCACTTTGATTGGTGGCTGAGAGGAGAAATCAAACCGTCTTCACTGTATGATAAATGACAGAGGACACAGAAAGAAACACTTTCCACTTGTCACAATTTTGCTCCTCAATGTCACCAGCTGAGCCGATTTCTAACCTACTTTCACAACTCTCTCCTTCTCTTAGATAGTTCCATCACATCTACTGCAAGATGCCATATAGTTTCTACACATTCCAGTTCAAAACACCGCAGGGTTAGAAACACTGTGACATCTAAAAATATGCTTTAAGACAATATTTGAATTATTGTTTTTAATATTTTCTTCTAAATTCTCTTTGTATTCATCACCTATGAAAATTTCCTATGAAAATTTTGTTGATAGCCTTTTGCTATCTATTCATTTTTTGTATCACTGCCTTTGCCTTTTAAAAAATTCACACATAGTTATTTCCATCCTTTATTGATTCTATTGGTCTTTCCTGTCTGTAGCTATGTTTCTATTACCTGCCATTTGTGGCTCTTTCTTTATCTGGGAACGTTAAAGCCTGCACGTGTTCTGTAAGATTTCTTTTGGCATGAACTGGAGCTGACTTCCTCAGATGGCATGTGTTTCTGTCTCTGTTGAGATCAGTTGCTACTTCCGAGGGACTGCGTTCAACAGTCTCAGTGTGCTAGCCTTCAGGTTAACTTTCCAGCATGCCTGTGACCCTGAAGATGGACAGCCTCATACTATGCTCACTTGATTATCGCTCACTCTAGCCCCTGCTTCTTGGTGATTGGAAGGGGTATGTCCAGACGGAAATCCCTTCATTCCAGTCTGATTGCTCCTTCTGCTGAACTCTGACCTTACACATTTTTATCAAAAAGTTTGGGGAATTCTTTCCAGATTCTTCTGCTTTATGCAAGCCAAAATATTATGCATAAAAGTTATAGTAACCATCATCTGTCTTGTGTTGTGGAGGAAAGGACCTCAGATTACTTATTCCCAATTTACTCTTTTACATTCCTGTGGTTTTTAAATTATTAAATATATAATCTTTTAGAGAATCACCTGAAGAAAGTAATTGGAATGTTATAGATAGTAACATCACACAGGGTGTATTGCCCTTAGGTGCTAGTACTATCTGGCCCCAAGCTATCAGAATAATGAGACAGCTTCAGTGTAACACAAGTTCAGAGAAGTATGGAGCAAATAAAATGTTTCCCATTAAAGCTGAAGCTTGTGTTTTGTAAAGTCTTAAAATGTATTATATACTACTGTATTCAAGAGTGTTAAATTCCTGACAAATTGAAAAGCTTGCTTTGTAAAGTCAAGAGGAAACCCCTCTAGAATACTCCCTAGCTGTATATCTTTCTACTCATGAAAAAAAAAAAAAAAAGGAAGTGACAAGAAGTACTTGTTTTGTTTTGTTTGTTTTGACCAAGGGAAACCCTTCTGAATGCTGTTTATGTGGCATTGGGGGAATTATGGAAAGGTGACAAAGTTGCAACAATTGGTTACTGACAGACTTGAGCCTGGCTGTGGAGCTGGCATCCCGTCTCCTTGGCGGGTTATCTGAGGGTAGTTAACCTACAGTTCAGAGAGACCGCCATTTCTCTCCAAGCGTACTCAGTGGAAGAGTTCCAGACTTGCCACTGTCGCTGCAGTAAGGAAAACTTTAACCCAAGTGGGCCGACTCTATCCTCCCAAAGCACGGCTGTCTGACATGAGAAGAGCTTTGAACTCTTGAAATAGCTGCCTCAATTTCTTGGTTTGTTCACGTTTTTATATATATTTGTTTTTCTAATTAATTGATTTTTTTATTTTTTTAATTTAATTTTTATTGATTAAATTCATTCACTTTGTATCCCAGCTGTAGCCCCCTCTCTCATTCCCTCCCAACCCCACCCTTCCTCTCTCATCTCCTCCCATGCCCTTTCCCCAGTCCACTGATAAGGGAGGACCTCCTCCCCTTCCCTCTGTCCCTAGCCTATCAGGTCTCATCAGAACTGGCTGCATCATCTTCCTCTGTGGCCTGGTAAGGCTGTTCTCACCTCTCAGAGGGAGGTGATCCAAGAGCCAGCCACAGAGTTCATGTCAGGGACATTTCCTGTTCCCATTACTAGGGAAACCACTTGGATAATGAGCTGCCATGATTTACATCTGTGCAGGGGTTCTAGATTATTTCCATGAATGGTCTTTGATTGGAGTATCAGTCTCAGAAAAGACCCCTGGCCCCAGATTTTTGGTTCTGTTACTCTCCTTGTGGAGCTGCTGCCCCCAAACCCCAATCTTTCTATCTCCACCTTCTTTCATAAGATTCCCTGCATTCTGCCCAAAGTTTGGCCATTATCTCAGCATCTGCTTTGATATCCTGCTGAGTAGAGGCTTTCAGAGGCCGTCTGTGGTAGGCTCCTGTCCTGTTCCCTGTTTTCTCCCTCTTCCCATGTACATCTGTTTGTCTTTCTGAGTGAGGATTGATCATCTTACTCAGATTCTTCCTTCTTGCTTAGCTTCTTTAGGTGTACAGATTTTAGTATGTTTATCCTATATTATATGTCTAATATCCACTTATAAGTGAGCATATACCATGTGTGTCTTTCTGCTTCTGGGATACCTCACTCCAGATGATTTTTTCTTATCCAAAATATGTTCAAGTACACAACAAGAACATTTGCTCAACCATGTTCATAGCAGTTTTATTCATAATAGCCAGAATCTGGAAACAACCCAGATGTCTGTCAGCTGAGGAATGGATACAGAAATTGTGGTACATTTACACAATGGAATACTTCTCAGCAATTAAAAACAAGGAAATCATGGAATTTGCAGGCTAATGGTTTGTTCACATTTTAAGGCATAAAGTGAGTTTTCTGTTGCTTAAAAATATTAGTATTAGCAAGAACTAGTAATATAGAAAAAGAACATAAAGATGCAAAGAAAAATACTTAGGTAAAGATGATATTTATTTCCCATACGTAGATTTTCCACTTTGTCTATTTGCTCCATTAACAAACATACATTATTATTAACTATCTCTTACTTCTACCCAAAAGAATATTAACAAATGTTATCTCATTTTTATGCTCCTTGGTACTGGAGTTTATTGTGTTATAGGATGGATAGATATGGAATCAGTGAAGAAACAAGAGCCTTCTGAGTGGAAATTAATTGGAGCCATCACCCTTCTTTTCATGAATTATAGCATAATGGAAATTTTTTTTTTTTTTGAGTTAGACATTCTGAAATCTGATGAGAAAAAAAATACAACGAAGGAAGTTTGAAAGTGTGGCCTATGCTGTTCAGTAAGACATGGTATATATAAAATACAGAGCAATTCTAGTATCGTGTATATTTTCATTTAAAAAAAATTGTGATAGTGCTTAAGTCACGTTTGGGTCCCAGTGTCTCTGGGACTACAGCCTGAGGCATAGTAACTGACTTGCACGTAAGCTTAACAATGAAGAGTGTTCCTATATTTTGATCAATTACTTTTGAAGAGTGGCATGTGTGGAGGATATGCTAATGCTGATAGATTATAAAGGAACGCCAGCTGTCAGGAGCAGACACATCCACAACACACAGCAGATTAGGTAATGGAGTCTACGATGAATGTAACTGGGACTGTGGGTATTGAAAATTAAGCAAGACTCCAAAGTGTATGACTTGATAATTTGAACAGGATAGGTGAATCAGGAAACAACACAAAAACAACATAAAAAAAAAACAACCTTTTCTTTCAGTATCAGTTGTTTGAATTGAAATCCGAAAGTTATACTGGTAGCAAATGTTAAGCAAAGAGTATACAATTTGACCCAGAAAATGGTCATCAATTTAGAAACTAAATCCCAAAGGCTACATAGAAAACAGAGTACTTGAAATCCATCAGGCAGCTGTGCACCCTACGCACGGGATTATGTATACCCCCTTGTCCACTTACTTTCTGTCTTAGGGTTTCTATTGCTATGATGACAGCTTTGACTGAAAGTAACCTGGAGAGGAAAGGGTGTATCTGGCTTCCATGTCTACATCTCAGTCTATCATCATGGAACGGGGTCTGAGCAGGGACTGAAATAGAGACCATGGAGGGATGCTTGCTCAGTCTGCTTTCTTTATTCAACCCAAGAGCAAGTGTGGCACCACTCACCGTGGCCTGTCTCACACCAACCATGAATCAAAAAAATGCTCTGCAGACATGCCTACAGACAGCAGGATAAAGCATGTTTGCAACTGAGGTTTCTCTTCCTGAATAATTCTTGTGTCAAGTTGATAAAATGAAGTGAGGAAACACTTCTGTTTTAAAACTGCTTTATCAACATACTTCATTTGTTTGAGACAGGGTTTCTCTGTGTAGACTTGGCTGTCCTGGACTTTGTAAACCAGATTGTCCTCTAACTCACAGTGATCCACCTGTCTCTGCCTCTCAGAATCCTGGGATTACAGGCTTGAGCCACCACACTTTGCTATCATACATAATTTATAATGAGAATTAGTTTAAAGTTTTTTGAGAGAAGAAATATAAAGAATTACTAAATTGGGTTTCTCAGAAAAAGTTAATCCTAAAATGTTAATGACATTCACACTTAAAGGCCTATGCATTATGTATACCACAAAGGGAATATTCTGAAATTTAAATGTGCTACGAGAATGTTGATGATGTTTTTGCTTGAGCACATTTTTTTTTTCTTAGACACTAATAGCATGTTTATTTTAGTGATCATTTTCAAAGAATCTCATGCTCTTTGGGGGAAGAAGTGAATATTTTAAAAAATATCTATCTATCTATCTATCTATCTATCTATCTATCTATCTATCTATCTATCCACTTCACATTGCAATCATAGCCCCCTCTCTCCTCTCTTCCAGGTCCCACCCTCTCTCCCTCTTCCTTCCATCCTCCCCCCCCCTACACCTAAGAAAAGCTTTTGTCAAAGCTTGCTAATAGTGCGTAACTAGGGCAGTCTAGTTAGAGATCTGCTAATCCCAGAAGGTATAGACATATCATGAGATTATTTGACTTAAAGGTAAGTTGTGTCTATTACTGCACATTCTGTTTGATAATTGAGGATTTTATTTTTCACATGTTTTGAGACATATTCTTGTTATATATACTTTTGGTACCTGCTTAAGCCGTGCTGGTCTCATTCTCAGCTTTCCTCCTGCCTCATTATCCCCAGTGCTAAGATTATAGGCACATGCCATTAATCTTGGTAATTAAAGACACTTTCTAAGGCAACAGAAAAGCAAACAAAAAGTCTTTAAGCAAAAAGTGCTTCAATTCTATCTATCTATCTATCTATCTATCTATCTATCTATCTATCTATCT
>NW_026596051.1:44586177-44596181 GCF_907164565.1 Psammomys obesus
TCTATCTATCTATCTATCTATCTATCTATCTATCTATCTATCTATCTATCTGTTTTAATTTTGTTGAACTGAGAATAAAGCTTAGTCTCTCCTTTGTGTCCTTTCTTGTGCCATTATATTCACTGACATGTTTGTACCTAATGCAGATGACACCCACAACATCTTCATAAATTCAAATTTTAGAGTAAAATAAAAATATTTTCTTATTTGTATAAATGGAAGCCTAGAGCTGAATTACCATTCCAAATCTGTCAGAAATTCATAACAGGACCCAGAAGGAATGCACAGTACAGATCAGCCTATGTTAAGAAGTGATGAAACTCTTAAAACCGAAGTCTTCATAGCAAGTCTTTATAACTCCTCCCCTCCCCCTGTGGCTATCAAGGGCTGCTTCTCATTTCATATACCTGTACTTAGGCACAGAACAAACACCTTCTGGTTGACATCATGGCTGCAGAGAAACTTAGGGCAGATCCATTAGCAATAATCTTCATGACTTTGATGTGACGAATCTCTCTTTACTTTCCAGTTAGTTAACTGGAACGAATCCCATGGTTCTACTGAACTATGGTGACAGAGTCAGCTCCCACTGTGCACTAAGAACCAAGGCTTAGCCACTCTTTTAGTGGCCACGAATGCCAGATGCATAACTTGGCTGAAATAAGTTATTGTCTATCCTGATTTGGGAAGTATGGGCTTCCGCAACAGCTCACAGAAAACTGAGAGCATTGGCAGAACAAAGCGAGTAGCTACTACCATGGGTGGGGTTAGGAGAGGGTCAGCCTTGCACTTAGTGAAGCTGGTGTTAGGTACATTGCCAAGGTTCTGACTCAGTTTGAGCATATCCTCTTGTGTAAATTAACGTTTAGCTTCAAGGATTAAAAATTGACCACATCACTTGGGGAGGAGAGTGTGTGGAGAAGGGAGAGGAAGGGAGGTATTGGGGGGAGGAAGGGAGGAATTGGGAGGGGAGGAGGGAGGGAACTAGAGGGGGGATACAAAGTAAATAAAGTATAATTAAAATGACCACATCTTTGGTTGTATCTTAACATACAAAAGCTAATTTCCCAATTTCTTATTTTATTCTGACTCCCTGAAATCCCAGTAATTTTTTTTTTTTTTTTTTTTTTGCGGGTGTTGCTTGTTTTTTGTTTTTAAATAATACTTTAGGTTTATAGCAATTCTTTGTTTTGAATCACAGGACATATCAGTCTGTGAAACTGAGATAAGTTTTATGATTCCACTTATACACACACATACACATACACACACACACACACACAAATGCATGCAGAGGGGCATAACACTCACAGTACACAAATTCATGGAGAAGGATACACAGACAGACAGACAGACAGACAGAGACAAAGAGAAATAGACAGACTGACAGACAGAGACAAAAATAGATCCTGATTGGTAGTAGCTAGACTGTTGCTGTCCCCTGGAAAATTAGCAGGATGTTTTCCCACACAGATGCTCATCGAAAAGGGCTTTTGCTCTTGGCAGTGACGAACAGATGCTATTTAAATGAACCCAAGGGGAGATCTGAAAGATCTCATCTTCAATCTCTGAAGAGTCCATTACCCCTTTCCTATTGATTTTTTCTTTTTCCCTTAACATTTAGATTTTCTTCTGGATAAGTGCACCATTAATTAATTTCCATAGTCCAGAGCTTTGCAAAGAAAACCATATTGGCTGGTTCTGAAGAACTGGTCTGTGGAATGAGCTCTAGTTGGCAAGCAGCCAATATGGTTTGCTTTCTTTGTAATGTGTCTATGTAGGATTTCAGAAACTGTGGCTCATCACTTTCCTTTGATTGCAAAGCTCTGGACTATGGAAATTAATTAATGGGGCACTTATTAGGAAGAAATCTAAATATTAAGGGAGAAAAAAATCAATGTGAAAGAGACAATGGAGTCCTCAGAGTTTAAATATGAGATTATTTTTCCAAGAGTTACTTTAAACTTCTTTTGCCAGGAGTGAAACATACTCAGTTCTTAAGTCTACGCTTTTACATTAACATTTTTACTCTGCAAGTATCCTTGAGTATTATCCTTGTTCTTTCTTAGTACCAAGCAGACCACCCCATGCTATAAATGGGCAATTCTATGATACTTCTAAAAGTAAAGGCTGTAGTCACCCCATCTCTCCATTATAGGGGAGAGTAGTAATACATAATATATATATGATGTATTGTTATTAAGTTAGTCATTTCATGAGAAGTACATATGTTAAATGTGATTTTTGCTATGTAAATTTTACCTATTTCTGTTATGATTTTATAGGACCAAAAGTGCATCCATCAGAAAACCCCTTAACAACACTTGTGAAACTTTGAAATTACTAGGATTCAGAAACAGAGACAGTGGTTGGTTTGCTGTTGATGACATTGTGGTGAGAACTGTCCAGAGCGGCTTGATATCATTTGAATTAAGTGAACACCTGGAGAGGTAAGGCCATAGGAGAGAATCGGCCGATGGTGCTCTCCTAGAGCCTGTGATTAATGTGTAGGAATGGAATCTCAAGAATACATTCTTATTGCTCAGATAGAAACATAAGCTGTCGTTCAGGGTGTACTTGGAAATGCAAACCCCACTAGACATGGATGCTGTTTGCAATTTTGCTCACGATAGCTTAGGTAGGGCTTTCGAAACTACTTGCAACCTCGGTTTATTTGTATAGGTTTCTCTCAACACCAAAATAGTTTCCAAACAGCACCTTCAGTTCTTACATTCCGCATTATAGTAATTAACTGTTCGTATTATGCTCATCTCATAAATATGCAGATATAAACTGAATTCAGTCCCTTCATTTAGCACCCTCATTTCCATGTTTTCTAGACGGCCCATCAAAGGAGTGTTTCAGGCATTTTTAAGGTACATGAGAAGTAAATACTCACAGAGAAAGACAATCACATGTCTAAAGATAGGTTTCATTTCGTAATGATGACTTTACCTCTGTTATTATACCAGGCTAAATTCTGCAGAAACACAGTGTGAGATGGGCAAGCGACTGATTGATGGGGCCTCTCAGGAAGATCAGCCAGGGATGAAAGAAACAGAGGGATCCAGGGAAGACAGGAGGAAAACTGGTTTAGGCTTGATTTTTCTCCAGCCTTGTGCTGCAGAGGAGCAATGGAATACCACAATTGTTGGTTTTCATGGCAGTCCTTGTCTGTGGGAAAAGGCTGCTGTGGACTAGGTCTTCTATTCTCTGGAGAACAATCAAGGGTTAACTTGTCTACTTCTGGGACCTAAGTCTGTATCAGTTTCCCAGGTGTGATGTAACAAAATGCCACAAATTTATTATCTTAACAGTTCTAGAGGCTCAGTGTGTCCAATCAGAGTGTTGATAAGGTTCATTCCCTTTGAGGACTTCAAGGGAAGAAGTCCTGCCGGAAGCCTGAACTTGGCTTATAAACGGTCATCTGCCTCCTCACACAGTGTTCTTTGTGTACTTCTTATTATGCTAAAAATTTCTCTTTTGGAGAACATCAGTAATATTGAAACAGGGTCATCCTAGTGAGCTCACCTTAACTTATGTACCTGTGCTGGGACACGGAATGTTACACTCTGAGCATTAGTACTGGAGGATATGGTTTATCAGTTCAAACCAAAAGAAGACCCATGGAAAGGTCCCATTGTAGAAATGGACATGAGTATTTCAGTCCCTCATAGTTGTGTTCTGTGGGCAGATTAGTTTGAGCGGTGCTTTTCTGGAGCCATACTTTCATGATGGAAGCATGAAAATTGCAAACCTTGGCAACCTCGCCATCGTAGAAAGCACGGCACACCCACACAGGCCCTGGGGGCAGAGCCCGTCAAACACCTGAGATGTGATGGATGTAGGCCCAAACTCTTCAGCGTGCTTCTATGCTGAGCATCGTACGAAACTATAACCAACCTATTCAAACAAAAAATTGTTTAGCAAAACATACCTCAGCATAGTAAAGCTACAGTAAAAGCATGGTTGTGTAGCTCATTTACCACGAGCTGGACTTGAAAGACCGAGCATGGTTCTGGGTGAGTCAGTGAACACTGAATCTGTACACTTCTGAAGGCTTTGTAGACAAGGCGTCATTGGTGAGACTACACTTATTATGGCTTTTAAAATCATAAACATTTCTTACTATTGTTTGAGTTGTTCATACATCTAAAAATTCAAATTGTGGGTCATTGTAGCAACAATTAGAACAGAAAAAAAAATTGCTTGGCTTTATAAGACTGTTCCCCTTACATTTTTTTTTTCTTTTTTAAGAATTTTGTCATTGTTAAAGCCCAAGACACCCATGCACATTTTTCTAGGTCCACATAGCATCAGAATCACCAAAATACTGCCTTCTACCACCATACTTAGTTCCACTAGAAGGTCTTCAGGAGCAACAGCATGTCTGGAGCTGCCATCTCCTGTGATCGCAGTATCTTCTTCTGGACCCCTTCTGGAGGTCATACCTTATGTAAACGGAGTACATTCTAAACGAATGACAAAAATACATTATAGTAAGTACAAAAGCTAGTAACATAGTTGCTCATTACTATCATCAAGTGTATAATTTCATACCTTGGCAGGGTGATGGGTTTCTCATACCAACATCACCACAAACATGCGGGTAATGTGCTTGTACTGTGATGCGAAGACCGTAGCATCACTAAGTGATAGAATTTCCCAATTCTGTTGTATTCTTATAGGACCACCCAAGTACTTGCAGATAGTCACTGATTGAAATGCTATGCCATACATGCGTGTGTAATTAAAACATTGGGGTACTTTACAGCTCACCTGAGACAGGATGATTGCTTCAAGGATATGTTTTAGAGGCGGATGTGCTAGTGTACACTTGTAATCTTAGGATGTGACTGGCTGAGGAAAGACTGGCTGGGCTACATAGCAAGAGCAAACCACCTGACAATAACCAAAAGCATGTTTTACAATCTAACTTGAGAGCAAGGGAGAGGCCCCAGTGAGCAAAGCTAGGGCCTACAAACAGGAAGATCTCAGTTATGTACCCCAGCACTCAAAAACCTTAGCATAACAGCCTGCATCTGCAACTAAAGTATTGAGAAGAACAGAGACAGGCAGACCTCTGGAACTCATTGGCCAGATAGCCTAGGGTACCTGTTGAGCTCACTACTGACACTCTGTCTCAAATAATAAGGTGGAGAGGGATGGAGAGAGATAGCTAAGATCTAACATTGTTCTATGGCCTCTAAATGCATGCACATACATGTGCCCATTCGCCAAAACATAGAGATGTATATACCCAGTCAAACATATGCATGCAAAACACACAGACAAATATACAGAGAGAGAGACATAGAAACAAAGAACTTAGCTGATGTGAACAGGCTTCTTAACTGACAGAGGTTTCACTAAAGTCTTTCATTAGTGTCATTAGTTGATCATCAGAATCCTTGCTTTGCTTTTAAGTGAAAGTAAAGAAAAATAACTGTTTTTCTTGGGTCTGACGTGTTTCAATGCTTTACTTCCCCCTCCTGGCTTGCCTCTCTCCTTTTGAGCAGGTTTATCGTACTCCACCTGTCTTCCACAGTGGACAACAGCCAGCTGGTTTCTTTTGTGAAGTCTTTAGAGGAAGCCTCACTCAGCACCACCGCCTGCATTGTACTGTCACACCGGAAGGACAATCCGCACAGCCTGGTTATTTTAGTGGTACCTTCTAAGGAGTTAAATCTGGCTCTGAAGAACTTGCGCTCAGAGGGGTTTGGAGGACTTCCAGAATCATCTAGACATTTCCAAGTAAAAGAAGGAGAACAACTTCTTTTAAGATTTACTGGAAACATATTTGGCTCAAGTAAGTATGAGGAAATATTCTTGTATATTCTACAGACTATAAACCACAAAACCTTAGATGCAAAAACCCCAAATTTGTGTTACTCAGAAAGACTTCCCTTTAGAGAATTTGTAGAAATATTTATATGCTTCTAGTCTTTCTAGGCACTTTTCTCTGCACAGAGGCAGGTGGGGTTTAATGGACAAATGCATTCTCTTAGGACTAGTCTTCACCCTGACTGCCCCCTGTGTTCAGGTTAGCATAAACTTTCCCTTGTGATTCTGCTTACACACCCTGCTTACGCTCAGCAAGAATGTGTTTTACAGTAACAGTAATCTGTTGAAAAACATGTCATGTGACAGGGGGCCCTTATGATGATTTGACTTACAAATGCTGCCTTTATAGTTTACGAAAGCAACCCACATTCAGATAGAAACTGTGTGTTCTGAGTTTTGATCTTTCTCCAGCTTAGCTGTTTCAAGACTAATACTTTCTGTGTTGCCACAGCTCCTAGTGGGCCACCCAGTCTCGAGGGGAAAGAGTTAATACCCCGTGTTGGGTTGCTAAATCATGGCATTAAGTATGTGAAGTATGTTCTATGTGTTTTTGACATATTTTCATTTTGTTAGGTTTATGTGAAAGTGAACCCATTACAAGTCCAGGAGAATCCGTCTGATACTCTTCTGATAGAACAATATTACCCTCCATTGCACCTAAAATGATCTCCAAACTTTTGAATGTGACCAGCAAAGAATCCAACATGGGTCAATGGACACTCAAGAGAGATATGATTAGAAATATGACATGTAACTCCTTATTTTAAACCACATCATTTTACTTTACACATTTTAAGGTATATTTTCAGAACACATTCACATTCCACATTTGGAAAGTGGTCTGAGGCTCAGGAATAGTAGATTTGGTGACTTACTCTGCAGTCTTCATTCATACCTTCACCCAGTTTTACTCTTGTTCCCATTTCAAATCGCATTAAAATGAGAAATTATTGACCTCTGGTTTGGGTTTTACTTATGTTCTCAGGAGACACTCTTCACTGGAATGGGATTTTATGGACGATGAGCATATCTTCCTTGTTCAATGTCCTCTGGCCCCAACAGCACTCAGCTTTCAATGACTGTAGAGTGAATGAATGAAGATACAGTAAAACTCAGGAGAATGGGCAAGATGATAGCAATGGGAAGTGCTAGGGAGGAGGGAGAAGTGAGTGGTTAGGGGAGGTGAAGGAGATACAAGACAGTGAAAGAGGAAGCGAGAAGAATAAAACAGAAGAGTAAAGAGATAGGTAAAAGAAGAGAACTGAAACTCTTTGGAGGAATTGCCGTGTGGGCATTGTTTTCATCAACTCCTTCCTATTTGCAATTCCTTCCTTGAGTAGCGTCGAGTCTCAAGGTGCACCGATAGTGGCGAAGTGTGAAGGAGAACCAAAGGGTGGATTTTTGTGGGGTTTCGGAATCAGGAACCTGGCCATACACTTGATGTGTTGTAACACCCTCTGCATGTGTGTAGACTAATCTGCAGTCCATTGAATTCCGTGATGCCTGCTGTGCCTCATTCAGAAAACGGCTCCAAGACCTTACGCAGTCTTTGTGGTTCACAAAGGAAACGAGGTTTGAAGTCAGTCCTGAGACCCATTATTAACCAGTATCTTCCAGCCTAAAGTACCTCTTTCACTCTTACATACAGCATCTCAGTCATTGGAAGAGTAGGGGAAGACAGGGCAGGAAAGATGCTTACGTTCTGAAGCAGAAGCCACAGTGTACAGTCAAAGAAAGCTCTCTAAAGAGAGATAGTCACTACCCGGAAACTAGTAATACAAATGGTTCTCCTGAAATAGCAAAGTGGCAGCGATGCTGACCTATTATTCTAAACAGGACTGAGCTGCTGTTCTCACGGGCAGTGGATCTGTTGCCTTGCCCGGTGCCCAGGGTCATATGCTAAATTAACACAGCCTAACCCTGGCAGCATGTGTGCTGGGCTGGCCAGGAGGGAGAGATGATCTCTCCCTCACTCAAAGAAACCGAGTCAGGCCAGAGGCCCAGTTCTTTCTACTGTCCGACTCCAGGAGATTCTGGTTCATATTAGGATCCTCACTGGACCTTGTCCAGCGGTCTTTGTTTCAGTGCCTGACTTTATTTTTGTTTGTGTATGTCCCTCGGCACAGATACAACTTTTCATTTACTCCCTTAAGTTGTTTCTCTATAAAGACTCTCTCTGGAAGTGGCTAGTCTTGGTACCCACACAACCGCCTTTATCTAGATGGCACAGGAAAGATAGGAGGAGCTCCGTGAGAAATACTAGTGGAAACAAAAAAAAAAGCCAAAGGTTTTAGCATTGTACTAGTAATTGTGATAACTGAATGAGTTAATGCTGAATAAATTCATTAATAAGTTATTGAATTTAGACCACTGTTTTTTAAAAATCCCAAATCCTCTCACCTACAGATATACCACACAGATACTTTCCTGAGAAAGTTTCACGAGTCATATCTCCCCTTCCTGCTTCTGAGATGAAGTGAAGGGATGTTTGTTCATCCCAATCTTTCTCTTTTGTCGGCCATTCTTCAGAACAGAGCTCGGTCATGCTGTCACTCTCTGTTAGAGATGCCACTACAGCACTTACACATTTTGCTGAATGACCCTGGAGACCCCATCGAGTGCAAACAAAATCCACAAAGTGCTAGCGATTGCTTTGAGAAGGTTTTATATAACGGCACCTACTCCTAACTTCTGGAAATGTTCTGTCCAAGCCTGTAAGCCTTAGAAATGTTCTCAGTGGCCTATGTCCTTCAGTCCTGGGATGTGTGTGTCCATGTATACCATATTGAATTAATCATCCTTTTATTCCGTTCAGTAAAACTTACCCATTGTTCTGCACTCTGCTATCTGAAGACTAGATATGATAAGTGACTGAGTGAGTGTAATGCTGGCTAAAGAGCACATGGCAGAAAATAAAAAAGGGAAATGATTGAAAAAAGGATAGAGTTACAACTTTAAACACTAATCACAGGAGAGCTGTTGATTAGGTGACATTTATATAATTCTCTACCCATCTCAGGAAGCACATCCCAGGCACAGGCGTTCCAGGTCGGCGTAAACTGTGTGCCTGAGGATTATCAGAGACTAAGAAAACAGGGTCACCAGGCAAGAGAAGAGGTAATGGATGACGAAGGCTGACGAGTCCTAGGCCATTGCAAAGACTGTGCCTGAGATTACATTTGGGATGGGTGCTCCAAACAGGAGTAACATGGCTCAAGGGAGACTACAGCTCTCTTGGGAAGAACCTGCAAGGTGCGGGTGGTAGTGAAGAGGCAGGTAATGAGCCATTTCTGTAGGGACTTGGCAGACCTCGGAAGCAGAAGTGTGCTAGCAGGTTAGAATCGTGGAACTGCGCAGGCCCGCTGTTTCAGGGTACTTTGGGTTCTTGCATAGCTAGCACTCTTGCTTCCTCATCTGACTTTTCTAGTGAAAGCCCTCATTCATGTACGCGTGCTTTCTATGATATCAATAAAAGACATTTCTGAGAAAACAAGCATTGCTGTAAGAAACTCAGTTACTCACAAAATAGAAATAATTTTTTAACATGGAAAGTACTTGTGAAATAGTGGTTTTCTCAGCTATCTACTAGGGACTCTGTGTCTTAGGTGCTGAGACTGGGGGAAAAAGTCCCCAAAGGTCACCTAGCCAATGCTGTCCTTCTCAGACTTTGAAATGTCATTTTTACTTCTTCTTTAGATGTGTCAGAGAAAGAGGAAAAACACTGTTATTTCTTTTATGATTTTTAACTTTTGGTTCCTTTTTATCAGAGAATAATGACCCTCGAAACGTGGAGCTCTCTTTTAGCAATGAACTTTAAAAAAAATGGCATAACAAGCAGTTTCTAAACTCTGTCAGTCCTCAGTGATTCCTATTTTATTTACAGACATGACCTCAGGGTCCCATTACAGATGTCACTAAGTCTTAAAAGGAGCTGACTAGCAATGATAGGTTGACAAATTCTAAATGTTGATTTAACCAGTGTAGGAGCACCTGCAAATCCTTCTGTGCTGCATATTTGCCCGCTTCCTGCGAGCAACTGTGACTCTCTCAAGGAAAATAATGTCTTTGAGGCATAAAAGAAATTTCTTCAGTGAGTCTAGTCTGATAAAAGTAGTACTGTTTGTCTTTCTTTCTTTCTTTCTTTCTTTCTTTCTTTCTTT
>NW_026596051.1:44596191-44657985 GCF_907164565.1 Psammomys obesus
TTCTTTCTTTCTTTCTTTCTTTCTTTCTTTCTTTCTTTCTTTCTTTTTACTTTGTTTCCCAGATGAAACCCCCTCCATCTCCTCACAGTCCCACCCACCCTCCCTTTTCTTCTCCTTTGTCCCTTCCCTATTCCACTGATAGGGGAAGACCTCCTCCCCTTCTATCTGACTCGAGCCTATCAATTCTTATCAGGGCTAGCTAGCTGCATCATCTTCCTCTGTGGTCTTGCAAGGCTGCAACACCCCCACCCCCAAGGGAGAGGTGATGAAAGAGCTGGCCACTGAGTTCATGACAGAGACAACCCCTGCCCCTCTTACTAGGGAACGCACTTGGAAATAGAGCAGAGGATCTATAGGTCCTCTCCATGCATGGTCCTTGGAGTGTTGATCTCTGCAGGACCCCCTGGGTCCAGGTTTGTTTGTGGGTTTTTTTTTTTTTTTTTTTTTGGCTCTGTTGGTCTCCTTGTGCAGTTCCTGTCCCCTCCAGGTCCTCTTTCATAAGGTTTCCTACACTCTGCTCAAAGTGAGTTGCAGTATCTCCTTCCATACCCTGATGTGTTGAGTCCTTCAGAGGCCCCCTGTGGAAGGCTCCTGTCCTGTTCCTTTTCTTCTACTTCAGATGTCTGTCCTGTTTACCCTTCTGAGTGAGGTTTCAGCCTCTTCCTTAGGATCCTCCTTGTTGTTTAGCTTCTTTAGGACTATAGATTTTAGAATGTTTATACTATATTACATGGCTATTATCCACTTATAAGTGAGTATATACCATATGTGTCTTTCTGCTTCTGAGTTACCTCACTCAGGATGATCTTTTCTAGTTCCCACCATTTGCCTGAAATTTTCATGATTTCCTTGTTTATAATTGCTGAGTAGTATTCCATTGTGTAAATGTACCAGAATTTCTGCATCTGTTCTTCAGGTGAGAGACATCTAGGTTGTTTGCTTTATACATTTAGATGCTAAGTTTTTAAAAGGTTGAAATTGAAGTACCTTTCCTATATGAGTGGCAAATTCTGCTCCAAGAAGCCATGGGCTTTTAAGCAAAACCCCATCAGATGCAAAATACCTCTAAGACCCAGAAAGGTCTCTCTCTCTCTCTCTCTCTCTCTCTCTCTCTCTCTCTCTCTCTCCTTCTGCCAGCTAGCATTCATAGTGCTGGAAGGTGTTATTCAGGTTGCTTTAAAAGTAAATTCATCAATGGCCTCACTCAGCCACACATTTACTGCAATATTGACCTGCCAGGCAAGGTGTCTACTGGTTCAGTAGTGCCAATACTCCCACTGTTTTGGAGATAATCAACCAAAGGCTATGTGATTTCACGTGAAGCCCACGCCTTAGGAAGGAATAAAGACCTGGTACTAGAAAGTTGATGAAAAGCACTTGGCTGGAAAAGACATAGTTCCAACTGAAGAGCACACTAATATTCTCTAAATGAACATAAACCTGTTGGAAATTACCTTCTGAATATTTTTGAATCTCCCTCTCTCCCTCCTTCCTTCTCTTCCTCCTTCTGTCCTTTCCCCTCTCTCTTTCTTTCTTTCATTCTTCCTTCTCCCCCACCTATCTTTTCTCCTTCACCCCCCCTCCTCTTTTGGCCTCATTCAGGAGAAGATATCTTTCTTCGAGGACTTCGTTTCTCCTGTTGGAAAGACATGATTGACAATACAAACTTGTAAGGTTTTCTGCTCAATTTTGCTGAACAGTGTCTGATAGATACACAAATTCAGAGAATGTTTATGCATGATTAGATCAATTAGGTCATTCCTACAAGTCTTAAAATTATCTAGCCTTTAAACTTATCATCTTGAAACTACATCATCGTGTTAAAGATAGAAAGTCTTAAATATCCATTGCTTTTCATAGACGAATTGACTATCAATATGCCATCTGTACTTTCCTTTCCTCCCAGATGGGTTTGTGTAGGGCTTTCCAGATTCACACTCTTGGCCAAAACTTATACACGAAGTCTTTGCAAATAAGTTCCTCAGGGCTGAGGAAGAATCTGTAGCAGAGAAAGGTTTTCTTCTCTTTTATAACCAGTGTTATCCCTAAACAAGAACTGAAACCATGACCTTCATCTTGTGATAACAGACGTCTTCCACAAAGTTTAGAATTAATAAAAACCCCTAACTCAGCTTAGCAGTATTACAGTGTCACTTTCCAGTAAATAGAAGGACCCACAGCAGGCAAATAGTAAACACTTAACAGAATAAAAGCTGTGGCTTAATTTCCATAAGTACAAGGAGCTGAAATGTTCAGTGCCATTTGGAACAAATAATTTGAACATTTTCTCCTCCTATATGGTCCTAGATTAAAACATACCCACCTTCAGAGCAAGCAAGTCCACCCTAGCACATTGGGAAGGTCTAGAGGGATAGGCGATTGTTACAGGGTAAATATGTTCTGCATGTATTTTACGCTCATGAGTTCAAAACTGAGAATATTTGAAAAATAGGCATCTCAAATTCATAGTGTGTCATCAAGCAGTGACTATGTGCTATGTGTGTATAGTCACACATATTTGCACACAAGTGGTCAATGAAAGCAGTTAATATCCTGAAAGGCTCCTCAAAATGTGAGAAAACTTTACTTGCTACTTCCTGCTTGTGAGATTATCTCATACCTTCAACCTCCATATTTTGATCATTCATACATTAACTCCTTCAAAAACCACATTTTGTATGCTAAGGGCCTAACATACAATAGTGATCCCATATTGATAGTGTAATGTTTACTTTTCTTGTTATTGTAGCCAAATACATTGTGCGAAGCAAGTTAAGGAAAAGCACTTGTTCTGGTTCACAGTTAGAGGCCAGAGCTCATCACAACAGGAAGGCTTGCTGACAATAGCGGTTTACTGGCACAGCATTGGAGTCTTCTTACACTGATGTGTTTCGGGCATCAGAGAAAAACAAATGCTGGGGCTCAGCTTTCCTTCTGCCTTTTACCTTTTAAATCAATCTGGACCCCTGTTGCATGGAATTTTGCAGCTCACAATCAGAGTGAGTCTTCCCTTCCCACTTCCTGCTCTAACTCGATGTACACACCCTTGTAGATACCAGAGGTGTGTTTCCTAAGCAATCACAAATTCATCCAAGATAACAGAGAAGAATACTGATCACAGTGCAAACCTTCTCCTTGCCTCTCTGTGGTCCAGCTTTCAGTTAGAGCATCACTTCTCAAGCTGTGGGTTATGACATCTTTGGGGGTTGAACAACCCTTTCACAGAGGTCACATATCCTCCATATCAGGTAAGGGCATTATAACTCATAACAGTAGCAAAATTCTGGTTATGAAAATAATCTTATGGCTGAGAGTCACTACAACATGAAGAACAGTGTTAAAGCATCACACCGTTGGGAAGATTGATAATCAGTGATTTAGAGGGCAGAGATATCTCTAAAGCATCATTCAGATCATGTCTCCTCCAAACCTTCCAATGATTTTGCTTTCCATCAGAGCATGGGCTCCATTCATGTGCAGGAAATGTGTTCCAAGATTCCCAGTAGGTGCTAGAAAATACTCAAACCCAAGGGAATGGATTTTTTAATGTACACATAGCTTTGATAAAGTTTAGTTTATAAATCAGGCAGAGTAAGATAGTAATAACCACATTTAACAATAAAATGGAGCAATTGGTGACTTTAAAAAAGTTCTGTAAGATTTATGAATTATGAATTTCTGGAAACTCCCAATTAGTATTTTAACCATAGCTGTTACCATGGAGACTGGAGGATCGTGAGTTCAGAAAGCACACACTGCTCCTAGGAACAACAACATGGAAAGTCTCCATGTGACCTACACTCCCATCCATTCCAGGTCCTTGCAATCCTACCCTTCACTGTTCAGCGCCACCGCTGTCCTGTTCCTGCTTCTATAGGACTCCTCACAGTCTCCTCACTTAAATCTCTGTGTTAGCAATTGCTCTGTCCTGAATGGCCCTCCTAATATCTAAGTACATGTCAATACCTCCATCTTCACTTTTGGGGGTGGTGGTCAAATTTCATTTTCTCTCTAAAGCCTCCTCTGAATCTGTTTAACAGGAAATATATTTCTTCCCTCTCAACCTAACACTCTAGAGCCTCCTTAACCTGCTTTAACTTTGTTTAAAGTTAAACAAAAGTGTCGAAGCTCTAAAGCTCTGGAGTCTTGTTTTAGGTATGTTGCCAGAACACCCCCCTTCCCACAGCAAGAGTGTAAGTATGCTCCTCCCCTTTGAGGAGCTTTGTTCTCTTCCTTCATTATTCACTAACAAGGATGCAGGATAGTGCTTGGCTCAGGTTAGACGGTAAACCAATGCTTATTTCACGAGTGTGTTAACAAATACAGCTTATAATGTAGACAGTAAAGGTGAGAGGAGAAAGTGAGGAAGGTCAAGGAGGGAAGAAACGACATTGGTGGCATACGTGTTGAAGCAGGATGGTCACTGAAGATCAGCAGTGAGCCAACCTCTGGGCTGAGGAGCAGCCACACGTGACAGGAAGCCTCTCTGCCTGTGTTCCCAGGAGAGCAGCAGATGAAGTAAGGAAAACACTGAATACCTGGACTCTCTAATGCCTTGAAGGAAATCATCATGGATCATGTTCATATGGTGGCTAAGAAGTACAGATGCAGTTTGGAAGAATCATCAGGAGGGTCTCAGTGGCACTAGGCAACTAAGACACCCTTCTGACAGTGGGCATGTCAGCAGCACCTGTGAAAATAGGTGGCCTCCAAAGACAGCTGTTTTCCAACAACTCATTTTAAGTTGTTCCTTAAACAGCTCTTTTCAGAAATGTTCAAGAAAAGTCTTTGATGTTACATGCATGTGTATGCTGGAAGAAGGAAAGCACCTTTAAAAAAATAGAGTTTTAAGTGGAAGGAAGTGGTTAGAATGTTTGGTGTCAGAACATGTGTTCTGAAATCACGCAGATGGCCGGCTACATGACATTTGGTTTTGTCGTCAGTTTGGGCTGTGACTGCTTGTACCTCTCTCACCTGTTTGGTGGTTTTGCTTTGAATATGGTAAGGACTCCAATCTTACGGCTGAGTCTACCTGAGGCTGGGGTTCCCAATGGCGGACTTACGTAAGCAAGCTGACCCAAGTTCTGCTGAGACAGAACTTCCTTAAGACAAACAAACAAATCAACAAAAAGCCCCATGCGAACTAACTCATGACACACTGTCATGTCCCTTCTAGTTTAAAAAAGAAAATGGTATTTGCCCTTCCACCACCGTGTTAAAGGAAGGAAGTTGGCTTATAAGCAGTATCACTTTCTTCCTCTTATTTTTAGACTTTCGTTGCCTTCTCCTTACCCTGCTAAGAAGGACTTAAAATATATTGTTTTCTAAGAACCTAAACCACTAAAGTAATCTCAATTAAATAAATTAGAGGGTTCTGAGGTAGAAGAAATGAAATGAATGAAAACCTAGCCACTAGGGTAAAAGTTAACAACTGAACTTTTACATACACCTTCTGGGAAAGGAAAATCAGTTTTCTCCAATAGAGTGACTCTGGATGTATCAACCAGGCCAGGACAAGCCTCATGCTCAGGAGTAGATGACCAACATATAATTTGACTACCCTTTTTGTGTATGTGTGTTTCTTTGGTTACAGTTTGGTGGTATTTTTTGTTTCTATTTTTGGATGTGGTTTTATGTTTCCTTGGTTTTAGTAAGTTTTGTTGTACTGGGTTTTGGCTTTTTTTGCTCCTGTTTCTTTTTGTTTTTTGTTTTTTGAGAAAGAACTTAAAGTTGTGTGAGTAGAAATGGGGGAGGATCTGGAGGGACTTTAGGAAAAATAGAATATGACAAATTGTTTTAAGTGATAAGAATATAATAATAAAAATAAATATTACTTAAAAATTTTTTAGCTGTAAGCTAAACTTTACCTTTTTAGCTTCCTAATTCTGATTCAAGTTGACTTTCCCTTGACAGGGATCCTGTTATGGTCCTGCTTGCCTGTAACCTATCAGCATGATCTTCAAACGTAGACACAGTTGTATGTGAGCCACTAACAGATGCAAAGGAGAGATATGAAAAACGCTGATGTAATCAGCAAAGGATTCTGTATTCCACTTTGGAAAATACTTTGCTACCTATTTAATCAGAAGAGATTTTTCCTTCCTTCTCCTTTTCAGCCTTCTTTCTCTTTAGCCTTTCCTTCCTTTTTTTCTTTTTTCCCTTTCTTCCCTTCATGTTCCTATTTTCCATCACTTCTTCTTTAACTTCTGTCCCCACAGAAGATTTCTCTGCTCAGAAGGCTGAATAGCTAAGTCAGATACTGGATACTTCATTTAATAAGTAGAAACAATGTTTATTAATTTAACCAGTTATCTTTTTTGTGACTCTCACCACCATTTATATTTCCTTTTTTAAAAATATATTTCAGTTTATTTGCTTTGCATTCCAAGGGTGTCCCCTCCCTCTTTTATCCTCAATCCCCCACTCCATTCTCCTCCTTCCCCTTTCTCTTTTCCCTTTTCCTCCAAAGAAGGAGGAAGAGAGAAGGGGGTCCTCCCTTATCCACCCTCCTCAGCACGTCAAGTCACATCAGGACTGAGCATATCCTCATCCCCTGAGGCTATGTGCATTTCCATTCTTTAGATAGACAAGTCAGACAAAATATAAGTCAATCATAATATTCTAATACAAAAAATATATTATAGAGTTAAAATATTCTGAGAATGAAGGTCAGTGTCTTGGCTTTTAAGAAAATTTCAAATTCAGTATATAAAATAAGTTTCAAACCCTTTTATGTTTTTAAATTGAGAATAGATTCTACTTTTATACAATATATTCTGATTATTGTGTTATACTCCCAACTCCTACCAGATACCCCTGCCTCCACATGCACCTAAATTCACTCCTTTTTGGTTTACTCTTGTTAGAAAATAGAAAAAGCACAAGAAACACACGTAGACACAGATTTTCGTGAGTACAAACCTATAAAAACAAATCTGATCCACTTGGACTTCAGTTTTGTGCAGGGTGATAAGTATGGATCTATTTTCATTTTTCTACATGTAGACATCCAGTTGGACCAGCACCATTTGTTGAAGATGCTATCTTTTTTTCCATTGTATGGTTTTGGCATCTTTGTCAAAAATCAGGTGTCCGTAAGTGTGTGGGTTTATTTCTGGGTCTTCTGTTCGATTCCATTGATCCACCATTCTGTTTCTATGCCAGTACCATGCAGTTTTTATAACTGTTGCTCTATAGTACAGCTTGAGATCAGGGATGGAGATACCTCCAGAAGATCTTTTACTGTAGAGGATTGTTTTAGAAATTCTCGGTTTCTTGTTATTCCATATGAAGTTGAGAATTTTTCTTTCCAGGTCTGTAAAGAATTGTGTTGGCAATTTGATGGGAATTGCATTAAATCTGTAGATTGCTTTTGGTAAGATGGCCATTTTTACTATGTTAATCCTGCCAAGCCATGAGCATGGGAGATCTTTCCATCTTCTCATATCTTCCTCTAATTCTTTCTTCAGAGATTTGAAATTTTTTTCATACAAGTCTTTGACTTGCTTGGTTAGGGTTACACCAAGGTACTTTATGTCATTTGTGGCTATTGTGAATGGTGTTGTTTCTCTAATTTCTTTCTCAGCCCTTTTGTCTTTTGTATAGAGGAAGTGCTACTGATTTTTTTGAGTTAATTTTGTATCCGGCCACTTTGCTGAAGGTGTTTATCAGCTGTAGGAGTTCCCTGGTAAGAATTTTTGGGGTCACTCATATACTATCATATCATCTGCAAATAATGATAATTTGACTTCTTCCTTTCCCATCTGTATCCCCTTGATCTCCTTCGACTGTCTTATTGCTCTAGCAAGGACTTCCAGCACTATGTTGAAGAGATATGGAGACAGTGGGAAGCCTTGTCTTGTCCCTGATTTCAGTGGGATTGCTTTAAGTTTCTCTCCATTCAGTTTGATGTTGGCTATAGGCTTGCTGTATATCGCCTTTACTATGTTTAGATATGTGCCTTGTATCCCTGATCTCTCCAGTACTTTAAACATGAATGGATGTTGGATTTTGTCAAATGCTTTTTCAGCATCTAGGGAGATTATCAAAGACCTCAACATAAAACCAGACACATTAAATCGGCTAGAAAAAAAAAGTAGGGAATACCCTAGAACTCATTGGTACAGGAGAAAACTTCCTGAACAGAACACCAACAGCACAGGCTCTAAGAGCAACAATCAATAAATGGGACCTCATGAAATTGAAAAGCTTCTGTAAAACAAAGGACACCGTCATCAAAACAAAGCGACTGCCTACAGATTGGGAAAGAATCATCACCAACCCTTTATCTGACAGAGGACTCATATCCAATATATATAAAGAACTAAACAAGCTGAAAAGCAACAAACCAAGTAATCCACTTAAAAAATGGGGAACAGAGCTAAAGAGAGAATTCTCTGCAGAGGAATATCGAATGGCAGAGAAGCACTTAAAGAAATGCTCAACCTCATTAGCCATTAGGGAAATGCAAATCAAAACAACCCTGAGATTTCACCTTACACCCATCAGAATGGCCAAGATGAAAAACTCAAGGGACAACACATGCTGGAGAGGTTGTGGAGAAAGGGGAACCCTTCTCCACTGCTGGTGGGAATGTAAACTGGTACAACCACTCTGGAAATCAATCTGGCGCTTTCTCAGACAACTAGGAATAGCGCTTCCTCAAGATCCAGCCATACCACTCCTAGGCATATACCCAAAAGAGGCTCAAGTACCCAAAAAGGACATTTGCTCAACCATGTTTGTAGCAGCTTTATTTGTAATAGCGAGAAGCTGGAAACAACCCAGATGCCCCTCAACTGAAGAATGGATGCAAAAATTGTGGTACATCTATACAATGGAGTATTACTCAGCAATGAAAAATAAGGAAATCATGAAATTTGCAGGTAAATGGTGGGACCTGGAAAGGGTCATCCTGAGTGAGTTGTCCCAGAAGCAAAAAGACATGCATGGTATATACTCACTCATATAAACATACAATATAAATTAACCCACTAAAATCTGTGCATCTAAACAAACTAAGCAAAAGAGAGGACCCTAACTAAAATGTTCAATCCCCATCCTGAAAGGCAAAGAGGATGGACATCAGAAGAAAGAGAAAATAGGAAACAACCTTGGAACCTGCTACAGAGGGCCTCTGAAAGCCAGAAGAAAACAGGAAACAACCTTGAAACCTGCCACAGAGGGCCTCTGAAAGCTTCTGCAGTATAGACTGTCAAAGCAGATGCTGAGCCTGATGGCCAACTGATGGGCCATCAGTTGAATGGAATTTTATGTAAGAAGTGGGAAATAGTAAGAGCTGGAGGGGATGGGAACTCCACAAGAGAGCAACAGAACAAGATAATTTGAACACAGGGAACTTCCCAGAGACTCATACTCAAACCAAGGACTATTCGTGGAGATAACCTAGAACTCCTGCACAGGTGTAGCCCATGGCAGTTCAGTGTCCAAGTGGGTTACCTAGTAATGGGAAGAGGGACTGCCTCTGACATAATCTGATTGGCCTGCTCCTCGGTCACCTCCCCCTGAGGGGGGAGCAGCCTTACCAGGCCACGGTAGAGGACAATGCAGCCACTTTTGATGAGAACTGATAGACTAAGATCAGAAAGAAGAGGAGAACCTCCCCTATCAGTGGACTTGGGGAGTGACATGCATGCAGAAAGGGGAGGGAAGGTGGGATCGGGAGGGGAGGAGGGAGGGGCTCATGGGGGGATACAAAATGAATAAAGTGTAATTAATAAAAAATTTAAAAAAAAGAAAAAAAAATAAATTACTTGTGAGAAATAAACTATAAATCAATTCCTAAAAAAAAAAAAAAATCTGAAACATATATAAGCAGAAGACCTATAGGAAAAAAAGTCTGCACAAAACATTATGAGACAAAACAAACAAACAAAAACAAAAAAGTAAAAACAAAACAAAACCCTCCCAAACCACCACTGAGCTCATTTTGTGCTGGCTTCTCCTGCTGGACATTGGGACTGCCCTTAAATGTGCTTGCATGCACAGTGAGACTCTATTGAAAAAAATGTTTTTCCCTTACATGCAGTAGTATCATTATGATATACTATGGAAGTATATTCTGGAGATTAATTACCATCAGTAAATCAAAGAGCTAATTAAATAATTCATGGATAAGATGGTGATGTTTGTAAGAAGGGAGCAAAGACACAGAGGTTTAGGGATGAAGTCAACCAGACTTGGGAGTGGAGTTTAGAGTCAGTAGTGCACAGGGAAATAGAGGAAGTTGTGAAAGGGGGCTTTTGGGAACTGGCGTGATCTATTATGATCACTGCGGTGTTTTATTGACTTACTTTGGAAATGTTATTCAGAACTACATTTATCTCTATTCTTCTTAATATTGGCCCATGGGCACTTTCTTCCCTTTAGACCTGTGATGAGTGCCCTGTTCTACTCCAAGCCAGCTTCCATAGAAAGCACGGATGTCTCAAAAATCAACAACTTCCATCATTCTTATTAAGACTTTTCAATGGGCAGTCTGTACCCATGGGTCACAATGGCATAGAAAACCCGTCGCAACTCCCGTCCATCTACCCCTACAGACTTTCCATGTTACCTTGCCCCAGTTGGTATCTTTTATTCCATTTCTCTTGCTTGTTGCAGTCATGGCCACTTCAGAGAATCTTAGCATAAACTGTTGCGTCAGCAATGGCCTTCTCCTTGGCTCTGTTGTCACTTCCTTAGAGAAACTTCGCGTTCACCAAACGAAAATAAGGAAATTTGGTGATGCTAACAGAAACCGCAAAAGGTATTGGCATATATGCTCATATATGGTCAGCTGTAGAGTTTATTTATATGGCTTAAATAATAATACTGATTTCCATATTCTGACACAAATTTTACAAGTCATTTACCCATTTTAAATGATTTTCTGAAAAGGAACATTGCTGAAGAAATATAAAGACAGAGACTTTTTCCCCTCTCTGGAGAAATAGTACATCTAGTTTAAGAGTACACCAGACCAGGTTGGTCTCACTCCAGTGCTGGCACACCTACCCATGATACCCTATTTTAGCTTACATGACTAAGCATATTGGGGCTATGGGACCTCATTCAATTTAATATTCTCTTCTAAGAAGCTTTCAGTAACATTTTGCTGAACTCATTGTTGAATAAATGAATGTATTAGCAATCATTTATTCAACTAATATAAATTAATAGCAATCATGAACAATCAAAGTGTGTCTTAGCAAATGAAAAAGGTTTAACCCACCTGTTTTTCAGTGAACAATTAAGGAAAGCCTTTGGTGCCTAGAAAGCTGTTGTTATTTGGAGGATTTCTTAGACTGTATAAAGCTTAGGACTATGTTTGTGGCTGTTGAGGCCAACTTTCATTTCACAGCTGTCAGAAAGTCTATTCCTGGTATGACAAAATAAAACAAATGAGGTAATTGATTAGATCATTTAGAATATTCTAAGAATGATTATTCTGATATTTAGGTGCCTTGGTGGGTCTTCTGATTGACACAATCTGTAATAAGTATAATCTCAAACTGAAGCCAACCAAAAAAAAGTTTTGGGAGTAATATAAATTCTAAAGAAAAGATCATCCTGAGTGAGGTATCCCAGAAGGAGAAAGACACACATGGTATATACTCACTTATAAGTGGATATTAGACATATAATATAGGATAAACATACTGAAATCTGTACGCCTAGGGAAGCTAAGAAAGAAGGAGGACCCTGGGTAAGATGATCAATCCTTACTCAGAAAAGAAAACAGGATGGACATCAGAAGAGGGAGAAAACAGGAACAGGAATGGAGCCTACCACAGAGTGCCTCTGAAAGACTTTAATCAGCAGAGTATCAAAGCAGATGCTGAGACTCATAGCCAAACTTTGGGCAGAAGGCAGGAAATGAAAGAACAGGACATAGAAAAACCTGGAGGAGACAGGAGCTCACAAGGAGATCAACACAACCAAGAAATATGGGCACAGGGGTCTTTTCTGAGACTGATACTCCAACCAAGGACCATTCATGGAGATAACCTAGAACCCCTGCACAGATATAACCCATGGCAGTTCAGTATCCAAGTAGGTTCCATAGTAAGGGGAACAGGGACTGTCTCTGACATGAACTCAGTGGCTGGCTCTTTGATCACCTCCCTTGGGAGAGGGGGCAGCCTTACCAGGCCACAGAGGAAGAAAATGAAGATACTTCTGATGAGACCTGATAGGCTAGGGTCAGAGGGAAAGGGAGGAGGACCTCTCCTATCAGTGGACTTGGGGAGGGGCATGGGAGGAGATGAGGTAGGGAGGGTGGAATTGGGAGGGGATAAGGAAGGGGGCTACAGCTGGGATACAAAGTGAATAAAATATAATTAATATAAAAAACAGAGAGAACATGGAATAAACTTTCATGGGAATTTCTCCCATCATTTTATGCCCTGATTCGGTGGTTTTATTTCTTCCTATAGGAATATTTTTAAAGAAAATAAAATGTATCATATCCTTTAATCTACAAATAAAGACTTTCAAATACGTTTCTAAGGAGCAAGGACAATGCCATGGCTGCCTCCATAATGAGCACCAGCTTATGTTTTATATTTAATGAGAGATGCAATTTTTTTCTTTCTCTTTTGACTTATAAAAGACAGGTCTTGACAGGATATAATCGGAGCCTTTGGCTTCTTTCAGGGACTTTTGATTTAGAGAAAATGACACATGCTTCTCTAGCAAGTATTAACAGTCCTTAGCTCTTGAGGAAGCGACTAAGCCTCATGTGTATCCCCTGTATCCCATGGTGGAACGAGGACCCCCTACCTTCTGAGAAGGACATGAGCAATTTTACTTTTAATTTTTTTAATTGAAAGTAGATTCCTCTTTCATTCATCATGACTACAGTTTCTCCAACCTCCATTCTTTACAGCTCTCACCCTTATGTCCCTTTTCACCCAAATATACTCCCCCTCCCTTCCCTTCAGAAAAGAGCAGGCCTCCTGGAGACAAGAGCCAAACATGACAAAAGAAGATAAAATAAGACAGGGACAAAGCTCTCATACTGAAGCTGGACAAGGCAACCCAATAGGAGCAAAAGAGGACCAAGGATGGTCAAAAGATTTAAGGACACACTTGCACCCACCGTTAAGAGTCTCACCAAAGCATCAAGCTAGCAACTATGACATATGTACAGTTTTAGTCTGTGTTCAAGCACCATGCCGAAGGAGGATGCACCACTTTTGCTTCCCATTTGGGATTCAAGAAGAGTTCTGTGAGGTACTGTGCTGAGTAACACAACTTTACAGGAGCCAAGGTAGACAGCCACGCCCTCTACTTTTACCTTCATCATCTCCGCCTAATCCTGGATAAACCAGGGTTGTACCTGTGCCTTCCACTACTACAACGATGGCAAGTTGCCACCGAAAGCCTTTGATAAATCCAGAGCAGCTGGGATGCTTGCATGGACTCCTTTGTTGAAACTCAGCTTTGGAATGCAGTCTTGAATGGAAGACTTGCTTTATCTGTTCACCTGAAAATTCCCAGCTCTTGCAAAGCTTCCCAAAGCAGCCTTCCATAATTATGTTGTTTTAAAAGGCTTAGTCGCCTATGAACATGCTGTAACATTTTCCGTTCTATTCAGATTGTGACACAGCTCTTATATCTGCTGAGCAGACAGCACAGCCATCCCTTTACCAGGCTGGATCTGGCTTTCTCTGATTTACATTATTCTGGTTCCCTTGATGACTTATTACTCCCATGCCATTGAAACATTTTCTCTAGAACACAAACACTGTCCAAAAATGCTTATAATGAATGATGTCATTCCCAGAAAATAAAAAGGATATTTTTGTTGACACAGTGTTTATCCTTAACTTTTAAAGTTGCAGGTAGTGTTTTCATTTATTTCTCCAGTTAAAACATAAATTATCTTTAAATAAAAAAAGTAGATTCACATGGTGAGGCAGTAGTTCTCTTTTTAGTACCTTTCTCTGATCTTGTGAATAGAACTCAGGCTGTAACACTTGCAAAACTCCCTTCTTAGCTGAAAATTACTCTTAGGTTCAGAAATCTTGGCTAGCAACAGAATTTAGAAATGCTGTTTTATTTTAATTGCACTTATTTTTAGAGTTTCTTTTTGTTTATATAAGCAAACTTTCTTTTATAAAAGACAACAGTAGTAATTTAAAAAACCATAAGTAATTGCTGTTAATATTTTGAGCACTCTGTGGTACATTATTTCATGCTTGAAAGGGACATGATATAATTCAGTGACTCATGGAAAGTCAGGTGTTATTATTCTTGCTTGCTAAGTGAAGAAACAGGAAAAGAGGGAATATTTTGCTTAAGGTCACAACTCTGAATACTATGGACTTGAGTTGGGTTCTTTTCCTGTATCTAAAACTGCTTCAAAGTTCCGAGAAGTGAAGCTGATATATATGAATACTGAATGCAGTGTAGGAGATCCTGGAATAGCTAAATGAAAAGTTGTACAATAGATTCATTTTATAAACAGGTTTTATCTTACAGTTATAAGTATGGGATCTGAATTTCTTATAGATACTAGCTAGAGTGGTATGTCTGTCATTTTGAACAGATATTTTGGTAAAATTGTTTTTTTTTAATCTATTCTCTTCATTTGTAACATATACATAATAACTACTTTATGAGATACAAAACTGTATTTTGCTGCAGATTACAGGATATAGCTTTTTAGAGCAACTCCTAGTACATGATTACTAATCAAAATTACTGGCTAATATTGCTATTAGGAAACATTATTATCTCCTAAATTAGAGTTTTAAATAGATTCAGGTTTTAAGTCTAGTCTTGCAATATCCTAGCCATATTCCCTTGGTACATTTACATTTGTGAAATAGGCTTGATAATTAGTCAATCTATTGTTTTATTTTTGGAAGGAAATAATGCCATAAAATATAGAATAACACAATACTGATATAAGATCTTATTTGATTGACAATATGATGAACCTATAAATATTGCAGAATTTATATTAGTATTAGTTTTATAACAGATTACTTCTTTCATTAATATTCTCTCTAGCTTGACTAAAATGTAAAACCATTAAAAATTAATCTAATTCACATGTTATAAAACTAAGAAGTTTATAATTATTAGTTACAATAAATACACATAATGCAAATGATAACTATTATTAAAGAATCTTCCACACAAGATAGAGTATAGTAAGAGGCTGGATTAATTTTCTATTGCTGTGGTAAAGTGCTATGAGCAATGTATAGAAAGTTTAATTGGACTTTCAATTTTTTTCATCCATTTTTATTTTTTTATTATTATTAATTACATTTTATTTACTCTGTATCCCAGCTGTATCCCACTCCCTCATTCCCTCCCAATCCTATCCTCTCTCCCTCATCTCCTCCCTGACCCTTTCCAAGTCCACTGAAGGGGAGCAGGGACTATTTCTGACAGGAACTCAGTGGCTGGCTTTTTGACCTCCCCCCCCAAGGGAGGAGCAGCCCTGCCAGGCCACAGAGGAGGACTTTGCAGCCAGCCCTGAAGATACCTGATAAGCTACGGTCAGATGAAAGGGGAGGAGGTCCCCCCCCCATCAGTGGACTTACGATTTTAGAGGTTTAAAGTTTGTGATGGCAGAATGAAGGCACAAAGGCGTGCAGCTGGAACATATCTTTTCACAGTTAGGAGATAGAGGGAGAACAGTGGAGATGGTGAACAGCTCGTGAAGCTTTTTCGTTACCTGGCCATAGTGACGCTTTCTGCAAGTCGACCATGTCTCCTAATCCCCCCAAACAGCCATCCCGTGGGGACCAACTATGCAAACATACAAGCCAATTGAGGTCATTCACATTCAAGCCACCACAGCAGTAGCTACCACAACTGGCTAATGGTGTTTTAAATGATTCTTATAGAAAACCCACGCTAAACATAATCAGACAAATATTAATTACACAATTTTTCCTGGTCTTCTGCTAATCGTGTCACATCAACTTGCATGTATTTTAATAACAAAATAAATAACCTAATCATGAGAAAAGTATGTGGCGAGGTGGTTGAAATGTGAGGAGTGTGAGGTTGGACCAGATGAAGGAATTGTTACTACAAGATATTATATAGGTACCAGCCAAAACATCTTCATGATCAAGTGCCCCAAGATACAACTTACAAACCTTATGACCCTTTTTCTTTTCTTTTCTTTTTTTTTGGTAATATGAAAGTGCTAGTTAGTCATTTTTCTATACAGCATCAATTCTTAAGGAGGCTCAGAAGAGCAGAGAATGTCCGTTATGATATTCTAAAATACTGATTCTGCTCTAGAAACCCCATGTACTGGGATGCTGTAGACACTAAATACGACAGATGTATTACATTTACCAAATTCTATCCATGTAACCAAAGATGCCTTTGAACCTGACTTACCACTCAAAGTACAATTTAAAATAGATTTTTGTTCTTGGATTGAGAGATTTACTTTTATTTCATTGTTTCTACATAAACACTTGAAATCTATGTGAAATAATGATTTCGCTTCTCTGAATTCTGTTTTTAAAGCTTCCTATTGGGTTTTACCAGTTATCCTGGTAGACCCGGGACCCTTGAGTTTTACAGTTTTTAGCCCCACCATCTTCGCTGTGGACTCAACTGTGACCCATATTCAATTGTTTGGGTTGAGAGGGTACAAGGACAACATGATGTCACCAAGTTAATTACCCTGAGGCCAGCCTGCAGTGACTCTTGCTTCCTCTGCATTGTTTTTCCCTTTGTTCTTTCCCATTTTTTCTGTAGTGATGTTGGCTTGGCTATGTATGCACCATCATAATCTCTCTGAAAACACATTACAATAGGTGTGAGTCCTGATATTGAAATGTTAAATTTTTTTCCAGACTAATGGACTGTCAGCAATCATGCTGTGCAATAGCTTAGCTCAAGGCTGCTGTAAGAAACGGGGTAGAGTACCATTTCTGATGCTACTGTGCAGCAGTGACATTGACTGAGCAAAAGTCTCTCCCTACGCAAGCCTCTACTTACATCATAATTACAGATGGAAATTCAGACACTCATTTCTATATTAGAATGTTAGTGCTGCAGAAATGCTTTATATATGCAAAAATGACACCTAGTTCTTCTAAAACTTGTATAAAAAAAAAACAAGTGACTTCTGCTAAGCATACATTATGTGCCAAGAACTGACCTGAGCATGTCATTTAAAATGCATTACACTCTCCCTCTGTCTTCATCTCTATTGCTTATAATTGTTTCATCTCCATTGTAGCAGTGAACAAATTAGGAAAAAATAATTCTAAGGTCTACAAAATAGTAAGATTACTATTATCTATGCATGTATATATGTATGTACGTATCTATCATCTATCTGTCCATTTATTTATTATCTACCTATCTATACATATATTACTATAAATAGAACAGTTTGTGATTGCCAACATACAGAGATAATTAGCATAACAAGAAAAGTCAATACTGGTCATGTCTCAATCTTGGAGAGTCAAAAGACCTACAAGGGGGATGTGGGAGGTGCTAGGGGACATAATGTGAGAGAGATGAGTAGATTTCTCTATGTCAGTTTGTTGAAACTTGCACAGAGAAGCAACTCAACTCACAGAAGTGAACTCAATTAAATTCTTTAGTAACTTTAAGAATTCAGTAAGAGGATTATAGTTACAGAAAGAATAGTCAGCAAGCAAGGGTTGGAATTCTGACAATAGAAGCTAAAACTCATACTTGCTTCAAGCCTAAGTGGCTGTTTTTGGCTTCGGTTTTTTTAAAGAACTTTTTATGAGAGGAAGTTTATAAATAGCAGTATAAATATGTAATACCTGAATATATCCAAATTATTTATATTTTTATGTGGATGTCCTTAAGAGGATTATAGTGAGGTAAAAGCTGTCATAAGTCTTGCTATTCTCTTTTTGAAAGTTGAAAGTGGTGAAGAAATTGTATTCAACATGCCAAAATGTACTATGCTAATAAACAGAAAGTTGACTAGTAACAATAAAAAGTGTCCCTTTAGCAGATGGCTAAGATAACCGAGTGGTACCATTTGAATAGGAAAAACAAAATAGAAAATAGAGAAATAGGCAAGGGAGGCAAGGGGAGCCCTCTACAGACACTGGGACCATTAGAAAGGAAGATTGAATGAAAACATGCAGAAGCTCTCTTGGCTTGGGGGGAATTCTGGAGTCCAGAAAGCTTCAAAGGCAATGCTCCAGGCAAAATAGCACACAGACAAGACTGTGTGCCAGCAGAAAGCGTGCAGGGAATGGATGGGAAGGTAAGCGTAGGCAAGGGAGAACAAGGCAAAGGAGGCTAGCATTAAAAATCCCTTATGATTTCAGGACTGACCACCTGACATATATAATACAGAGATGGTTTTGGTCAAGAATAGGTGTATAAATATATGCATATAATGCCTATTACTAAAACAAAATGTCATCAAATTTGAAGGAGAATGGGAAGAAGTATACAGGAGGATTTGGAGGGGGGAGGAGGATGGGAGAAATGTAATCATTATAATTTCAAAAATTAAAGAAATAAAATCCTTAATTAGAGGGCTGAGTGTCATATGTGTGGAAAAAATCTCTGTATTTAACCATCAGAAATGTTGTCATGTATCAAGATTATGAGAAATCTGTGCCCAAAAAACAACTGGGAGCAGGGTAACCATCACCGATGCATAAAGAAAGAAAGCAACTGAATACCCACATCTTGCCATAGTTTCAGTCCATACAATACTCTTTGGTGGGAAGGAGAGTTTGTTGCAGTATTTATGGAGCTGACAAGATGGCTCAGTGTTTAACGATATGTGCTGCTTAATCAACAGGAGCACAGTTCAGATCCCATAACCTACCCAGGTTGTTTCACAGACCCCTGTGAACCCCTGTAACTCTAGCTCTGGCACCTGACACCGGAGCCTCAAGGGTATGTGCACGTTTGTGTACGCACATTCTCACAAGTGCACACAGACACGCGCAGATATATAAGTAAAAAGTATAAGTAGGTTGACATTTATATTTCAGTTTTTGCGGTCTACCACATAGTTAATACAGCCAAACTGACTTAGCTTGAAGTACTACAATATAATACACATGAACAGGGAACAGGACAGCAGCCTACCACAGAGAGCCTCTTGCCGGAGCCAGCCAGCAGCCAGCAGAGTCCAACGGTTCTTGAGTCGGGAGTGAGGATTATTATTATTTAAATAAACACACAGCACACAGGAAACTTTTTTAAAGGTCCAGACTCGACAGCCACAGCAAAAGGCAGGCTGCTGCAGCAAGCAGTGCAAGCAGCAAGCCTCAAGTCTCTGCCTCCACCCCTCTGTTTCCTAACATTTAGATTTCCCACATTATATTTGCTTTTTGTGAAATCTTAGGTCTGGTTCATGCTCCAAGTCCTCCAAGATCTCTCCTCCAGCTCTGCCCTCCTCGTGCTTTCTCCTCCTGCTTTCTAGCTCCTCCCCTCTTTCCTGTCCTCTGGCTCCTCCCATTGCACAACATTGTATCTAGTTGCTTTATTTGTGTCCTGTTTACACAAGAGTCAGCCTTCTTCTGCAGTAACTGTGGGCCTGTCTTTTTATTGTAGAGTTTCTAAGCCAGAGTAGCAACATCTCAGAACAATGGTTAATTTCCAGGAGGAGTCTGAGGAAGAGGTGTGATCCTCACAAGCTATCCTACCTGCTGTCACAAACAAAAGGAGATGGGCTTGCAAATTCTACCCTCCCTTTAGAGAAGGTCCGGTAAAGCAGTCTCTAGGCTGAGAATTAAATATCAAAGCAGCTGCCAGAGGCACCGCTCCCGACAGCCTCTGTAAAACTTTACTGATCAGGGCATCAAAGCTGATGCTGAGACTCATAGCCAAAATTTGGGCAGAGTGCAGGGAATCTTATGAAAGAAGGTGTAGATAATAAGATCTGGAGGGGACAGGAGCTCCACAAGGAGAACAACAGAACCAAAAATATCTGGGCCCATGGGTCCCTGCAGAGACCGATACTCCAATGAAGGACCCTGCATGGATATAACCTAGAACCCCTGCTCAGATGTAGCCCATGGCAGCTCAGTGTCCATGTGGGTTCCCTAGTAAGAGGAAGAGGGGCTGTCTCTGACATGAACTCAGTGGCTGGCTCTTTGGTCACCTCTCCCTGGCGGGTGGGTGTGAGTGTGGGGGTGCAACCTTTCCAGGCCACAAAAGAAGATGATGCAGGCAGTCCTGATGAGACCTGATAGGCTAGGATCAGATGCAAGGGGAGGAGGACCCCCCCTAACAGGGAACAGGGGAGGGATATGGGGGGGTGGGAAGGGGGAGAGAGGGTGGGACTGGGAAGAGACAAGGGAGAGGGCCACGGCTGGGATACAAAGTTTAAAAATTTTAATAAATAAATAAAAACTTGGGGGCAATGGCAATGTCCTTTTACCTTGGTGCTAGGTCATTTGAAACATGCATGTGGCCACTGGTTCACTCCAGTACACACACACACACCCATACACAGAGAGAAGAAAATTTTGGTAGATTTGCAGGAAGTTGGAAAAACAGTAGAAACTTCTACCTTCTCATCCAATTTTCCTCAAGTCATATCGTACGTGACTGCACTGTGCTGTCAAGGCCAGGAAGGTGACATCAATCCTTGTCTGTATGTAGCTTCATGCCAGTTAACAGCTTCATGAATTGCTCATCATACCATCAAGGTACAGGACTGGTCCATTACAACAAAGACCTCTTTATAGTCATGTATCCTTGATCCTTACCTATCAGCAATCGCCAATAATATTTTCCACATTAAAAAATTTTGTTATTTCAAGAATGTGATCTAAGATAAACCAGAATATGAAACTTTTTGAAACAAAAATTTTGCACTTAGAATAAGAGCCTACGACACTTTTGTTTAGATGCTGTTACATGTTTCAATTTTTACCCTTTTTTGTCTTTCAATTACTTTTCTTTTATATTTTATTATAATATTATATGTAACATATAATATTATAAATATTCCATAATTTGGATCAAGTTTTCACTTATTTAAGAATATCTTGGTCAATTGTAGTTTTGTGTCACTACAAATGAAACTGCAGTGAACTTCTGTGATAAAGATTTTGTGATATGGGTTTTAATAAATCTATGTCACAGAGATTTAGGTGACAAACGCTCCATAGGAACCCTGCTTCTCATACTCTATTCAGTTGTCCAAACCAGGACATATTTGCTTCATGTCTTATGCCATTTTTCACTCTTCCACATTAGCTGTGTACAAACTTTTCTTCAGGTTGATTCAACAAGTAATGACGTAGTATGTGATTAGTTCTGGGAATAATATTAGTTTGAAAAATATATGCATGATAACTGTTTTTTTGCATCTTTTGTATACATCATTCACACAAACCATTGCTCTGCTGGGTACCAAGTCCCCAGTTGAATGCTGAGGCACAGGGCCTGGCCCACATGGATTCTCTGAAATGTTGTGGGTTTGGTATACAGTTGGTGTGGTTCTTTATGTTAGCTGGCTTCAGAGATCATCAATTTTAATTTCAAATCAAGATCATGTAATTTATATGGAGATACGTAAATGTGTATTACCAAGTGTAAATTTCCTGAAAACCGGGGGCTGCTCTTCTTTGCCCTTTCACAGGGAAACAGCTGAGAACATTCACACATGCAAAGTCTACGCTTGCAAGGTGCGTGTTCGTATCTTGTAAATAAGGGTGAGGTTTGGGTGAGCTCCGGCTTGTGCAGCAGTGGGTAATTTTCTCCATTCATTCTGCTTCTCCTTTCTCTGAACAGCATGAAAAAGTAATCAGCCGTCCAAAGAGTACCAAAAGAGTATCTACAGACCCTCTAGGTAAGGAATCTTGGCTTTGTCCTTGTCAGACTACTTTTTATTGTTGTATAGTTAATGAATGTCTGGGTCCTTTTATACTAAAAAAAAAAAAAAAAATGGGAGAGTGACACCACCATTGCTTGAAGGCTACCAATAGACTTATTTGGGAATTCATGTACATACAACCCCAAACAGCATTTGCAAATGTACCTGTAAATAAGCTTACCCTGAAATTCACAGAAATATGAGCTTTAGAAAGTATTCTGGTCAGATTGGCCAGTTTTGTAAGTACACTGTAGTTTTGCACTATTGCAAAATTGTTCGACTCCAACTCTGACCTTCAGTTGTTGATATCTTAGTATTGTCAGTTCAGTGTCACTTAGGTGTCAGTAGATGTGAAAACGAGGTGTATATTCCTTTGAAATAAGAGAGTAGGTTCCATAGGGCAATGCTGAGCGCTTTACAAGCTGAGCCACCAGGCAAAGATTTGCTTGTGGTTATTCATACTTAGTCAGTTTGCATATTAAGTTTGTAGCCACCTAACAAAGGTACACATTTCAGATAGGATTTGACCCTTATATTTTAGCTTTTAAATATGTTATTTAATGATGTTAAATCTATTAATTCTTTAACATGTGCTCGTCAAAGGCATCAATTTATTATGCATACTTTATCAGGTCCACCAGGAATGGAAGAGAACCCTGATTAGCAGTCCTTGTGGATTAGCACAGAAAAGGCAGGCACTCTTGAGCTGCACCGGAGAGAGAGCAGGAATAAATTTCAGTATTGTATATACTTTATGCATATATATACTTTATCAAGTGTGCACTTTTAAAAAGAGAGCAGCTGAAGTTTACAAACCTGAAGTAAACAAAATCTCAGAGTTTATCAACGTTAACTTTTAAAGAAGTTGGTGTTCAAATAAAAGCATAACAGCTGCTATTGTCAATGACCATCAGATTGTAGAGTTGCCCAGTGTTGTTCCTTAGGTGTGTTAAGAAGTTCCAGGTATCATCAGGGCTTCAGATGGAAGGATGATCATACGAGGGATGAGGGATTAGACTTGGGTTGTTGACCTGTCCCATGGACAGCAGGGCTAAGTCTGGAAGATGGAAGGATCTGAGTGGGGTCACAGCAGGGCACTCCAGGCCTGAGCTCAAGAGTAATGCAAACAAAGCACGTCTCACTCTTATTATTAAAGCAAGTAAAACATGGGGTGATGTTTACAGGTAGTTTAGGCAAATACAAGGTAGGGTGCTATACCCTGTTTTTTTTGGTCATGTGAAAAGAACCAAGAATATTCCTCCCATGCCTTTGCCTTTCTCTCGGGGATTCATGTGGACATGCCAGGGCATTCCCTCCATATCTATGCTTTCAATAATTCACTTATCATGAATTACAAAAATCTTTTGAGAAGGTTAACTTCTGGGAGGAACATTCTGCACAGTGCCCCATCCATAGTTCACTGTGTCTTACACAGCCTCCCCTAGTAAGAAACTATAAATAAAACATTTGAAAATTTAAAATGCCAAATTAGGGAGCTTAAATGATGGAAGAGCCTTTTGAGAGACTTATGAAAAGGGACTAATAAGATCAGATCAAACCTCAATCTCTTATTAGTTGTTCAAAAACGAAAATGAGCCAAAATTAAGAGCCAGAATATGAATGAGAATCCTAATTTTGGGCAAGAAGATAGACCATTGTGGTGGTCACTCTGTCACACCACCAATGCTGTGGCAAAATAACTGAAGAAATCGGTTTAAAAGTAAGCAAAGGGGCCTGGAGAAATGGCTCGGTGCTCTTGAAAAGGAGCTTGGTTTAGCTGCCAGCACCCACGTGTCGTTCACAAGCACCGGGAACACGTTGCAGGAAATCTGATCACCCTTTTTGCTTTCTCTGGGCACGAGCGCACATGGTGCGTATACACACACACAGGCAAAACACTAGTTCACATAACACAAAGTAAAGACGTAGAAAATATCTAAAACCTATTTTGGCTCAGTTTTGCTATGACTTTCTGGCAGTAGAGTGCATCCTGCTGGGAGGATTTGGCACAGTAGTCCTGTTCAGCTCATCCCATCGGGAAAAGACAGAGGAAAAGGGAAGACCACAAAATTACAGTGCTCCGCACACTAGAAATTAGACCCAGTGACCTGTTTTTTCTCACAAGGCTCCACCTTCTAAAAATTCTACCATCTTCAAATAGTACTATAGGCCAAGAGACATGGGCACTTGGGGGACAATAGTCAAAATCCAGTCTACGGCAAGAATGATTATAGTAGGTCAACAAGGCTGGAAAACAGAAGAAATATTTATGATCTGTAAAGTTGAGACAGCTAAGCACAACATTTGTAAAATAGGCTTTGAGAAATTTAAATAATATCTGGTGTTTTAGCTTACTCAACCAAACTACCACATTGAAATACAAAGAGGAAACCAAATAGATCAAAAGCCAAATAGCTGGAAAGAAGGAAAGGCCAAAGGTGATGTTTTAAATTTATAAATATGACATCTCAGTTACGTGTTTTATAGCCATAGAGATAAATTCATTTCTCAGAAAGAGATGAACATTTCAGATGTTTTATAGTACATTCAAGAAAAAACAAAGATAAAGATAAAATTATAGAAGGTGTGAAGTATGTTACATAGGGACAGAGGTAAGTAAGCATATATAAGAATGCATAATTTATTGAGGAGAGACATAAGAAATATAAAATATAAAATATAAATATAAAGTATATATATATATATATAATATAAAAATGGGTTGGCAAGATGTATATTATCACGTGTACAATTATTCTCACAAGTACACCACACACAGATATTAAAGAAATATTACATTTAGAAAAAGAAACTGACATGGGAAGGCTCCACTGAGTCACATGGGGAGATAGTTAACAAAGGGAGGAGAGAAAAGAAGAAGAAAAAAAGAAAAGAAGAAAAGAAGAAAACTGTGAAACCATGAAATACTACTACTAATAATAGTGATAATAAACAATGATATGATCCACGGGTATCATAGAAGATACAGACTAAGAACCAGTTGCTGTAAGTAGCAACCAGAATGCCTCGAGGATGGGTTGAGTAATTGCCTTACCTAGAATGTTAAACAGAGCTCCAAAGCAAAGATGCAATAGTGTATTTTTTAAAGGAGAAGCACCGTAGTTTGACATAGCATCAAAATCAAGGTGAGTGGAGCTCTGAGAATGCTTGAGAAAGAGTAGAAACAAAGCAAGGTAAAGAGACGAGGGGCAGATGTGAAAGGGGCAGATGTGAAAGGGGCAGATGTGAAAGGGGCACACATATGACAGCAAGGCGGGAGACAAAATCCAACCAACTGAGGGAGGAGACTGCGAGCAAGTGACTTCTAAGTGGAAGAGTTGACCAGAACCCACAAAAGCAGGTTTGGGTGACGTAGAAAAGCAAACACTGGCTGGGAATGGGTGACGTTGTGGCTTAATGGAAGAAGAAAGGATTCTTTGCTCCTTGGTAGAGAAAATTTTGAACTGAATTTAGGAAAAAAAAGATTTCTAAGTGGACTTGTCAGTATTTCAAATAGCATGAGCGATAGGAAGTAGCATGCCTCCTTGTAAACTAACACAGTTCTCATGACTCTCAAAAGCCCAGGATTAAAATTGAAAAACTGGAAACAATGAAGCTAAAGGGGAAACACGTTTTAAGACCGTCATGGATACAGAGAAGCGAGCCTACCAAGCAGGCCTGGTGCAGAGGCAGGCAGAACTCTGCAGGGCTGTGTGGCTTAAGGGGGATAGCTATTAGTCAAGGGTGGAGGTGTATACTAGGGAGGAGCAGATAAACCCGAGCCTTGGAAGTCGAGGGTGTAGAGGAAAGTGTGATGTTGAGAAACGTGGGCCACAGAGCAGGAGCCAGTTGGGTTGACCGAGAAGAGCAAGGTCTTCCCAGGCTGTAAATGGAGTGATAGTCTACAGCACGGTAGAGTGACTCCTGACCATGGGTCTGGCCCCGGTCTTGATCTTCAGCTATGCAAGGAAAGAAAAAAGAAAGAAATAGACAAACAAATAACAAAGAAAAGAAAAGTGAGGAGTGATTCCTATCTGTGGAGCAGAGAATAGTTAACCGCGAGTTAGCAGCGTGCTGATTTCAGGAGAAGGATGAGGGCCATGGAGAAAGGAAGGCCCATGAAGGCCCATGGACATAAAAATGAGTGCATTACCTGATGCTAGGAGAAGACTGTTTGGAAAACCAGAGAGGATGTATCAGCCCATTCTCCTAAGTAATCTTCAGAGTGCAATTTATGAAAGTAGCAGATGGTGAGAGTGATTGCGAAACGGGAAAACAGTGGCTGTGACGGAAGAGAGTGGGGCAAAGGGACTTTACTCAGAATGATAGTCTGAATTATACACCCAAACCAGCAAGGACAGGAAAATGAAGCCAGAAGTACAAGAGATGAATAGGGGGTTCCCAGGCTTGGTGGGGACTATGCTGACCGTATAGTCAAGATGCTTGCAGATCTAAATGGTGCAAAGGTCAGTGGAAATATTATTGTAAAAGACCTTTTATAGAGATGTACCCCGGCTACCCTGGCTTTGGTGGATATATATGTAATTACAGTCCCGTGAAAACTGACTAGCTGGTGTATTTATCCATCACATTAGTACCAATAAAGAGAAATACCTTTTTGGTACCTTTAAAACGTCCTGTAACATAGTGCTATTCAAACAGTGGTCAAGACTCCGGCAGATTCCGAGTGCCGTCCTTTCCCTAGTATCACTCAATCACACTGTGTGGGCGGGACATAAAATCACCTTAACAAGCCTAGGGACATTAGAAATGCTGAGCCTCCTCCTAGCTGGTATCCTCCCATGACCCTTGGTGTTCGCTGGCAGAGATTCAGCAGCCCGTGGGTAGCTTTCTTTCTCAGAGGCTAAGCCTGAGAGCAGGTACATTTCACGGCTTGCTGGTGAGGAGAGTTAAACGGGCACGTGCCTAAGCAAGCGTCCTAACCTGCCGTCCTTGCCTACCTTACCGTGCCCCCACAGAGGCCCTTTGGGATAACTTGCTTCACTGGCTGGCTGAGGAGCTGTCTGAAGAAGGCGTGGAGGTCCTCGGCGCCTCCCTCCCTCTGCGCCGCAGCACAGTGCAGCTCATCAGACTCAAGCACCCCGACGATCTGATAGAGCAGATCCACGAGCTGCTTTGCTTCTGGAAAAGAGCGCTCCCGACTTCCACGGACAAAATTCGCCTCCTGGCTCGCCATCTCCGCAAGATGGGCCGCGCTGACCTCGCCGAAGAGCTCAAGTTCAAGTGGGAGCATAAGGTGTTCACAGAGCCGCAGGCCTGGTTTGACGCCGCTGCCGAGTGAAGCTGTGCTCAGGCATGGCATGCCTCCTTACCCTTAGAAGCGCTCGCCGAGCGTCAGCCTCTCCGGCTACCGACTGAGGCTGTCCGAAGTAAGACTGTGTGATGGAGAATGACTCTGTAAAATTAAAGTAGTTGTTTCGTGACTTCAAGTAATCAGTTCCAGTTGCAGAGATGACAGAGGGCCACACGAGACAACGTGAGGTCAAGGGGCCATGATAAGCAGTGACAAGTCAGTTTTAGGAAACTGAAATTCTTAAAATAAATTCGAAGTCTGAAACCACTTCACCCACTCACTGAAGTAAGACTGGAGGGGGAGAGGAGAGTGAGTTATACCATATTCTTCTCTTCCTTCCTGTGGTCCTGCTTCTAAAGCTGTGACCCTCATCTAAACTCCTCTCCAAGATGCCACACTCCCCCGGGTTTTATAATTGGCTTTTCTTCTTTCTTTAGAACTGGAGCTGAGACCAGTTCCTTTCAGGTACAGCTGCACTATTCCTTTTCCTTCTCCCATGCGTTCTTTCTTCTATTAAGACAAGGACCCTTTAATTCTTCCTAATCTATCATACCGTCTTTTTCTTGTTGAGATCTCAGACAATACATCTCTGTACCATCACCTCACACTTGAGAAAACTGTCCACCTATATTTTACCAGAATGGGAGTGATGTATACTGTATGTAATTTATAGTGTCAGAAGTTACTGTCTTATTTAATTATATGCATTTTTCAATTCCTTTAAATGTTTTACATGAAAGTTCATCTCATAGCATAGTTAATTTTAGAGAATGTTTAAATAGAGAAATGTGACAGGCATTGAGTTTTTAATATAACTTTATGTTGTTGAAATGCACTCATGTTACTGAGTATGTCCATAGTTTGCTCATTTTTGCATTATTGCTCAATATTTTATTATAAAAATTATCGATATAGTCTTTGTTTGTTTGTTTGAGTCAGGGTTTCTTTGTGTAGCCCTGGATGCCCCAGAACTCACTTTGTAGTCCAGGCTAGCCCGAAACTCACAGAAATCCCTCTGCCTCTGCCTCCTAAGTGCTGGGGTTAAAGGTGAGCACCATCACCACTTAACACATTGTTTATATGTCCCTGTTGTAGATGGACAATGAAATAAATTCAACCAACAGATTGCCATATGCAGCCTTATAATAAAAGTTCTCTGTATACTTTCAGCATCTTTATATATACATAATTCATTCATTCTTTTACCTTAGAGTAGAATGGTAGACTTGCATAATTAATTTTATATGTGTTTTATACCAAACAGGTTAAGAATGATCTATCATTTACATTCATCACCAAGTTCACCAGTGTAAAAACCTACTATCAACATTATTCTGCCAATTATTAAGCACCTTGTTTGACAAATTAGACAAAATTAACCTTTATTATTCAAACTAACAAAACCTATGATGCTTAATCAGAGTCATCTTGAATAACTGGTTGTTTCTGAAGCAGAAAATTCTGAAGTGTTTCAGAGAGAAATAGAAAGATCTTAAATAAGCAATGTATGCTTTGAGAACGTCAATTCATTTTTCAAAAGAGTTATCTATTATGGGCAAAGGTCTAGTTTTCTAAACTACTACTTCTCATAAGGATGTTATGTTATTTTTAAGTGTAACCTGACCTGGCTCATGAATTTCAGGCCATTAAACATCTCTCCCTCTCCACACCATTGCTCAAAGTACCTCTGGAATCTATGGCTAGTAAGTTGTTTCCACCGAGTTCTCCCCATGAAGACAGAAGGGGGGTAAGAAGCTGAATGTGGTACGAAGCAGGCGACTGAATCAACCTTTGTTTGAGGTGGAATATGAATGGGGGGAGACGGAAATCTAAAAGACTTAGGTTCTGAAGGCTCCAAATTCAACTCTCTACCAGTGTTTTTAAAAAACTGATCTTTTTTGTTCAGAAAGATTTATTGTCAGTGAGGAGTCCAGAGCTGTACCATGCAGCATGAGGTTTATTGAAGGTACGGAGTCGTACTTCCCCACATTAAAAGGGCAGCTGTATGGGGGAAGAAGGAAATAGCAGTGAGGTCAATGTCAAGGCTGATGTGGGCAGGGGGATTCCCAGTAGCTTGGCCATGCATTGCTTCTGTAATTTAACCTCTCAGAAAGTCACAGCGTCCTCAGAGATGTCACATCAGTCATTTGATCCTTGACTCACAGCTTCTTCCAGTCTTCTCCCATAACTGCAGAGCTCGCTGGCAGCCCCATCCCCAGTTTATTACCTAACGCACTAAGTGCTTTGCTCTCTGGCTACCACTGTGTTCTTTTGGATCAGCACACCGTGCTGTGCACATACACAAGGCCAATCTCTCGTCTCTTGCTCGCTGATGTATTCCTCTCACACAGAACTCTGTCTCCTGTGGTGCATGCTCAGCTGTGATTGTTTCCCTCTGTGTTACTTATATAAGACAAGGAAATTGCAACTTGAGTTGGTGCTTAGAGGCACAGCTAAAGCTCAGTGTGGAAGATCCTGTTTCAGCTGTTCATGGTAGTGCTTGTGCTGCACACCAGTAACCTGGAGGCTGCGGCAGCACAGTGTCAATTCCAAGGCCACCCTAGGAACGTAGGAAGACCCTGCCTCACAACCAACCAAACAGACACAACAGACACAACACTAGAAGATTCTGTTTTCAAAGATTTTTTTTTCAACCCTGGGCTACTGCCGTAACTCTTCACCAGTCTTGTAGACCCTGAAATTTTGAAAATATTTTTTAGTTTCCCGAATTCCCGGATAGAATTAACGTTCAATGAACTCCATCGGTAAGTACAGCTATAACTTGTCTTTATACAATTACAATTATCTATTGGTGTCTATCTTCTCCCAATCAAGTTGTAGTGTTCTTGAGAACAACCCCTTGATTTTTGTCCATCAGTGGCTCTCAGTTTTGCCAAGAGCATGTCATATAATAAGCACTCAATTCTTACTGGATTAATGAATGAGAAAGTAACCTGAAAAACAAAAAGTAACATGAACATACTGACAGGTCATCTGGACTTTGATCTATCTTTCTCCTCAAGACAACTTTGTGAGGCAGGCATCATGTTTGAAAAGAGAAAAGTGGGCTCAGACTGTAGCAGTCATCCCCACCATTCAGCAAGGCACAGAAAAGCCAGCCACAAATTTAACAGGAGCCAATACTTCCCACACATCATAGCCATAAGGTGTCCCTCCACAAAGTGACTGCTGCTGCCTTACACACTGAGAAACGTTGTTCTCCAAAGTCATCCAATAGAGGAAAAATTTGTCACTTGAAATTGTATCAGTCAGGAAGAAATCTCTTTCTTGCCTGGAGGATTGAAACAACTTTGAGAGAGAAAAGCATTCTCCGTTTACAGCCAAGGTGCCGGCTTTTGTCCAGATAAGAGCCTCTGGATATAGTTCTGTGCATCCATCGCAGGTTTAATGTTACCGGAGAGGTCCATTCTTCACAGCAGACCTGACGCTGACCTTTGCACATGAGCTCTGTTTTGATTTGTGCCCACTGAAATAATAAACTAACTCCCATGTACTAAAATAACTCTGATTTTGTGTGACAGGACACAATCACCCCTTTGATATATGACCTCTTTAACTGAAATAAATCAGTGAACCCAATTTTGTTGTATTCCGGGTGATCCCCTGGTGATCCTTCCCAGTGTATGCCACCTGTATGATCCCCCTGCGATGCACAGAGTAGTTTTTAAACTAGCCTTGTATCAAATCAGCTTGTCCGATAGCTGATACATTTTTCTGATACATTTTACTTGGTCTGTCTTGCGTGGGCACTAGGAAGCACAGTGCCAATGTCCCTCACATGCAGCTAGGTTAGGAATCTTCCTTTCACAGTCAAATAGACTCATACAAACGTGAAACGGGTAGTAAAGTCAGTCTCCTAAGATGAAAACTTGGTTCTCTGAGTCAGTTTTGGACTGAGTGTAGTAATGATCCAGTCCCCCGGGTCATGCTTGTGCCTACAGAAGCTGAAGGGCATTGTCCACTGTATCCTACTTCCTGCCCAGAGCATGCTCTCAACTTTTAATTTTCGTGCTCAGCACTGGGCCAAGAGTCATAGGAGGGAAAAAACAAGACAGGGAAAGCTCTGTCTATGCTGACTACAAAGACTTTTTCCTTTGGAGAGGTCATTTGAGAAGATGTATCAGTTCACAAGGCAGAGCAGAGAGGAGCCCCGGCAGAGATAAGGCGGTGGAGTAGGGAAAGAACTCCTCACCCTGTCCTGGAACTAGAGAGAAACAGGTCTGCAGTGTTAAAGGAAGAGCTGGCTGTGCTCAGGCAGAGGGGCTGACCTCCCAGGAAGCTGGTTTTTACGTAGCTAAAGCGAATGAACATTTCAGTTGTTTCATTTTCAAAAATAAAAGTGTGCTCTGATGTTTGTGTGCCCACTAAAAGATTTAAAATACGGCACAGAGTTTTCAGACTTTTCTTAAATTCATCTGGGAACATTTGTACAGATACTGAGGGTCTCCGCATCCAAGTGACCCAAACCTCGGTACCACATCTGGAAACTTTCCTTTGGAACAGTCAATGCGAGTGTGTGATACAACCACAAGGGGGAACCCACGTCTCACACAAAATTGAGGATAAGCCCAAGACCTTAGAAAGAAATCCGTTTAAGTACTGAAAAAAATCTCGCCTGGTGCCTCAACAATAACATTTTAGAATAAAAGAAAGAATATGCCATATAGTCAGTATAAGTGTAATATTAATTTTAGTTAAATTCAGATCTAATGATAATGATAGTCTTAAAAGTGTAACACTCACTTGCTATTACAAACAAAATATACAGAAATTTTATGTTATAATGGACCTTGTGTTTCTCTAACCAAAGTGATTTAGGTGATAATGTAGTGTAGTATTTGTTATTGGAACAGTGTGCAACTTTTTGAATTTTCTGGGAATAGCAAAGAAAGTTATAATAGATGGCACTAAGAAATGAATATATACCAAACTCCGTTTAATGTCCAATAAATGTTTACTAACTGACTTGGTTCTTAGAAATCAAGAGTTAATCTGTAATTTTTTAAAGATTCTGAGCATATTCTGTTATTATGGTTTGGCAATGATGAAACTGGCTAACATCTATAAAATAAAATACATTTCTTATTATGACGTTAGTTTTATTTGATCGCGTGGTTTTTTAGTATACTATTTTCAGCTGTGATTTTATATTTCCTGAGATTAAATTCTAAGCAAAGCGGAGCACTGGTGCTCTTCTCACAATGCCTCTCACGACTGTAAACCAGTGCTATGGTGGCGGGCACGCTTGAAAAGACAGAGCGGAGTAACAGAAATACAACAGAGAAACAATGGTGGGTCAGCCTGCTTGCTGCCCCTGCTGGGCAGGACAACACGGTCCTGCCGACCCATGTCCTGCTTCGATAAGAGTTTCAAAGTGTACAATGACACGCGAGAGCACAGTTGAGTGAGAATTTTAGGACTACTGAATGGGTCTCTTCTGTTCCTTTCCTCCCTGCTTTGATCACAGCAGCGTGTCTGTAAGGGACGTTTCACTGGCCTCAGTGTTGAGGGGTGTAAGGGACTCACTACCCATGTACAATACATAGGAAATGTGTAGGATAAAGTATGAAAACGCCTTTTGTTGTAGCAGCCTGTCATTATCCCCATGGACTCAGTTGGAATCATTTATCAAGCATGAGGAAGAAAAATGTATGTTGGCTGTTAAGGCTCTGGGTTTTTGAGAAATGTTAAAAAAAAAATGGAGTAAACATGCGGGCTTTAGAAGTAAGACAAATAGAAGGAACATGCAAAGGCTCAAAACTTTCTCATGGCTAGAAACAGATTGCTGTTGGAGTTCTAGGCCCATATGTTTTACTATAAAATATTAACCATACATTTCAATTAATTGAGTGCTACTGTATAATCTTGTAGTGTATAACCTCATTTCATTCTTTTAGTAGCCTTCATTTTGGTGCTATTATTTATCTTTTTTCATGATAAAATACATTTTGAAATGTTCACTTTTTTCAGTTGCCTGTTTCCTTTCTTATTTTTCCACTTATTCACTCATTAATAGTTAAGTAAATATTTATTAAATAGCTTTTTCAACTAAATTGAGAAATTATATTTTTAACTTCTTCTATCTCAGATTCCAAGGTTTGTTTTTCCCCAATTCCGAAAAGTTCTATGGTAGGATGATTTATAAAATTATTTCCAAGATTTCCCAACCTCTTGCCACAAATTATGTGTAATTTCTACTCTGTGAATATACTGAACTTCATGTTTATGCTATATGGCAAAGCTGACTCTAAAATAAGACTATGCTAGTGGCCGTGACTTGGTATCTTCGTATGCTTTGTCTCAGCAGGAGAAGTGGGAGAATGTTGGAACATGAAGGCGTCAGTGGAGGAACTGTCTCCATTCCTGAGACAGAAGACACTGAATGGCCCAAGTCTGAGTGCAGCTTCAGCATTGACAACTCAAATGTCAATGCGACACCAGCCGTACAACGACAAAGACTGGGGGTTTGGCAACAGCCTTCTGCTCTGGCCGCCTTGCTCTTGCCTGGGCCCTACCCCTCTGGAAACAAAAACATAAAGAAGTTTTTTTCTTTTAGAAGTTACGTTGGTCATGGCGTTTGACCAAAACATGCCCACCAAACAGGCTGGAAATAAAGCACTGTACTGGGAATCTCACCAGCTTCCCATGGTTAGTGCGTTCATGGGCCTTAGAAAAGAATCACTACTGAGTTTGCTAGGCGAGCATAATTCCTTACTACATTCTAAATCTTACCCTCATACCCCTCCTCAAATAAACTTTCTTTACAACACATGGACTCTATCACAGGAAAACCTCAACTGTCCATAAAGCAGAAATCAATGGATTACCAGGAGTCCAGCACCAATGCATACATGCACATAACAGCTCCTCTATCCATGGCTCAAGGAACATTGAAGAAGAAAGGGCATAGAGACTGTAAGAGCCAGAAGACCAGGAAGTCTGTTATAACAGTCTCTCCTAGAAACACCTACATAAAAAAGATTGGAACAAAGGTCAGAATCAATGGACACATTAAGGTCAAAGTGAGAACATTTTGTGGTGTCCCAACCACAGACAAAGAGCTGCAGGCAACTAATAATTGGTACAAGAATTAGCCTTTCCCAGGAATAAACCCCCTTATTTGTTGTCCAATGGAGAGGGATCAGCCTTGAAAATATATACACACAAGCAACAAAAACAGTCTGGGCAGGGTGAATTTATGTCGTGTTGTATGCATATATATACATATATATGTTATATATATATACATTATAATAATAAAAAAGAGGCTATCAATTTGAGAATTGGAGAGGCATGCTGTGTTGAGTTAGGGTAGCTTGGAGGCATGATATAATTCTATTTCATTTAAAAACAACATTCTTTAGAAAAGAAAACCAGCTAATACAAACTCAAACAATTTCCGGCGAAATAAAAATTTCACTTCGTTTTGAAAACGTTGGGAGTCTAATTCTATGGGTGCTATTTAGAGAAAGCCTGTGCTTTTCAATCTGTGTTATCCCAGCTAGCAGTTGGTTCTACACTTTGCCCAGAGCCTTGATAAATTGTTGAATTAATGTGCTCTTCATTCCACAAAGCCCTGGCACTCTTCAGGGCTTCCACCACCCCTTCCTAAGTAATATTATCTGTGTAATTGATCAAGCCCCAATTTACTACCAGAATAATCTGTCTCTGGGTCTTAATTTCAACCTTCCATTACATAAAGTGGAAATGTACAGTTAAAAGCCTGTGAAAATATATGCTTTGCTAACATAATTATGAACTATCACTGGGAAAAAATGATGGAGAGTCTTGGGAAAATAAGGGGGTAGAATATCTTGCTTTTGTAGATAAGAAAGTTCAGAGTGTTGGAGTAGCGGTCTATATCCTCAACACAGGGTACCAATCCAGGTTTCTTGAAATCAAGTTCATTCCCCACCCTCAATCGGTCCAGTATTCAGATGCTGACAGTGAACCCAGTGATCCTAGGTGGAAAAGAAAGTTCATTACATCAATATTATTCATCCATATAAAGAATAACTGGTACTTTCGGCTTCTGTTTAGGGATTAAAAACTGGGGAAAGCATTGCTTACATCTGAAGAGCTGGAAGGAAATTATAAATCTTCTTGAATAATGCAAATCTTAGGTTATAGACTGAGCTGAACTTGAAAAGGGGAAGTTATTTATATGGGAAAAGATACGAGCCCTACCCAACGGTGTGCATGGAATGTCACAGATTAGACAAAATGCTGAATGGCGAGTCTGTGGGAAGAGTTAAGGTCAAAATTGAAAGAAAATCGGTAAGTAGTGGAAGGGGTGAAGTGTGATGATATAAAACTTGTGGCAACTGAAGACAAAAATGGCAGCTTGCACCCTTTGAGAGATGTGCTCTGCCCTGCACTGGAAGCTCCCAGCAAAGGCCCGAGGCAGGTGTAACAAGACAGAGCATGTTCTTCACTGGCGGTGCCTGAAACAAAAGATGAGATCACATGAAGAAGCATCAGGAAGCCGCATCTGCAACAAACCACACCAACACTGAACATAGACCAAAGCACATTTGATGCTGGGGAGAGGAAAATGCAGTCTGCCCCGTGGAAGGAGCTGGACATCTGAGTCTGATTACAAGGTATCTGCTAAGGGCAGAGATCACATATGAAGTCCCAGGATATAGTGATGTTAGGTCACTTGAGAAACCCTACCTCGGTCTCTTACTGCCACAGTAAGCATTTAATAGCCAGGGCCAAAGGCTTTGTCTGGGAAGAATCTTGCAGACCAAGGAAAGCAATACACAAAGCTGCACTTGGGTATGATCAGGACATTGGAAGTATCAGAGAACATTTGCTTGGTGATATGGTTAAGGCTTACTACAGAAAAGTTGGGCAATATGGATGGGAAAATGGAGAATTTCGGTGGAAATGGAAACTATAGAAAGAAGTCAAACAGAAGTCAAAGGACAATAATACATACGAAGAATAACATTTGCTTCTATGAGGATTTGAGGTAACAGAGGGAAGGGTAAGAAAGCTGAGGCAAGGTCAGCGTGTGTTGACCACATTGAAAAAAGGGAAGGAAAACACCAGAATTGTGATGTTGAAGAGAAAAATAAACATTAATTACAAAACAAATGTCACCTTGATAATGTGTACATATGATGTCATGAGAAGGATTATTTATTTGACATTTTATTTGAAAAACCCAGAACCATGTATAGTAGTATGAAAACATAAATCAAATCCCAATTTAAGAGGCATTGTATGAAATACATTAAGAAAATTCTTCACTATTTGACATCTGACAAGGTCAAAAAAATGAAACTGGGAAGTCATCTTAGAAAAAAAAAAGTCTAGTGTCACATGAGGACTAAATGCATTATGTGGAGTCTCTGTAGGATCCTAAGGAATTATAGATTATCATTATTTCAGTCTCAGTTAATTTGTGATACTAAAATATACAACATCAAATTAAGATGTTGACAAAAGGGAAGGTCCAGTGTCAGGGATGTGGAGGAAAGGTGACATTTTCTTTGAGACACTATAACATTCTAAGTATTGATAAAAAAATTGTCAGAAAGACTTTTTCTCTGATCATACACATCGCCTTATGTGGAGATCAACGAGGGTGAATCCTTTGATCTCTACTAACACTGAGTAAATCTGTGTAGAGCTGGGGGAAAAAAGAAATAACCAAGGATCATTTTATAGGACTATTCAAATCCCTTACAAATCTATTCAATGATTCTGAGGCCCAAATGATATGTATTTCTTGGTGAAAGAAGACAGGTGACTTTAGAAAACCCCAATATTATGGTCTTGATACACTAACGTTAAGAAGTTTGTTCCCAAGCAGGGGCACTGGTTTGTGAGGTTGTAGAACTGAGCTGGGACCATGCCAGAGGAACTATGTTAGGGGCCTTAGGGACGTTATCCCTGGCTGCTTCCTGTATCTCTCTTCATGTGAGTGGGTGTTCTCTATGACTTGTTTTGACGGCCATCATACTTTGTCCAAATGTATCTGACTAAGTCACATGGACTGTATGAACTCTTTGAAACACTGTACTAAAATAAATCTCTTTCTCCCTTACTATATGATAATTATCGTGAACATAAATCACACGTGCCTTGGAGAAAAGTATGAGCTTTGAGCTTCCTAATTATTTGCTCACTATTTGTATCGGGATTTACTGCTTAGCCTAGTTGTATAAAGAAATATTTGTTCTTTTAATATCAGACATAGAAACGTTTAAAAGATAATTTGGGCCTGAAAACTGTAGTTAACTTGTATTGACATCTTATATTTTATAATTACATGTTTTGCCTCTGTTATCAATTCTCATTAAAAGAAAATCCGTGTTTCAGTGTTCAAAACTTGTAAGTAAATTATTGTGTCTGGCAGAGAACTTTGAAGATATGTTGAAGCGAGGGACCTTGAGCTGGGTAAAGTGTCCTGGTTTAGGCAGGTAGACTCATTCTAAACACTGAGCCCTTAGCCATGGAGACCCTTTTCCACCTATGGACAAAGAAAGCAATGTCAAAATAGGAGTAGGATCAGAGAGATGCAATTAAAAATGTTACAATTTGAGCAATCTCCCAGTGAATGAGAGTGTAGTGGTAGAATTTATGCCACAAAATTAGCAAATGAGATAAATGAGGTATTTCCCTACACACACTGGAGACAGTTTAGTATATTCCAGCATGGACTAGTAACCGTTACCTTGTGGTATTTTCCAATAAAATCATGTGAAAATAGAAATATGGAGAGTTTGAATATCTTACCAAAAAGGTTGAATCAAACAAAATTCAGTTGTTTCATAAAAATATTTGCGGTATTTAATACATACAAATGTTTTTGATCTTTGCATTGACCGAGGAGGATAATTTATTTCTTTATTACTGTTCTGGTTATACTGTTCTGTCACCTTAACACAAGCTGGGATCATCTGGGAAGAGGGAACTTCAGTGGAGAAGGTGGTTCCATCACACTGACCTGAAGGCGAGCCTGCGGGGTGTGTTCTGTGTTGATGACTGAACTGGGAGCCTCGGGCCCACTGTAGGTAGTGTCACTCCTGTGCAGCTTGCCTGGGAGATGTAATAAAGGTAGCTGAGTGAAAGCCCCAGAGCAAGCCAGTAGACAGCTTTTTTCTCTGTGGCTTCAATTTCTGTCGCCAGAGTCCTGCCTTGAGTTCCCTCCCCGACTTCTGATCATGATTTACCACAAACTCTAAGATGAAATTAATGCTTTCCTCCTCACAGAAATATAAATCTAATTTAGAGAATTTCTATACAGCTTATTTAGTAGAAGCCCTCTCAATGATAGGGAAGCCCTCTTCCCTTAAACTACTGTGTTTCTTTTAGTATATATTACTATATTTCTAAAAAATAGCCAAAGAAAGATTAAATGGTACAAAGATTGTTTAAATAAAATATGTTGATGATTATCCGCTCATCGATATAGCAATCCATAAATCAATTAAATCATTGTCTCAACCATATATTAATCTGCTATCTTAAAATAAAGATTCAAATACCTCTTTAATTTGATAGCAAACTTATTAGGTAGTGGTTTCATTTTAAGTTCTAGACATTTGTATAGTGATGAGTCCAAATGTTAATTATAAAACATAGTAATCATCATTCTTTCATAGAGCCTAATTTTAAGGAAACAACACACAACATCCTCTACAAAGACAAATAATATTTTGCAGGCTTCCTACATCTAAATGTGTTGCTTTGAAGACATTGTTGTTTCTTTAAAACACATGGCATCCCCAGCCTGTTAGCTTTCTGGCCTTTTACTGTTTTTCCTTTCCATGCTACTCCTTTTATGTTTTTCCTCTTATGTAAACAGTCTCATCTCTAGAATGATATTCGCAAAAGTCTTGCCAAGTAAACAGGTTTAAATGAAGATCAGTGTTTGAAGCCATTTTTCAGGAGACGTTAGGAAAAACTTTACAGCAAATGAATGATTGCAGAAACCCTTAGAAACTAGCACAGAATTCTTCCAGAGGAAAAAGAAGTTCTAGACCTTGATAGAGGAACTTCTATAGCAGAAGGAAGTGTTAGGCCTTGAGTCTAGTTAGGAACTTTAGTCAGAAAGATACTTTATGGCTCCTTTGAGAGACGCGGCAAATAGCAATATAGACATAAAGGAGACCAACACTGTATCTCAATACTCCAGCCACCTGCTTCCTACTTTGCCTCACATGAAAACAGCACATAAGTGATGAGCTAGGTGATCCAGGTGAACACTGGAGTCAGAGCACAGCAGAAGGCAGCTCTAGAGAGGAGGTGCATACCAAGTTTTCAGCATGAAATATGTCCAAATAATGCTTTAGATGGATACGCTTAACTAATTAATGTTAATAAGGGCAGCTACCTAAATTAAGGCATAGTCTTCTAAATTGAACTTTAAGAAAATGCTAGGATATACCTTTGGCTGATGAAGTTCTCCTGTAAGTTCGCTATGGACATGTACTAAGCTGTGATCCCTAGCACATATAACTTCCATATTATAAAATGTGCTCTTGGTTTCCAGCAATTAAAAACTAAGCCGTTCCCTTTTCATGTTAAAGTGGTTCGGAGGCACACTCCACATCTTCAGGGCTAACCAGATACAGGACGTGAGAAGGCTCAACTGCCTCAAATGGATTGTCTTTCCTTCTAGGATTTGTTATTGCTTACTTGTGCAAAATGAAATCTTGTTTAAAGAATGGGTCTGTGGGGCAATTTCCATAAGAGGAACCTTTTGAGAATTTGCCCTTACACAAGTGGACTTAGAAAAAGGAGCTTTTGTACCTGCACATGTTAACCACCAGATGTCAGGTGAAGTCCAGTACATGGTTTCTGTTCTGCTTTTGTTGTCAATGCAGAAAGTCAAGGGGAAACTCTCACAGGATCTTTCCACCAAAAACTAGCTTTGTCATTGTGAGTAAATCATAAGCTTAACAAAGGGTAATTTACATTTTACCACGGAGCCAACCAAGTAGACACGACAAAGTCTGTACCATGTTATTAAATATAACATTCTCTGATTCTTTTCCCTTTGAATTCTGGCACCTCATTTTTTAGAATTGTGTTATTCCTAAATGCAGAGGGCAGGTTCATTTAGAGTCTACTTCACTGACACTGGCCTTGTCCTTTTGATAGATTGTTTAGCGTGCTTTTTAAAATAATTCATAAACATTCATAATTCAACTCCTTAGTCGGAAAAATCACTATTATTCACCAATAAGCCTTATTATTAAACAATGAAATTCTTCCTCAATTGCATAGGAAACCACAATCTCAGTCTTCCCTGGCGCTGCTCACATCTTACTGAATAACGTACTTTATGCTGTATTGAGACAGGTGTTTCCTGTATTGAAGCATACTTTGTTCACGTCATGTGAGTAATAAAAGATCTTCCCTTTGCTCGCCAGCGTTGCCGCTCTCAATCTTTACGCCATCCACATGTTCTATCAGTACTTTCATAGGTGCTTTGCAGGCCTCAAACATCCTGCTAGAATCACCAGGCTCAGCGCCGGGTTGTGGTGATTCCCATCTGTAGCCACCCAGAGTGTCTGGACAAAGCACGGTGCATCATTTTATCTAATACTGGTGAGTGGATTTCAACAAGTGTATTGCAAAACACGTGGTTCATCTATGGTTTGAATCACACAGTTGGTGAATCAACAAGTCATGGAAGAACCGATGAGTCCTGTTAATCAGACAGGAGTCGTAATGCCTAATGTTTAGGATGTAAAGTATTACGTTGTTTTCCTATATTGATTGAGAACTTCAGAGTTAGAGAGCATCAGTTATTTGACAGCTTTACAAAATGAGGCCTTTGTTTTAGCTCAGAGGTTTCCCACCAGAGAACCCACAGGATCAGCTGAACATCCTAAAAGCACCCATGCTTGGTACTCCCTGAGACTCTAGACTCATTTTTCTCTCAAGGAGCCCAGGAATCAGGGGGTTCTGATGAAGTATTTCACCTATTAATTTCTGAGATTTTGTGTTCAAGTTTTTTTCTTCAATTTTCCCTTGTTCTGTTAAATTGCATTGAGTAGAATTCACCAGGAGTAAATGGAGTTAAGAAGGCCCTGTCCCTGTGTGCTCTTTGTCTCTGTTGCCTCTAGAGATGGGCCTTTAATTCTGGAAGAGATGGCCTTAGCTTTCAACTTTTGTTGGTACTGCTGAATTAATGGGATTCTTCCTCTGAATTTTGTGCCTACAAACTCCTCCTTTGATTTCCCGGGTCATTGGCACTGGTGGGTGAAGATCTTACTAAAGAGCTCTGGCTATCACGACAGAAGACAAAGCTGGATGGCTTGGATTACAATTCTGGAAGCCAGAAGTTGAAAACCAAGGAATCTTTGTCAGACTGTCCTGTGTCAGCTTGCAATAGCCACACTCTTCATATCAGTCATATTGCATCATGGACCCACCCTCACGGTTTATTTAATTTATCCTTAATTACCTTTTCAGGTATCCCATCTTGAAATAGAGTCACACTGGGGGCTCCGATATGTGGATTTTGAGACACTATTGGTTTCACAACATAGACTTCCAGGCATAACAATGAGTCCTGTGGGGCTTTTCCTCTGGGCTTCCTCTTAGACCACCAGCTGAGCACAGAGTGGGCTTAGATGGTAAGTTACAGTTCTCTGAGCTATGATCTTCTGACAGCCCCACGCCCTTTCTGTTTTCCCCCAGTAAGGTGATAGCTGCTTTCTGTGTTAACTATTTTATGGTCGTTTTTTTTTTTCTTCTTCTTCCTAGGACTATTACCATCCCTTCAACATCTCCTGTAACAACCTTCAACAGCCAGTTCCACACTGAATCTTGTTCTGTGAAATGCTCAGTATGATTTCTATTTGTAGGTTGGTGACAATCCATAGAAAATCTGTGGACTAGCCTTATGAGTCCAATTGAAGGATCATCTAGGTAGCAGGAGGATAGAATGTTAGAATGATGTGTCCACTATGAATGGTTCAAGGTTGAAAAAGAAACAAGTATTTGGAGATGATAACAAAATAATGAGAGGGCCATGAAATATAGGAAAAAAAAACCCCACATTGGCAGTATTTCAACTTCGAAGGAGAGTTAATGAGAAATTGGAGATGTGTGACATGATGATTTCCTATTTGATGGTCTGTGATAATCATGGAGGATTAAAATCTAAAAGGGAGAAAGCATGAGGAAAAATGGCGGTTCTTTTTTGAGGATGGCTAATTGCAGTGAAGGTTGTAAGCAGTTAATCCATGAATATGCTTTCATAGTGGAACACATTAAACTTCTCCATAAATTTAATATACTGTGACAGAAAAGGAAATAGTGAGTGATTGAAATAGTAATGGTTCTACTTAGAGAAATGGAGTTTTTTTTTTTTGTTGTTGTTGTTGTTAGGGTAAAGAACAGGAAATAGGAACTATGACTTTAGCATGTTAATTTCAGAACATATGGTGGCATTAGACAGTTGTATTTTAAGTCTGAAATTTAGAGTGAACGTCTCAGATGGAGTTGTGGACTTGAGATATATCATTCTGTAGAATAAATTTAAATTCATGAAACTCTGTAACATTGACTAGAGTGGAGAAGAGATGCAGTAGATGTTTAAATTGAGGGATGAAGATGCTGGGGAAGAACCATCAGGAGATGAAAAAACATCTAAGAAAAGAGGAGGAACACTCGCAGAGGGAGTATGCCTGAAGCCAACAATGAAATGATTTCCCAAATGAGATTGCCACAACCAGTGACCAAGGTTCTGATAGATCTATTGAAAAATGGATGTAGCAACTCACAGGTCACAAATGATCATTTTGAAGAGGAGATTCTGTGAAGTAATAGGTCTTATATCTGTTTAGGAGCTGGATTAAAGACTATGGAAGAAGACAAGTTGCAGCAAAGAGTATAAAAAACTTAGAAAAATCTCCTCCTCTCTTTTCTATCTCCTTCTATCCTCTCCTCTCTTCCCCTGTTCTCCCCATCTTCCCCTTTTCTTGTGTAGTCACTCAGGACATGAGGTTGGATACCTCAGTAGTTGAGAACTGGTACTGAAAGCCTGGGGGTTGTGGGATGGGATGGTGGACAGTTTACAGTTCTTGTAAAGGCATTACTTAATCCTCCTTATCGGGAAGCCCAAAGAAGTTGGTTCCAATCTCTGTGAAGGAATGCAGCAGAAGCAGCAACAGGATGGATGAACATTCCCGTAAGAGGGAAGGCAAGCAGGTAAAAGGCCAAGTTTCCTTCTTTCATCTCTCTTTTATCTGGGCTGCCACTGGAAGGACAGCCCATATTTATGAGTGGACCTTTTCACTTCAAGTAGTCTCATCAGAAAACAAACAAACAAACATAAAGCCTCTTGCAGGAGTTCCCAAGACTTGAGTTTTGAATACTTGGTCCTCAGTCGGTTGTGCTGTTTGAGTAGGTTTAAGAGCTATGTGGAGGAAGCATGTTACTGGGAGTTGGCTTTGAGACTTTAAGGACTTGGAGCTGGAGAGATAGCTCAGAGGTTAAGAGTACTGCTTGTTCTTCCAGAGGTCCTGGGTTCAGTTCCCAGCCACCACACAGAGGCTCACAACCATCTATAATGAAATTGGGTGCCCTTTTTTTGGTATTCAGGTGTACATGCAGGCAGAACATTATATACAGAATAAAATAAATAAATCTTAAAAAAGAAAGGACTCTCTCCACCCTTTTGCTCTTTGTTTTGCGCTTGCTGTTTAAGATGTGAAACCCCAGCTTCTTGCTCATGCTGTCATGTATTCACTCTGCCATCATGAACTCTAACCATCTTGAACTACGAGCACAAATATCCTCTCTTTTCTATGTCACCTTGATCATGCTCTTTCATCACAGCAACAGAGAAGTAACTAATGCATAGAAAATGCAACAATATGATTTTTGACATGTGTGCTCATTTACCATATGATTGTTTTGATAAATGCACAATCATCCACATTTTATCGATGTGTCAGTAAAGAGTTAAAAATGACGTCAACTCTCCAATGATATGTAACTCGTAGGTAATTATCCAGTAATTGCATCCTAATCATTAGGTATATCTCTACTAGATAATATACTTATTATATAGAAACGAAAAACCTGAAAGTGAGTGATAACTCTTCTATTTCTCACATGCTAGACATACTCAGTAATTTGAGTTCTCTGAACATAGGACACACACACACACACACACACACACACACACATATATAGCCTTTTATTTTACTTTGGGGACTTGATTCTGTATTTGATATGAAGTCATTTTTTCTTCTTATTATTTACCCTTATCACCTATTCCCAGCTACAGAAGTCAATATATTTAACAACATAATCTCTGCAAAGAAAAACTCAATTCCAACACTCAATAGAACCTCTTATGTGATTAAATAATAAAATCCGATTCTCAATGGCTTGGTCTGAGGCCTGTACATTTTCATTTGTCCAGTTTATTAGGTCTATATGGCAAACAGTGTCACCACAAATGCTCCAGAGAAATGAGAAGAGAATGTTGACATTCACCCTAAAATTTAGAGACGGCTTAGCCTTTAAAAGAACACATTTTATACCCCCACTTTATATGCAAGATACCGCAAAGGTTACACGAAACAACAATGACATTTGCTACTCCTAGAAGCTAAGAAAAAAAAAAAATAAGATACAACATGACATATGACTTTTAGTGTTACAAAGTAATTCTGGAAAATTGCAGCATTTTGGTATGTACAGTGCCCAAAGCCAGAAATAAATGCCAAAAGAAATCACTGACAACCTTTAAAAGGACATCCATGGGAAGAGTTCTGTAGCCCAAAATTCTGCTGAGAAAAGAGCATGTTAGAGAAGATGGATTCCCAAGGCGACACTCAAGCTGTTGAGAACTCTAGAGTATTAGAAAATCAACAGCAATGCTGTGTTCCTGAAATATTTTGAGGTAAGGATTAGTGGGTGATAAATGGAATTAACAAATTATTGAATGTCATAATATCTGTTATGGATATCATACAGGGCATAATTTTATTCTTATATGTGTGTGTGTACATACATATGAATGTATATATACAACAGTACAATTACCTTCCAGTAATTAATAATTTAATTTTTTCAGAAAGGCTAGTAATCAAGGTCAGGAGCTGAAACTTAAGAGGAACAAAATGATTTTTAAAAAGTCTCTAGAAATAATGCCTGAGGGGTTGCTGTTAGGCACATTATTCTCTGAAATGTTTTCCCCAACTTATACGGCAGGGAGAGGGTCACCAAGGTTTCACTTATTTCTCTAGCTATTGAAAATGCTCACCACAGCTCCCTGGGGATACTGGCTTCTCCTTAGGCTGATCCTCTGGAGTTCACTATCTGAAGCTGGCAGGATATGCCTTGAAACTCCACCTGTAAAGGAGCCTATTGTCTGGCCTTGTATTGTCTGCTATTATACAAGGCCTATTTTCTGTACCAAGTTCTTCTCTGACTTTCAAACTGAAAATTTTTACTGATTGGACCTTGGTTGACTCATCAACAAAACAAGAATGCTAATAATTGGCGAAATGGTGTGCACTGTGTTCATAGGGTCATTTGAGCTGGTAAATCCCACCTTTCATGAGGACCACTCCTCTGCTGAAAGCGCTTTCAAAGGGTCCAGATTAAAGGGTATTCCCAGCTCAAAAGATCCGGATTAAAGATAAACTTCCTGCCTCACAGATGCAGATTGGAAGTGAATCTTCCCACTTCACACTAAGCAAAGCTTCCTCGCTGGTGTGCCATCAAAGTTTCAGTAACTTTAGAGGGAATCAGGCGGCCAACCAAGCGTAGTCATCTACCTACTGAAGATCTGTGGCACAGACACCTACGACAGACGTGACGCGCTGCAGTTCTAATGCTTCAGATGTTTTTGTAAGTGCTCTACATTGGCTTCAGTTGATTTAAGAGGTGCTTGTCCGACATATCAAAGTGGGCATGACAAGCTAATGCAGTGTCAGACTCTCAGGAAACTTTAATTTTGCACTTAATACAGGTGACAATAAACATGGTAGTGAAATTTTGATGCCTTATGGTTTTAGTCATTATTGTAGAACATAACATATTGCTCAATTAAAATCAATGAAGCGCAAATTGTTTACCTCGTTGTCTAAGGATAATATGTCAAAGATTGTTATGTTTCTAGAAAAGTTAATCATTATTGTCTCAAAAGGATAAAACTACACATTCTGCTTCACCAAACATCATGATTTATGTATGTTATTTATGATCATCTTATTTTTTATTTAATGTACACATTAACTTTTACAAGTATGTAGGAGTTTTTGTAAATTATATTTCATATAAAATATGCTTAAATTTGACATAGTTTTTCTTATGCATTTAAAATATATTATTCATGTACAGGTCAGCACATTATAAATATATTTTAAGATAAGTCTGTCATTACAAAATAGATTAGATTTACAAAAATGTTGAGAAGATAAAACAGAATTTCTATGTATTCCACACCTAGTTTTCCCATTATTAATGTGTTAATTAGTATGATATATTAATTAATCAATATTGACATATTATTAGCTGGATCTTGTGCTTTACTGAGATTTAATTACTTTTAACCAAAGGTTTATTTTTATTCCTAGATTCTAGTTAAAATATAATGTTATATTCTGTTACCATATCTCCTTCCTATGACCCCAATAATCCCCCCAGACTAATCTTCATTTTTATTACTTGACAGTAGTGGGAAATACTGATCAGGTACTTTGTATAATGTTCTTCAACTGAGAATTGTCTGGTGTTTATTTCTCCCAAATAAACCTGTATTGTGGCTTTTCTGAGGTCACCCTCAAAAGCAGTAAACCTGGAGCTCTCTGTGTAATTACACTCAGTTCATTGTGCGTATCTCCTCTTTTCAGCAACCATTACTGAAGGGAAGGGTCTTATTAACCTTGTGATGTCATAAGCTTTGAGAGTCTATAATTCCCTTAGTTTTAGGAATCTTATAAGACTCTCCTCTCCCCTGAGTTGGAAATATCCACAGAAAACTGCAGTTAAACTCTTCTGTCACCATCATATCAGAAGTACTTGCTTGCTGTTGGATACATTCCTGCTGCAATTGCCTTGATACCCTAGCTGAGGAGTGGTTTTAAGGTGTCTTACTCAATAGTCTACTGCTGCTAAGAGACACGATGACTACGCCAACTATTGTAAATGAAAGCATTTAATTGGAGCTTGCTTATAGTTTCAGAGGTTTTGCCCGTCGTAACAATGATTGGAAGCATGGCAGCAGGCAGACAAACACAATGCTGGAAAAGTAGCTGAGAGGTCTACCTCAGGATCTGCAGGCAGCAGGAAGAGAGAGTCACTGGGCCTGGCTTGGGCTTCTGACGCTTGACAGCCCACCTCCAGTGACAACTTCCTCTAAGAAGGCCACACCTCCTAATTCTTCCAAACAGTGCCACTCCCTGTTGACCAGTCATTCAAATACATGAGTTTATTGGAGCAATTCTTATTCAAATCATTATGCTAGGTTTCTCCACCATGAAGGTTTGTTTTTAATGGGTTTATTTGTTGGTTTATTTGGTTGGTAAATTTTGGAAGTGAAACATTAGCTAAAGCTGATATAAGAGAGTACCACATGATATGTGGCTTACAAAAAAGTATTGTCTCATCTTTCTGGGATAGTGTTCAGCTTCCCAGCATGGTGACAAAACATCTGATATTGTTACTTGTAAGGAGACATAGTTTACTTTCTCTCTTAGGTTCAGTGCATGGTAGATTGGCTCATGGCCTTTGAACGTACTGCTGTGAATCAGCACATAAGTTAGGGGGAGCCTGGGAAGGAGCAAAGCCATATATTTACCTATACCATCTCAGAATTGAGAGAGGAAGAGAAGTCAGATGCCTACATACCCTTTAATAGCAAGATCCTGATGACCTCGCTTTCTCCTAGCAGGCCTCAGCTTCTAAAGTTCCATCGTGTCCCAACCCACCAAGCTGACAATGACTACTCATTCCACGAGCCTTTGGGGAGTCCTTCAGATGCACACTTGGACTTGAAGACCTCAGGACCAAAGTGTCAGTGGTGCCAGTGTCTCCTGAGAGTAATGAAGAAGGACCTACTCTAGAATACTCATCTGACTTCTAGTCATTTGCTGCCAATTTTAGGAATGCATTAACTAGTACAGGAATTATTTCTGTTTTTGCATTCATGTTTACACAGCAACATCCTTATTTTTGTGTCTATGTTCTGTGCATATCAGTCAGATTTCCTTAGAGGCTCACCTTTCTATGACCTCACTTTAACTAATTAAACTTGCAAAGACTCTATTTCAAATCAAGCCACAGTCTGAGGTGTTGGCAGCTAAGACTTCAAAGTATAAACACTAGAAAGATTCAGTGTAACTCATAACATTTACAAAGCAGTTCCATACTTATCAGTGGGGACAGACACATGATCATCCTCCTGAAGGTAAAATAAGAATGCAGGTTATCTTGAATTCTTCCACATGAAAGCCTTGATTTTTATGTGTTATTTATGTATGTCAGAAAGATATCTGGGGTTGTAATTCAATTCTGTTTATTAATTTTGTAGCCCAAATTATTTCAGCTTTGTCTATTTATAGTTATCAGTTGGCTTCTGTGTCTCTTCAGTACAGTCACATAATATAATTGCTTCCTTTGCCTTTTTTCCACCGGATACTTCTTACTGTAGACACTAAGATATTCTTGGCACATCTTACATTACAATATTAACCAGTATCGTAATCAAACAATTTTCTTCAGTAATCATTTTATTGGGGAATTATATTAACATCTAAGATCTGAGCATGATCTGATGCCCTCTTGCCTATACATCACTTTTTTGGGTTCTTTCAGTGGACAAAGCAAGCAGTTATATTTGTATATGATTCCTTTGTGTATAGAAACATAGCTGTACATATTTTTAACGTTAATTGAATCTCTAACGGTTTAGCAAGCATTGCCATTGGTATCACTAATTCTATGTAGGTGATTTTAGCCTTCTCTTGCTTATCTGTAATTTCTCATTAAAGCCCGTTAGTTAACAGTTTATATCCAAGTCACATTTACAAGTTTTCATTTGCTACTAATCTACAGAAATATTAAATTATAAATATTTATTAACCAAGTATAAATATTTGTATACACAAATTCCATAGGATAATGGCTTATATTTCCTAGAAATATCTGGGAGCTAAGTTTATTAAATATTATTTCTTCTCTGAATTATTGTTAATGAGGATAGTGTCATTTCCGAAGTGACTTTCTGTTTAATGAAAGTTGTTAAGACATGGGTTAGCCCAATTAGAACAAGCAATACGAACAGCAGATTCATATTCTCATCACAGTAGCAATTTATAAAATTTGTTATATTTCTTACCACATATATATGTATAAATACAACACACACACACACACACACTTAGATACATTCAATTAGTATATTGACACAAATATAGCAACATCTTTTTATAGACATTTTAGATACAGTAAGTTTATTGAGTAAAAATTATGTAGACTACAAGGCTACAGTATAAAACATATTTTCCATAAACTATCTAGCTTTAGTTGTAAGATAAAAAGTCTTCATATAGAGGTTATAATGATGTAGTCTTATAAAATATGATATTTTCTTAGTATGTATAATAATAAATAGTATGTTACATAAAATATATTGTAAATGTATCATAGCAGTTTTCTATTTATTTATATTCTATACATACATAAATTGATTTAAATTTTCATAGTTCTACATGTCTAAGGCAAAAAAACCAACCAACCAACTAACCAAACAAACAAACAAACAAAAAAACAATGGAATAAAATTGGGAAAGTTAAGAAAAAAAAGTAAGGGAAATAAAAAAGGAGTTAGCATGAAGTATAAATTCATCCTACCTGCTAGAGGTTGTCTACAAATCTGGATCTAAATCTACCTTCCTTATTCTTTCTGCCTTCCTCTCTTCTCTTCTTCTTTCCCTCCTCCTTCTTTGTTCTCTTCCTCCTCTTCTTTCTCCCTTTCCTCTTTCCCCCCTAACACTTTCTCTCACTCTCAAATTGAGCCCAGGTACTTGTGCATGGCACGAAGCCCTGAAACTGTATTTTTTATCAGTTCCTGCCAATCCCTCCACCTGACTAGAGAGCATCTCAGCCTGCTTTGTTTCCTGTTCCATTGCTGTGAGGACCATGGATGTGGGCTGGGCCTGATGATCTTCAGGTGCAATAGTGCTATGCAGGTCTACCTCTCCTCTCAATGTGTCCAGGAAGGTTGAGACTGGGCTGGACTAGCAGCTTAGCCCGAGGCGGGGGTATGAAGGTGTGGTGAGGGCAGAAGAAACTGCCTTCTCTGGAGACAGTTTACAGTGAATGAGCTCTGCTTTTTCGCAGGGAACAAGAATTATATAAACCTAGGGGAGTGGGTAGATGTTTTTCGGGTGAGTGTACATTATTGTCCGGGGCCAAGGTGCTGGGAATACTTCATTTGCATGAAAAGGAATCCATGTGCTTGCTGGGCATGTCCTTATGAGGAGAGAGGAAGTTTCACCTGTGGCTTGAGCTACATGACTACCTCAAGGATGTGGCTGGGACATGCAGGCCCAGAGGATGCCTTCCTGCTCCTGCGAGCCTCAGGACAAGCTTTTCAGGGTTTGGACAGCTCTTGACCTTGCTTTTGCTCTGGACCTATTCGCCTGCTTAAGACAATAGGGCAGTCCTGAACTCTAGGTTTGAGCCATCTCCAGTTTCCTTCAATCCTGTAATGTCTCTTGATGCTGCTTTGGGTCCTATATTCTATCCTATTATCATTAAAAGGACATGCTTATTTGTCCCCCTTGAATATTTAAATCCTAATGTTAGTTGTATTTCTACTGTTATTTTCTTTGAAAGCCTTGCAACTCCTTGTGTTCATTTAAGCACTGGGTGGCAATTGGAAGTCGAACATTTGTGAACCTCTGGGTCTACCAGAGGAAAAAAAAAGAATTTTTTTTTTTACAGTACAAATGGAATTTGCAATACTGTTTTAAAAGGCATTTTACCATATCTTAATTTGCCTTGGATATTATTTAATGAAGCATAAATATTTTAAACTGTGTACATTAAAAATGATAAAAATTTATTTCTCATAATCTAAAGTTTGGGCTGCCTGAGACCAAGGCATTGGAATACAAATTACAAATTATATAATATATTGCCTATTTGCATAAAAGCATATATAATTTTATATGTTCAATGCCCAGCTATATGGGCTCACATTTACATTATACATGTGTGTATGTGCATGTATGTACATGTATGTAATATATACATTAGCTCATATACATGTATCTATATATACATACATATACACACATGTACATACACACACACACACACACATCTGAGGACCTGATGGTTGGAATCCATATTATCTCCCAGAAGCAGGTGTGCTTAATGGTTAGTACCTATGGGTGCAGCAGTGTCTGGAGGTAAGATACCACTGAGAGGTCTTTGACATGTGATATTTATGACTTTTACAATGTACGACCCACTGAAGAGTTCTTTGGTTTTTAAGTTAGAGGAGGTGAGATCTAGCTAGAAGAAGGTGGTTCCAGGGTCATGGCCTTAAAAAGTGTGTTTTGGCTGTGGGCAGTTCCTTTCTCTGTCACTTTCCAACTGCAAGCCATCTGCCCCAAACATGTAAATTATCATCTTTTTAGAATGAAGCACTATGACATATAATTTGAGATACAAATTCCTTCATATAAAGTCCTATGTGATTTAGAGTCAGAAATGTAGCTAAATGCTCTAGGGCATTGGATTTAAATTTTAAAATTTTCAACCACTATTTAATCAGGTACAGCAGGATCAGAATCATGCTTAAGCATTTAAATAGTAAAATAAAGTGAGGAAGAGATTTGTAGACTATAAAAATTGTATTAATGTCTTAGATAACCAGATTGTAAGGAATTATAGAACATCTTAATAAACCTCACCCATCCTAAGCATCATCAGTTAAAAGACAAAGACAAATTGAGTGTCCCCTTACTGACTCTAGCTACTATCTCATCGTATCCTTCAGAGGCAGGAAACTCCACCCAGGGCTTTCAAAAACAGAAGACAAATGCTCCAATTGAATACACACAGTTTCTTCCAACAAGAACTTTGAGGTCAAGAATATGAATGTCCATTTAAGCCAGTAAATTTTAGGAACCAATTTTACACAGAGAAGGTTTTCCATTTAATTCTTGACAATAATATTAAAGAAAAATATTATACAGAAATAACCTACAATGTTGGGAGTAGTTGGAAAACATTTCCTCTTTAATAATTACTGAACAAATATAAGTGTGTCCTCTGTCTTACTTGCTGGACTGGATAAAGTTACTTATTCATTTAAATATGGTTTGTTTCTATTATATTCTTGACAGGTTTCTATACAGTATGATTAAATTAGAAGACTGGCATTTTTCCCCTTTAAAAATAATCTAGATAAATTTGTTTTCAGAGCACATGCAGTTTTCCGTGGTTCTTTGTTGAAAAGAAGTCACCCTAGTTTATTTCCAAGGACACTGAAAATTGCTGGTTGAATAGCTAGTCATTTCTTTTATAATGAAAACAGACAGAAGAGAGATTTCCTGGAAAAATGAATCATTGTGAATGGAGAAAGTGGTTTAAAATCTTTTTGTTGAACTATTTGGAACATGACAGAAACCAAACAAGATTATAGTGCAAAATGAATTGATATAAAATATGTTAAAGGGACTTCGCATTTTTGCCTTTAACACAATTGAATTTGTTGTGGAAAGAGTCTCCTTTACTGCAAAGGCTGTTGTAATATCATGCTATGAAGAATTGGGTTATCTCTGTACTGTTCCAGGCATAAAGGTAAAAAGAAAATCACTTTATTTTTTTAATAATGTCTTTATATAATCAATAAGTTGTGGTAGAGTTTTTACTCACCCAAATCTTAAGATTAAGTCTGATTACATTAATGTGTAAAAGAAGACAGAACTCCTGGAACTTCAAAGAAAATATTCAGAAAGTGCAACCTATCATTTTAAGGAAATGGAAACTTTATCAGTTCTAGCTTCTCCCCAAGAACTGTTAGGTCTACTACACTCCAGTCTTTGACAGTTCAAACAGGTAGTGAATGAACCAAACATGAATGAAGGTCATTAGAAGAGGAAACTAGATCAGACTATATTCTAGACAAATGTGCTGTAGTATCATGTACTGTATCTACTGGGTTTATCTCAGTTGTAAGCATGTTATCTGCTCATTCTTTAAAGCATGATGTATAGACTACTATTTCTGGCAGCTCAGCACGACTAGACTACAAATATAAATACAGATACTGCTTTAAGGATATTTTGTGTATGTCATTGCTCTCATAATCAGTTTAATTCAAGTAATAGAGATAGTTTAGATGATGTGAGTGGGCCTAATTCAATCTGCTGAGAGGCATTAGAAAACTTATGATAAAAAAAGATATACCCAGTGGACAGTGACTTTGGCAAGAGCCAAATTGTTCTAGCCTGTTCCTTCTGATAACCTGGCCAACAAAGTTTGGTCTTTCCCACTTGATGCTTATGGTGACATAAACTAATTCCTCAAAATATATCTCATACTGCATCTGCTACATCTAATTCTGAGAAAAAACCTCTTATAAGCTCACAAGGACGTCAGATGCCAGATGTTCACATTCATCAAAAATCAACTTGGGACAGTGCTTCCAAGTTCCTTGTACTATGAAAATAAAAATTAATGTGAGAACTCTGTTGGAAATATATATACAAAGTGAAAGATGCATTTATTAAAAATCATTACAGAAGAAGATGTGCATGCAGGTCATGATACCTTTCTCCCTTCCCAATGTGGCCACATTGAGTAAATCTCCTCTTTCTGCTTTTTGCTATTAACTTTGTAGTAGTTTTAATTGTATTAATGATGCATGCCTGAACCTGGCTTATTGGGGTAAAGGCATCATCCTAGTCCTGAAATAATCATGATGTCCATAAGGGGATTACAAAGCACGTTCTGTGGTATCCTGCCATCTGCAGGAACATTAACCTAGAGAGGGAAGAAAGATTAGAAGCTCTCAGAAACTGCTGAAATCAGAAATTCAGAAGCAAAGGGTGCTGAAAATGTCGGCTGTTCATAACTTGACTCCTAAAACAGGAAGTGCCTAGATATTGATGGTTACCTACAGGATAATTTCTGTGCTCTGTATAGCATTTGCCTGTTGGCAACCTGGGGAAGATGGAAGGCAGTCTGTGTTCATAAATAGCTGCATACCATCTTTTGACATTTTAAACTTGAGTAAAGATATTGTTATCCTCATAATATTTAATAATTAAAAGACAAGATTTTATGTTTTGTTAGGAGAAAATGCTTGATATTTTCTGCTGTTTCTGTTCAGAGTTTGGGCTACTGAGAAAATTACCTTAACAAGTAATTACCTTAACAAAGTACCTGTTTGTGTTAATGTCATTTAAATATACTTAAATATGCTTTTAAAAAACTATTTTAAAGTCATAACATATGTATCTATGAAACATATCTCAGTATCTAAACTTTATGGATCTTAAAGCAGTTTATAAATGTAGAGGCCTGTAAGGTTAATGCGTGTAAAGTAACTGGTAACTGTTGTTGGCCACAAGTCCTCTACACAGCCAGGTAGGACTAAGTGACAGCAATATTGGTACTACCTCCAGAACCAGTTGGTCAACGGGCACAGCAGGACAGAGTGTAATCTTGCCTCCTCTTGGTCGGGCCAGAAGGAATATCTTGAACTAATCCTCACTGAGAGTGGAGAAGGGCCAGGCAGCTCAACAGCAGCATGTTTGATGGGAAGAGTGAGACACCACTCATGAGGTTATGAGGAACCAACTCACTCACAGAGTTGTGCCCAACTTGGATTCTTACAGGAACAAGTGTGACAATTCATGAAATCTTTCTACGTTTTATTAGACCTCGCAAACATTCTTCTTTAGTTTCCTTAGCTCCTGACTCCTGAAACCAGCTCTAGTCTGCTTAAATTAGATAATCATGGGCCTGAAGAGAGGCTGCTAGCCCTCTTTAGGAAGGTTTTATTACATGTGTGATACAATGGAATTTTGGTAACTCTGTAAAGCAATACTTAAGTTTTAAATTAGATTTAAGTGACAAAGCATCTTCCAACAGAACACAGAACAGGCCCATATGTATAAATAACACAAATCTCTTAGGCTTTCGCACAAGACCTACAATTAATCTGAAATTATCTGAAAAAAAATAGAAAAAGAAAGAGTACTGTACTTCCAAACTCCGTAGTTTTTTTTCTATTTGCTATCTTTTTTGCAAAGTGTCCACTAATATTCTGCAGATATATAACTTCTGACAACATTATATATAACTTATATAACAATATATAACTTCTGAACAACATTCTTGAAAGAATACCCATGGGATAAATTAAGTAGACTCCAGGTATGCTCTACCTAGGAGCCATTCCTTATATTTAGTATGTCTATCCTATATTACAAGTCTAATATCCACTTATAAGTGAGTACATACCATGTGTGTCTTTCTGGGTCTGGGTTACCTCACTCGGGATGGTCTTTTCTAGTTCCACCTATTTGCCTGCAAAATTCATGATGTCATTGTTTTTCATTCCTGAGTAATTGTGTAAATGTACCACATTTTTTTCATCCATTCTTTGGTTGAAGGACATCTAGGTTGTTTCTAGTTTCTGACTGTTACAAATAAAGCTGCTATGAACATAGTTTGGTATTGTCCTTGTGGAGTATCATTCGGGTATATGCCCAGGAGTTGTATAGCTGTGTCTTGAGGTAGCTCTATTCCTAAATTTTTTGAAAAAGTACCAGATTGATTTCCACAGTGGTTGTGTAAGTTGGCACTTCCACCAGCAATAGAGGAGCTTTTCCTTGTTCCACATCTTCACCAGCATGAGCTGTCTCGAGTTTTTGATCTCAGCCATTCTGATAGGTGTAATATCAGATCTCAGAGTTAGTTTTTATTCGTATTTCCCTGATGGCTAAGGATGTTGAACATTTCTTGTGTTGAACATTTCAAGTGTTTCTAGACTATTAGAGATTTCTCTGTTGAGAATTCTCAGTTGAGGTCTGTACCCCACTTTTAATTAGGGTGTTTGGATTGATGGTGTTCAGTTTCTTGAGTTCTTTATGTATTTTGGATGAGAGGGGGTTGCATCTCTGGGACAAGCTATAAACTTAGGACAATGGAAACTCCCAGAAATCTGTGAGGATATCCTAGCTAAGATTCCTAGCAGTGGGAGATATGGAACCTGAACTGGCCATCTCCTATCACCAGACAAGACTTCCAATGGAAGTATGGGGACGCCAATCCACCTACAAAATCTTCAACCCAAAATTTGTCTTGCCTGCAAGATGTCTAGGAGTAAAAGATAAAGAGGAATTTGAGAGAATGGCTAACCAATGACTGGCTCAAATTGAGACTCATATCACAAGAAGGAGCTCACCTCTGTGACTATGAATTATATTTTGCTGTACTTGCAGACAGGAGAGTAGTGTAACTGTCATCAAAGAGGCTTCACCAGCACCTGATGGAAACAGATGCGGAGTCCCACAGCCAAACATTAAGTGGAGCTTGGAGAACGTTGTTGAAGATGGGGAGGAAGGATTAAAGGAGCCAGAAGGATCAAGGATACCACAAGAAAACCTATAGAATCAACTAATCTGGGCCCATAGGGGCTCATAGAGACTGAACTGCAACTAGAGAGCATGAGAGCATACATGGGATGGACCTAGGACCTCTACCCATATGTAACAGTTTTGCAACTGGGTCTTCATGTGGGACTTCTAAAGTGGGAGCCAGGGCTGTCTCTAACTATATTGCCTGCTTTTGGATCTCTTTTCTGTGACTGGGCTGTGTTGTCTATTCACAATAGAAGAAGATACATCTAGTCATACTGCAACTTAATATGGCAAGGCTAGTTGCTATCCATGAGAGGTCTCCCCTTTTCTGAGGCAAAGGGAAGGATTGGTGGACATGGAGCTGGGGGAGTAGGGAACTGAGGGAAGAAGAGGGAGAGAAAGCTGAGACTTGGATGTAAAATAAATAACCTAATTAAAAAATTCACTTGTTTATATATAAAATATGCACATGTAAATTTTAACTTATCACTTTTATTTAGCCTTAATTGACATAGCTATATCTTTATGCACAGAAAAATATAATATAAATGTCCTTACATTTTATACACACAAGAACAGAATTTTTTAAAGAAATGGTATGACAACATTGTATAGTTGTTCTTTGGGTGCTAGATAAAATTATTTCCAGAATAATAATTTATAGTATAAATTATTCACTAATGATTTCCATGTATTGAAAATCAGTTGTGGGAGATCCAATATGGCTGCGACCAGCATGTACCTTATCTGAGGGGCACAGGAACCGAAACTCCAAAACTGGGCTGCAAGTGACTGAATGCACCTTCAAGTGAATGCATGCAAGGTCCCAGATCCAGGGTCCCTCTACACTGGCAGCCAGATCCCTCCCACCCACACACACAATTTGAGGAGATAGGGATTCTTGGGACAACATTCTCAACATTGAAGCCCCTGTTCTGTGGGTCTAACAGTGGAGTCCAGGCATACGATCCCTGGATCTCAGCTAGATCTGAATAGCAGGAGGACAGTGTGACAGGCCTGTAGGCCACTGTCATTCAAGGCATTCAAGGCACCTGTGCATGCGCATTGTGTCCACAAACAGCACCAGAACCTGCACCCCCCCTCCTGTGGCTAACCTCCACCTTCCAGGCATCTGCACACTTTTGCACACTGTCCTTCAAGGCACACTTCCACACATATGCGCATGCTTGCTTGTTTACCTTTGCTTGTGACCTTCCTCCCTTAGCTACAGCTGAAACACCAACACACACTCTCAAACAGTGGACCTCTCTCATCTTCCTGAAGAAAACTCCAGACACCAGAGAAAGACAGACCCAATCTGAAGTACAGACTCCATGAACAGCGAAGGTTAAGGATAAGCAGATGGCTAGAGGTCGCCATAAGAACACATCCAACAAAAATCAGGATCTCATGGCTTCACCAGCAACACCAGAAATCAATGGGTATTTTAATTCATCGGAAACACAGGAAAATAATTTAAAGCTATGCCTATCTAGTTATTAGAGACACATAAAGAGAAAACAAACAAATCTCTCAAAGAAATAGTGACACAAATGGAGACAAATAAAGAGGAAATGAACAAAGCTCTCAAAGAAATACAGGCAAATACAGCAAAAAAAAAAAAAAAAAAAAGAAGCATGGGTAGATGTACAAGTAGAGGTATATATAGAGAGGAAACAAACAAACAAACAAAAATAGAGGCCATCATGGAAAGACAGGAGTCCACATTCAAACAGATGAAGGAAATGGTGCAAGATGAAAACAGAATTAGAATAAAGAAAGAAAGCACAAACAGAGAAAACACTGGAGCTGGAGAACTTAGAGAAAAGATCAGGAACCACAAAGCTAAACATCACCAATAGAAAACAAGAGATGGAAGAGAGAATCTCAGTGCTGAAGATACACTTGCAGAAATTGATACTTCTCTCAAAGAAAAGGTAAAATCAGAAAACTTTCAAATGCAAAACATCCAAGAAATCAAGTACACCATGAAAAGATGAAATCTAAGAATAGTAAGAATAAATGAAAAAGATTCCAGGCTCCAAGGTCCAGAAAATATTTTCAAGAAAATAGTAGAAGAAAATTTTCCCAACTTAAAGAAAGAGATGTTCATAAACATGCAAGAGGCCTACAGAATACCAAATAGACTAGACCAGAGAAGAAACTCCTCACATCACATGATAATCAAAACACTAAATCTGCAGAGCAATGAAAAGATATTAAAAGCAGCAAGGGAAAAAGGCCAAGTATCATATAAAGGTAGACCTATCAGAATCACACCAGACTTCTCATCAGAAACTATGAAAGCCAGAAGGGCCTGGGTGGATGTCATGTAGACTTGAAGGGACCACAGATGCCAACCCAGACTACTATACCCAGCAAAGCTTTCAATCAACATAAATTAAGAAAATGAAATATCCCATGACAAAACTAAACTTAAACAACATCTACACAACAACCCAGCCTTACAGAAGATAGTAGAAGGAATATTTCAATCCAATAAAACTATGCCCAAGAAAACATAGGATATAAATAACTCCACAACAAAAAATTAAAAGAAAACAAGCATTGAAACACAGTAGCACCACCAACTCCACAATCAAAGGAACAAACATTCGTTGGTCACTATTATCTATCTACATCAACAAACTTAATTCTCCAAAAAAAAGACACAAACTAACAGAATGGTTATTGAAACAGGATCCAACATTCTGCTGCATCCAAGAAACACACTTCTGCAACAAAGATAAACACTACCTAGAACTCCTGCACAGATGTAGCCCTGGACAGCTCCGTGTCCAAGACAGTTCCCTAGTAATATGAATAGCGGTGTCTCTGACATGAACTCAGGGCTGGCTCTTTGATCACCTTCCCCCATATGGGAGAGCAGCCTTATCAGTCTACAGAGGAAGACAATGAATCCAGTTCTGATGAGACCTGATAGGCTAGGGTCTGATGTAAGGGGAGGAAGACCTCCCCTCTCAGTGGACTTAGAGAGGGTCATGGTAGGAAATGAGAGAGGGAGGGAGGGATTTGCAGGAAATGAAGGAGGGGGTTACAGCTGGGATACAAAGTGAATAAACTGTAATTAATAAAAATAAAATAAAAAATTTAAAAATATTAAAAAATAAAATTAAATTAAAATTAAAAATTTCATAAAGAAAGAAAAGAAGAAAATCAACTGTTATATATAGAAATATATATTACATTTGCATATAAATATAGAATAATAAGTATATGCAAAGTATTATATTATATTATATGAATTCTAACATTAAAGATTATATAAATAATATAAATATTAATATTATTTAATATGTTATATAATATAGAAATATTATATATTGTATATAAATATATTCTATAATATATAAATATCATTTATATCTGTTCTTTGAGTATTTTACATGACATGTTTTGATCATATTCAGTCTTCCTCTCCCAGCTCTTCACAGACCCAGTCTTCCTTCAATACCCATTTAACTTTGCTTCTGTTTTGCAATACCATCAAGACCAATCTGTGCAGCCCCAACTGTTTTTGGGCTTGTGGTTGATTTATCAAGGATTATACTATAAGAGGAAACCTACCTTCCCTCTCTCAGAAGCTAGCTGATAATTGCCAATAGCTCTTCATCTATGGATAGGATTTTAAGCTCAGTTTTCTTCTCCGTGCTGAGACTAGGTCTGGCTTAGGCTTGTACAACTGTGAGAGTATGTCTGCTGTGTCCTTAAGACACTGTTTCCTTGAAGTCATCTGGCCCCTCCGGCTTTTGAGCTCTGTGCCCCGCCCCCCCTTGAATGATTATTCCTGAGCCTTTGGAAGGAGGAATGTGATTAAACATCTCAATTAGAGCTAAGCATTCTGTAATCTCTTCTTCAATATACTTTGGCCATTAGGGTTCTCTGTGTTGTGTCACCATTTACTTCTCTAGAGGATTGAGAGATGCCTTGATATATTAGCATACAATAATTATAACAATATGTGATTAGGTTTTAATACTATGTCCATTTGGCAAATAACAGTATTATGTCTAGGGCCTGTCTTGTCTTAAGTTCCTGGCCTAATAATGGTACCAAGTAGAGGTTTCATTTGTGGAGTAAGATGTAAATCCAATCAGAAATCTGTTAGTTATTTCCCGTGATGTTTACTCTTACACCATTAGATGTGTCTTGCCACACAGGTCATTATTGAAGCTCAAAGTGTTCATGAGTGGGTAAGAGTAATGGCTATGTTTCACCTGCAGCAGCATGCCTAACACCATTGAGCACTATTGAAACCTAGCCAGTAGGAGTGGAGCTTCCTGATCAGTTCAAGATTAATTTCTCCATTTTTTAATTTTTTATTAATTACACTTTATTCATTTTGTATCCCCCCATAAGCCCCTCCCTCCTCCCCTCCTGATCCCATCCTCCCTCCCCTTTCTGCATGCAAGCCACTCCCCAAGTCCACTGATAGGGGAGGTTCTCCTCTCCTTTCTGATCTTAGTCTATCAGTTCTCATCAAAAGTGGCTGCATTGTCCTCTACTGTGGCCTGGTAAGGCTGCTCCCCCCTCAGGGGGAGGTGACCGAGGAGCAGGCCAATCAGATTATGTCAGAGGCAGTCCCTCTTCCCATTACTATGTAATCCACTTGGACACTGAACTGCCATGGGCTACACCTGTGCAGGAGTTCTAGGTTATCTCCACGAATAGTCCTTGGTTGGAGTATGAGTCTCTGGGAAGTTCCCTGTGTTCAAATTTTCTTGTTCTGTTGCTCTCCTTGTGGAGTTCCCATCCCCTCCAGCTCTTACTATTTCCCACTTCTTACATAAAATTCCATATTTTATGACCCGATTATGTGGTGTCTTCAGCAAAAATGTCTTACCATTTAGTTCTGGAATGCTGCCAGGAGCATTTCAATACCTCTAATGTTTGCTGGTCTCTGGGACCTTACTGTGTTTACATATACATAGGAATGATGTGAACAGGACACTTTCCTTTACTGTGTTTACATATACATAGGAATGATGTGAACAGGACACTTTCCTTTA
>NW_026596051.1:44657995-44695729 GCF_907164565.1 Psammomys obesus
GTGTTTACATATACATAGGAATGATGTGAACAGGACACTTTCCTTTATTCATCTAGCATGTCAAACTATCTGAAGTTATAAGGATTACCATTTGCAAAACTTCAGTGAATAAAAGTAAAGCAAAACACATACTTTCATTTACATAATTGGAGATCTATACGAAATCATTAACTTACTAAAGAGCAACAACAGAATACAAATCTTAAAAAATTTTCAAAACATTAACACTTTCTACAAAAACAGTGAGCATATTGTTTCATAAAATAGATTTTAAATATTTAATACTAAATAAATGAAATTCAAAGCAGTTTCAATTTCCATTTCCCTGATAATTAAAACTATTGAAAATTTTTGGAAACAATCATTGACCTTGCTTATTTCTTCTCATGAACTATTTAATATAGGACCCATTTATTGATTGAATTACATGGTTATTTTTGCTATTAAAAGTTTGCAATTCTTTGCATGCTAGATACTAATTCCCTATGAGAGGTGTAGTTGGCAATTAGTTTTTCCATTCTGTAGCCCATCTCTTCACTTTAGTGATTATTTTTTTTTCATTAATTAATTCATATGCTTTACATCCCAAGCTCCCTCTCTCTCTTCTCCTCCCAGACCTTTCCTTCCCACCCTATTCCTCCAACATTTCTTCTCAGAGAAGGGGAGGCCTCACATGTCTATCAACTGGTCTTGCTGTATCAAGATGTAGTAGGACAACAGGCCAGTTAAAGGAAAGGGATCTACAGAGGTAAAAACAGCTTTGCCTGCTCCACTTGTTAGGATACCCTACATGAAGACCTAGCTGCACATCTGTTACGTATGTGTAGGAGGCCTAGGTCTGTCCACACATGCTCTTTTGTTGATGGTTCAGTCTCTGTGAGCCCCTATGGACCCAGTTTAGTTGATTCTATAGGCTTTCTTTTTTTAATTACGTTTTATTTTTTATTAATTACAGTTTTGTATCCCTGCGGTAGCCTTCTCCCTCCTCCCCTTCCAACCTCACTCTCCCTCCTTCTCTCTCTCATCTCCTCCTATGCCTCTCTCGAAGTCCACTGATAGGAGAGGTCCTCCTCCTCTTCCCTCTGACCCTAGCTTATCAGGTCTCATCAGAACTGGCTGCATTGTCCTCCTCTATGGCCATTCTATATGTTTTCTTGTGGTGTCCTTGACCTCTCTGGCTCCTTCAATCCTTTGTACCCCTCTTCGAGAAGATTCCCTCAGCTTAGCCTAATGTTTGGCTGTGGATCTGCCCATCTGTTTCTATCAGTTGCTGGGTGGAGCCTCTCAGAGGACAATTATTAATAGTGTCAGGGTTTGGTTCTCTCTCATAGGATGGGTCTCAAGTTGGCTTAGTCATTGGGTGGCCCTTCCCTCAATTTCTGCTCCAGCTTTATTCCCGTGCATCTTGTAAGCAAGACAAATTTTGGGTAGAAGCTTTTGTGGGTGAATTGGTGTCTCCATCCCTCTCTTGGAAGTCTTACCTGGTTGCAGGAGGTGGTCATTTTAGGTTATTTCTTTTACTGTGCAGAAGCTTATCAATTTCATCTAATCTTACGGTTTTATTTTCTTGTACTGTCAGATTGCTCTTTAGAAAACACTTGCTTATCATTCTGATCCTACTCCATATAGTACTTGAAGTATTAGCTAGAATAATAGGGTAGGAGGAAGAAGTGAAAGAGATACAATTAGGAAAGCAAGGAGTTAAATTATTCCTATTTAGAGAACATGATCATTTACATAAAAGCCTAAAAATTTCCATCAGAAAAATATCACACCCAATGAACACTGTTGCCATAGTAGCAGGATATATAATTAACATGAAAATATCAATGGCCATCCCATATAATGGTAAGAAACTTGTAGAGAAAAAAAATTTGTTAAAAAAAAATCTCATCCCCAATAGCTACAAAATAACAAAATATCTAGAAATAACCCTCACCAAGGAGAGAAAATTGTGTGTTCTATTAGAAAGAAGACACTGGGATATGGAAATATCTTCCCATGTTTATAGATTAACAAAACTGGTTTTGTAAATATAGCTATAATTTGAAAGCAATCTGCAAAGTTGTAACATTTCCTACCAAAATTTCAATTGCATTCTTCACACAACTAGAAAAACAAACATAGAAGCAAACCAAAGCAGGAAAAACAACATGGAGCCGTCATACGCCACCGCAAGCCACACTACTGAACTATTCTAACAAAATGGATGTTATCAGCACAAAACAGTCGTATAGACCGTTAGAACAAAACAGTGTATAGAAATAAGTCTACGTGGTTATGAACACCCAATTTTTAATGAAGATATAGAAAACATATATTAGGGGAAAAAACAGCGGCTTTATTAGATGATGCTGGGAAACTGCATTTCTCCATGCAGAGGGCTGAATCTAGGTCATACTTTCCTCACTGTGAATAAAGATAAATGCAAAATCAATAAGAAATTTCCCTATAGCCAGAACTTTTATTGTAAAAGGATGACGTTGCCCCAGATTCCATCTTTATCAAGTCCAGTGTGTTTACTTATTTATTTTTTAAACTTGACACAAACTGGAATCACGTGGGAGAGGAAGCCTTAACCCAGGGACTGCCTCTATCTGATTACTTGCAGGCAAGTCTGTGAGGCGTTTTCTTGATTACTGATTGATTTCAGAGGGTCCAGATGATTATAGGCTGTGCCTACCCTGGGCCCTGTCTCAGAAAGCGTAAGAAAGCAAATCGTGCAAGCCAGAAAGAGCAAGGCAGTAAGCAGCAGTCTTCCCCGCCACTCCATGCCTGCCTGTAGGGTGGCCTCTGTCATTCCCTTGCTTTCCCTAATGCACAGCCATCTGGACATGTGAGTTGAAATAAACTCTTTTCTCCACAAGTTGCTTTCGGCCATCACAGCAATAGAAACAAAATGGCAGGCTTGAAATTTGTTTCTTTTCCTTATTTTTTAAATTAGACATCTGTAATCAAAACTGGGCTTTGCAGGGGAAACGGCGTGGGGCACGATGGTGTAAGAGCCAACTCATTGGTTTCCTGTATTCTCCAAGATGGAGCTTTTTAACTTCTTCTAGCCTTGTCAGAGTGTCTCTAATGTGCTAAAAACTACATTTAAAAATACCGTGTCTAGCTCTCCTAGTTGTTCTTGGTGGGAGGATTAATCCTAATTAACCACTGTGCCATTAACTAAAAACAAACTCCCATTATACTTAAGTGTAATTTGTGTTCTTGGGGCACAATACAGAATTTTCTGTATATAGTAATGATACAAAGTGCTTATTACAGTAAGTGTAACAAAAATGTGAGTCAATTTAAGCAAGTGCATTATGAAAATATTATGTATGTAAGCTAGTCAAAGGCATTTAAAAGTACTATGACTAAAGTAGTGAAAATACGGAAGGGAAATGATCGATGTTGAATAGATACATGGAGCCTCCTGAGTTTCGAGGACTCAGTGTCCATCCTCCCTCACATTATTCTGTCCTCACTGGTTCAACAGCTGACCACAGACCCAATTTCCACAAGGACTGAGTCCTGCTTAGTTCCCATGTGTAAACCCCTGTGGGATTTCCAAAGTCCTACATTTTTTCTCTTTCATGAAACATATTATTTTTTAGAACCAAACAAATCTCAGGACGTTTGCTAAATGTTGGTTGTGTTGTTCCTTCTCTCTGTAGGTTCATAGCTGCCTTATAATGAATGCTGAAGTATAAACAGATGCATCAGCTACAAGAGAAGTAATCAAACCGTGAGCAAGACTCAAGTTACATAGTAGTACAGGATGGGTTCTTCCTACAATGGGCAAGTATACATCTGTCAGGAAGAGCCCATCTACTAAAAACTAATTTTCCAGGGATAGTGAAAGGAGAGTGAGCGTACAATGAGACTTAGAGAAAGAAGTTAAGAAGAGGAAGCACCGTGAGTTACCGAGGCCAGAAACCCAGTAACTGGAAAGAATCACTCATCACTGACAAGACTTATAAGAAAGGAAATGGAAAATCGTTTCTCAAGAGAAAGAAGAAAACCAACTCTAACTATTTTCTAAAGTCAGTAGAACCTTGTGAAATGAAGAAGCGACCTCGGCAGTGGTGGCGGAGGCATGACATCTTGATGTTTGTGTTTATCTATTGATGTGTGAACTAAGATGAAAATGTGGCCACCAGGTTGAGGAACAGAGCCAATATAAAGGGGGTATGGGCAATGAAATATCTAAGGCTTTCTTTCATAGGAGTCTCGAATCCTGGTTGTTTTTACAATAACCAATAACTTCATGTATTCTACTCGTGAACTTCCTCAGACCTGCATTTCCAGATATACATAGTAGGACAAGAACTGGATTCTAGCTCGGCTATGCCAACTAGTATTTTATGGAGTGCATGTTTAAAAATGCACATATAAAATAGTTTTCTAAATGTGTCTCTAATTATTAACAGATATTGTTTTCTGTAAAGGCAAAAAAGAATGTAATTTAGTAGGTAATGAAGTTTTCTGTTTGTAAAGCAGAGAACACATGTAGAGTGAACTTGATTTTATATTTCTGTGGAAACAATTAGAAAATACCACAGCTAATGTCATACTATGTACATCTAAAGTATAGAATTTTTATATTAATATGAAAATGTATAAAATTCATTTTTGTTAAATTCCTTAATAATAGCATGGATTATAGCCCTAGTTTGCTGGATATAATTTTATTGCATTATTTGTATGATAATTGTAAATTAACTAGGAAACAAATTGTAGAACAAAAAAAGCAAAATTGGAAGAATTAATTTTTATATTATTGTAATATAATAATGCAGTCATTGCTCACTCTTTTATATTGTTATTGAGTTCTTTCACTCAATTCTCAATCTGTAACCACATATGCTTAAAGTATTCATAACTTTGATAAAATAAGACATTTAGAACATAATTTCTCATGAGACATGTACTTTGAATTCTTAATATTAAATACCTTAGCTTCTTTCTTTTCTTCATGAATAATTTTAATGAGTGTTGTGAAATTCTGGATAAAATTGTCTTTGGTTTAATTTATTTCAATGACAATAGACTACTGAGAAGCAGGCAAAAGCTTTACTTTGCTGATCCTAATTTTTATTACTGAAAAGAATTTTAGTTTCTTATTGTATTTAGTGACTTAAAATCATCAAAATATTTATGTGTTAAAAGTACCAAAGTAATATTGGGTGAAAACATGAGAAAATATGTTAGGATTAGGAAAGTTTAAAAATTGGAACACTAGTTCGAAATTTTAGTTTGGTCTGGCGTTGCTGGTGGTTGTGTCTATGAATCCACACCAGAGTGAATACTTAAGCCTGAGGCACTGACCGCCATGGAAAAGGTATCTCAGCTCCTTTTGCCGTTTACTGATTCTCATCAGTCTGACATTTTGTGCAACTTCACCTATTTGGGAAGGGGAAAGAGAATGCACCAAACTTCCTATTCCACCAAACCAAAAATCCTACTTCTCCATGGTATTCTCTCTCTCTCTCTCTCTCTCTCTCTCTCTCTCTCTCTCTCTTAGTAGGTTTTCTGTCTTAGGTGAGCTCTCCTACCAATGAGTGCTCAATTAGCATGGCCAATCACTATTGATGGTCCCTGGTTTGGATTCAAAGTGTGTCAGTAAGGAAGGAGAGCTGAGCAGCAAGCAGGCAGCCATCTGTTGCTCTTTGCTTCTTCCCTCTGGGTGCAATGCAACTAGCTCCTGACGCCGTGACCTTCCCTACAATGACAGACTATAACCTAGAACTATGAGCTTAAATAAACTCTCTGTCTTTTCAGTTGATTTTTGTCGGGCTGCTTTAGCACAGCAATCAGAAAGAAACCAAGATACCTGCTTTGTGACAGGAATTCTGGTAAGCATTAGAAGACAGTGATGCAGACGGTGATTGTCCACTTTATTCTTATCAAATAAGACAAAATAAGATAAATTCAAAAATGTTTACCAAATCAAATTTAAAAATCAAATAAAAAACTGCAATTTTTTTTTTTTCTGTGATGACTTAGACAGCATTCATTAATGGATTGTCCAAGCCCATAGTTGCATACATAACTGGTTAATCATTGTGGGTCGCAAGACAAAGAGGCACGAGTGTGTGAAAGGTGCTTGTGGGAGGGGTTTGACAAAGAGGGAGTGAGAAAAATCAGAATGCACTGTATATGTGTATGAAGTCGGCAATGAAAAAATACATCAGAAATTATGCACAAAGCATCATTCTGAGTGAGATAACCCCCCAAAAAACATGATACATATTCAATTTTAAGTAAAGGATAATCATGCTATAATCCACACACCCACAGAGGCAAAGTAACAAGGAGGGCTCTAGGTTGGAGGAGGCTGCGTAGATCTCCCCTGGAAAGGGAAATACGAGATTTTTGCATGTAAACTGGGTGACTATGGGAACAGGAAGGATGGTGACTGGAAAGAGAGAAGACAGTGACCTTAGCATAGGCTCCTAGTCATGGGGAATATGAGCCTGAACTCACCGTCTTCTGTAACCAGGCAAGGCTTCCAGTTATGGGACTGGGATACTAACCCAACCGCAAAACCTTCCACCTACACTTTATCCTGCCTGCCAAATGTGCTGGAACAGAAATTGTGGACGTGGCCAACAACAGACTGATCCAACTCCAGGGTTCTTCCACTAGAGTGCCCACACCTGACACCGTCTGGATGGCCAGAAAGCAGAGTCAGGATAGCACAGAGATCCAGGACAGAACCAATCACGACTGTCCACACAACACCCCCCAAAATAAAAGTCACTGATGTGATTCCTATACTCATAAATTGGAGCGTAGCCCAAGCTTCATGGGAGAGGCTTCATCTAGTCACTGATGGGAGCAAACACAGAGACTCATAGCTCAACACTAGGCAGAGCTATGGAAAGAGGGGGAGGAAGGGTCGCAGTAGCCAGAGGGGCTGAGGACACAAGAACGTGGCCCACAGAAACAGTTTAGCAGGGCTCAGAGTGGCTCAGACTGAAGCCACACCCAGGGGGCCTGTGGGGTTTGAGCTAGGTTCTGTCCATATATGCTATGGTTGTGTGGCTGGGTTGGTGTTCTTGGGGGATTCCTAACAGAGTTGGGGGCTACCTTTGACCCTTTTGCCTGCTCTTGGGACTCCCCCCCCCATTGGATTGCAGCATACAGTCTTAATATGAGAATATGTGCTTAGTCTTATTGTAACTTGAAATGCTGTGTGTGTTTGATATGCCTGGGCGGTCTGCACTTTACTGAAGGGAAAAGGAGGATGAGTAGATCTAGGGAGAGGGCAGGTAGGGGGAGAGGAATTGTGGTTGGGATGTAATAGAGAAGAATAAATGTTAAGAATATGAAATAAATCTTTTGGGGCAGAAAAAAGTTTATTTCATCTTACAGGTTGCTAATCATGAAGGGAAACATCAGGCAGCAGCAGAGGCAGGAAGTTGTTTACTGACTTGCTTTCAGGATCACATTAGATTCCCCTTTTATGTCTCCCAGGAGAGAGCAGCAACCACCTACTTTGGTTTGAGCCCTTCTGCATCAATCAGCAATAAAAAGAAATTCCCCACAAACAATCTTTATAAGCCTCTAGGTAGCAGGTATGAGACAAAGCAAATGGGCTCATACCGTAAAAGAGTGATGCTTACTTATTTCCACATGGGGGCACTCTAGAACTCAGAAAATGTTTTCTGCACTTGACCAAATTTCGGTGTTCCTTTGGAACAGAAAGTGTGGATGCTATGTATGGTGGCTGTTGTTTCAATGTTTTCTCTTTTAAAAACGACAAATTAGTACTTCCCCAATTGGAAGAAATGCTATCATTGAAAACATGGTGTATCTTCCTTGTCTTTCTTAGAAGCAGTATTAAAAGAAGCAAGTTGGCTTGTGTTCAGTTTTTCTTCCTTTTGACAGTTGTTCTTCAATTACTTAAAAACCTTAGAAGGCCAGCATAAAGGCTTACATGCATATAAACCATTGTACTTCCCCATAATCTGCACTATTTTTCTTAGCAGAAAGTCCTTTTTGTTTGTTTGTTTGTTTGGTTGGTTGGTTGGTTTGGTATCCTTTTCTTTTCAAAAAATTTAAACATTTTATTTATTTATTTATTTAATTTATTTATTTATTACAGTTTATTCACTTTGTATCCCACCTGTAGCTCCTTCCCTTGTCCCCTCCCAACCCCACATCCCTCTCTATTCTTCCCCAAAGTCTTTTTTTTTTTTTTAATGACACTTGTGAAATTTTAGTGCATTTTTGGCAATCATAGATAACTTCTCTAACCCTGATTTGGGTTAGCATAAAAGGTACACTGTTCTTAGGCTAGCAAAACTGTGTGTTGTCTCTATAAAAAGAAACATGACATTAGATAGATAGTTCTTTTCATTAAATTGTCTATGCACAAATTTTGCTATTATATGGAACAAATTATCATGCATCATCTCCCTTAAAAATCATCATCTTATTAGTTATATAACATTGTTTTATATTATTTTTGATTGGAAAATATCAGTTTTATGAACTTTCTTTTTAATGGGTAATTGGTATATAATTAGTACCTAGTGTGATTTCTATCATAGAAAAGTCTGTTCTGCTTTGTAGCTAACCTTTTGAAGATTTAGTTTTTTTAATATGTGTGTGCGTGTGTATGCCAGGCTAGTACAGTTGACTGTGGAAGGCAGAGGAGGGCGATGGATCCTCTAGATTAGTTATGGGTAGTTATGAGCTGCCTATAATGGGTCTGAAACCTGAACTGGACTCTCTGGAAAAGCAGTAAGCATTCTTAGCCACTGTGTCATCTCTCTAGCCCCAACATCATTGACCTTTTTGGTTAAAAATATTTCTTTTTATTTATGTATGAAAAACATGCCTGTTTGAGTCACATGTGCGCAGGGCCAGTGGAAGCCAGAAGGCATAAGAAGAGTGACAGGTGGTTCTGAGCTGCCCGAGACGGTGCTGGGAATGGAACCTGAGCCTCTGTAAGTCAACAGGTACACTCCTTCATGAGCCATCTCTCCAGCCACATATATGGCTACATATTTACATGTATAAATACAAATATAAACAATGTTAATATAAATATGTATGTGTATTTCTATTTTATAGATTTCTTTTAACCCTTGATCCTCTTTTCTTTTGGATTTAAGGGAAAGAAGATGAAAGAAATGAGAGGATGGCTGTCTTAACTCAGACCCTTACATGAGTCTTCCTCAGTTTGGAGTGAATGACATGGATAATGGTTTTAATCATGTTCACCCTCAACTAATGAGAAAATCGGGATACTAGTTCTGGAATTTCATTATTTTTTATATAATCTGTTATGACAATGACATCATTTCTTAAGGAAAGTTGATTATTTTAATCTATTCAAATTTGTTTCCTTTTTTGTCAGTCTCATCTACCTTTATTCTAACCATTAATAAGAGCACCTACACCATGCTTGGCACTCCTGAACTTTACTCAGAGACAGGGAAAGTTCCTTGGGGTTTCTTAACAGAGATGATCCCTCAAAATTAATTTAATTTTTGAAAGTTTTTACCTTCTCTCAGGATCAACTATGGTAAACAGCTTTTATAGATTGTGCCACCTCATGCGTTTTGTTATTTTTTTCCAATTCTTATGCCATCCTTAGTACCTAATTTCTTTCTGTATTATTTCTTGTACCATGATTTATAAAGTCACACAAAAAGTGATTTTAGGTTTTCATCCAAACTCATTACCTCCAAACATTTTAAAGATCAATATCTTAAAACACATCTCCCCTGTAGCTCACCAAGACATTTTAAATATACTCAGACACAACAACTGTTCTTTGTATTTAGTGCAACTTATGTATCACTTTGGAAGGCTATTTATTTGTCTTTATTCATCTGCCATGGCAGCATGGATTGCCATTGACAACATGGGCGCTTCAATCCATCATCATTCTGAAATTTTCCTTTTTCTCTGCGCCTTCTTCCAACTTTTCAGTATCTCCTCTTCCGTTCTGTGAGCACGAAGGTTTCCATTCCTCTTCTCAAGAATGGCTACACAGGAGTCAGCCTTGAATGTGTTATGTAACTGAAAATGTCATTACAAAGTATTAAAGTCTCTGGAGTGGGCTCTCTCTCTCTTTCTCACTCTCTTTCTCCCTTTCCCTCCCTCCTTCTTTCTCTTTGTTTCAGCTTATAAAACTTTCTCTTGAGAACCATTTTCTTTTATTTTTATAGGCACTTTGTGTTAGATCTGTTTTTCTTCCATTTTTATGGATGTTTTATGGTCTCTGTGAAACTAAAATTTCATGTTCTCTGGTTCTTGGAAATAATCCTGAAACTCTTTTGATGACTTCATGTTCTCTATATTTTTTTTCTTCTCCCCTGTTTTTTATTTCTGGCACCCCTATGAAGGATTTTTCTGGATTTGTTCTCTCATTATCTTCTCTTTTTATCTCATCAGCCTTGGCTCTACTTTCTGACAGTTTTCTTCAACTTTTTCAATATCCTGTTAAGTCCCTACCATGATATTTTCTCTTCTCTACCTTTTTTATCTTGCTCCCTCCTCTGCTTTTTTTAAAATTATATTTCATTTAAAAAGATGTGGCACTTTTCTTCATTCTCTTAGGATACTAATGGTAATTTCTTTTTTTAATTAAAAAGGTCAGAAACCACAAATTTGAGAGAAAACAGGAAGGAGAGTACATGGAATGAATTGGAGGAGGAAAGCTGAAAAAGGCATAATTTTATTTTGATTAAAATATTCTTTCAGATTATTATATTCAGTCTTTTCCTTTCAATTGTTTCTGCTATATTTTGTTCACCACTGTACAAATTATTTGTATATATTCGATAGCAACAAAACGTTATGAGGATTTTATAACATGCTCAGATATTATTCGTGTAGGTGATAGTCGATGGTACTGTTGAACCTCATCGCATGAAGAAGATACACAGGTGCACAGGAAACTGCAGCCACCTCTAACCTCTTTCTGAACTCTCGCATCTCTCTCCAGACCGCGGCCTCTCAGAAGTCACCGCCCGTGACCTTGACACCCCAGCACTCACCAGGTGTTCTCAGACTCTATCCTCGTTTACCTGGTACAGCGTGACCATGGAGAGAAGAACACTTACAGGAGGTGCTTAGAAGCTCTTCTTGCTGAAAAATAAATGCACTTATCTGGACCATTTTATTGTGAGTGAGGTTTAGAACAAAAAGATTTGGATAAAACTACTCTATTACTTATCAGCCACATGATATTGAACAATATATGACCCTCTAAGATCTTCCCTTTTCAATCATTAAGTAAGCAATTCCTAATCTATAAAGTTATCATAAAATTTATAATGAGTTTAAATTGCTAACTACACTGCCCATATGATGGTTAACTTAATGTGAGCGTCTGTGATTAAAAACAGGGAAAATGTATGTGTATCATACAATACTGGATGGACACAAGAACACACAGAGACGTGCTATGTGGTCATTGCTTAGATAGATACTGTCTCTAACAGGGAGTGATTTAGTATGATGGTGCTAAACTTTTATGATATTAACAGAGACTCACGGAATCCAGAAGGTGGAAGGGGAAGCCACGATCCTTGGTTAAGCTGTGAGCAGTCCAGGAACCGACGAGGAAGGGACCAGGCAGAGGCAAGCAGTTCAGGTCAGTAGGCTGCGCACTGAGAAGGTGAGTGTAGAGGTTGGACACTCGCTGGAGGCAAAGGTAGGGCCTGGGGGCGGGACTGCAGGTGGCCACGGAAGCGGCATCCAATCGGATGTCATCCTGGCAAGCTCAGGTGTTTGACATTTCGCTGTCGCGGGACAGAGAATAGTGGAGGTCAGCAGCATGCGCGATGCTGGCCATGTGTCAGCCACGCTGACAGACAGACACAGAGGAAAGCAAGGGCCTAGGGCCACCAGGAAGGCGTGGGAAGACTGCAGGGCATCCGAAGAACGTCTGTATCACACACTGTATTAAACACAGCATTTTCAAGTTCATCTACAGGGTTCCTTGGTGTAGCCCATCTGTATCCTGGACCAGAATTATCTGGAGACTATGTTTTTGTTTTTCCTTTAACCATCGGCTTCTTTATTTTTTCTTGATGATTGTAACTTTTTACAAATATTTCTTTGATCATGAAATTGTATTTCCTAACTCAGCTGTAAAAACACATTAAGCTACATGTAAAGGTTCATAATTAATAACATGCAGCAATAAGGAAGAATAATACATATTTATATGTATAGGAAATGATAGATGTAACATTTTAACGAAATGATAAAATAGAGGAATATACAGAAAACAAACCATATATTTCATATTCTGTATTTCAACAGGTATATATTTGCAAGTACAACCACTAAAATATTAATTGCATGTAGATTGACGGTAGAATTTTAAAGAACTGAATGTAGTTTATTCTTTTTACACTTGGTTTATTTATTGCTTGTTAAGTGCATGCACCAAAGTAAGCCAGTTGATGCTAGGAATCAAACTTGAACCCATCATAAATAAATAGCAGGAAGTGAGTCCCCTTCAAAGGTGCTTTCTCTTTCAAGGGTGGTACTCTTGCCTCGGTCCCAGATCTTGAATTCTGATGAGGAAATGTGTATTCACATTGTCTGTGTTTCTCAAATCACTATAAATATAGTCTCTATGGTACAAAACTAAGGGCCAAATTTCTAGGAAGATTCTGAAGACAGAAAATGATAAAGGCCCACAAATATGTGGTAATGTAACTCTCTCAGTCCTCTCTCCTGGAGCACAATCACAGTCCTGCTGTAGAGGAAATAGCATACTAATATTTAGAAGGAAAGCATACTACGCTCTCCCTCTGTTGGCAGGACTGGGAAGCCCGCACGTGTTCCTCAGCGGGTCTTATCTTCAGAGCCAGAAATCTCGGGTTCTTTATGCTCTCTATAGCTGAAATTTAAAGGCTGAGAATGGAAAACAAAACAAAGCAACCACACCGGAAAGACAAACATGGAATGTACTCACTCATAAACGGATAGTTTTGGCTGTTAAGGCTAATCACACCGCTCTTCAAAGATTCAGAGACCTGGGGAAAGAGGAGCGGTCTAGGCGGTGTGCATGAACCTCGCTGGGAAGGAACGGGAATAGAATGGATTTGGGGAGTAGACCGGGTGGCTGACAGACCGACAGAAAAAACATCGATGAACAATTCCTCATGCTAGCCTGCTGTACTCGTAGTTCAGTGCCTCGCCCGATCGCCGTCAGATACGGAGACCCACGGGAAACATCACACGGAGTCCCAGCGTCCTGGCAGAAGGAGGGGAGGAAGGATTGGAGGAACCAGAGGGGTGGGAGACACTAGGAGAGCACAGCCAGGAGACTCAACTAAGCAGAAGCGGCGATTTCTGAGCCTGCGTGGGTCAGGCCTGTGCAGTCATGCTGTACTTCTTTAGCGTGGGGCCTTTGCTGGACTTCTAACAGTGGGGCTGGGAGTGTCTCCGGCTCTTTGGCCTGCTCATGGGACCTTTTCCTCGTCCTGGGTTACACAGTCTAGCCTTAACCTGAGGGGATATGCCTAGTTGATAGCACTGAAGGCCTGCTCTTTTCTGAAGAGATGGAGGAGCAGCGGATCTGCAAGAGAGGAGAGGTTGAGGGCCTGGGAGGACGGCGCCTGCGGTCATGATGTATTGTATGAGCAAAGAATAAATTTAAAAAATTATTTTCTGTTAGACGAAACTTTTTGTACAGATTTGTAAACATTTGCAAGGCCTGGAGCAAAAATCCAAGCGGAGAAGCCATATGCCATATGTCTGAAAAATAAAAAGTTATAGATAAAACTGGAAACTGTTAAATAAACATGTTTCAGGGCCTTTTCCTGAAGTCTAAGGGAATTCTACTCTGAACTGAGAGATTTTAGCCTCATGGTTTTCTTATCCTAGTTTAGCTATGTGAGTGGCCTTATATGTGACAATGGTGGCGTCACGTGTGAATTCTGTCCACAAGCATGTGATTCTGTGAGTTCTGGGGAAAGAGTAGGGAATAGAATTAGCTACCGATGTTCACTTATTTCATCAAAAAGCTGCTTTATTTTGAGCACTTTTGATGAAATAAGTATACAGCTTCAGCTAGAGCATTATACACCTAGAAACACATATTTTTAAAATATTTAAAATATTTTTACATTGAGCTGTAAAAATTTTATCCCAAGTCACATGGAAGTTATGTATTGACCAAAAAACAACAACAACAACAACAACAACAAAACCCAAAACATTGAGTAGAAGGTTCTGTGTACAGCTGTCAGAATAAAAAGAGAAATAAACATCCCTTCATCTGATTAATTTTTTTTCCAGGTCAGTAAAAAGTGTATTGAGAATGTTTTTTTCTTTCTTTATAGCTGTCCGAAATTTAAAATTGTAGTCCTTTGAGAAATTTACAGTTTGTTTCCTAGGTGACAGTTATTCCTCATCATTGAATTCTGCTGAAACCTTATTCCTGAAACCATGGCAGGGACACAGATATACACGTATAAGAAAATTAGATTACCCATTTCCCACTCTGTGCTTCCGCCTATGACGTTGGGAGCACATGTTTAACATGTTGGAAAACCCACTCTGCTTGAAACATGCAGAGAAGTGACTTTGACATGTTTAAAATTCTGAGGTATGTTTCTACATCCAAGAGTGTCTTGTCAAAAATATTTAAATTCCTGTACAAAGCATAGTTTGAAATAATAGGGTTATGAATATGGGATGGCAAATGGCTGGGGAAAAAAAGCTTATTTTTTGACAAAGGACGTCTCCCTAAAAGTGTTACCCAAGGCAATATGGTCTACATGCCTATGGCACTGTCAGTGAGCATATTAAGAAGACTGAAGAGATAATTTGGGGACTGCTGTGGCCAAATGCTGAGGAAAGGCTGACAGATCTGCGCTTTCATTCGCAAGCGTCGACTACATAGAATTCACACACAGTTACTGAGAATGCAAACGGAAAACACAGCAACATGAAGACTGGCAGAGTTGTTCCCTTGTGGAAGGCAGCACCCTTTGTCCTTAAAATAAGCAGTTTTACTTGAAGTGGTCATTCTCTTTTGCCAAGTGAAAACATTTAAAGACCAGAGAAGTGGTCTTTAAAAGATATTCAAGACAAGCATCAAAGAAAGAACTAGAAATTGGGATTAGGTCTAGGTCTATCTGCCCCAAAGTTGTGCTATTTTGATACCCTTATTTCAGTTCTTGAAGAAGCAGAAACCATGGTGGTGGATAGTGTACTGAGAAGTGGATCTGAGCTGGGTGAAGCCCTGTCTTTATAAGGAAGGTGGCTGAGCTGGAGAGAGAAACAAATTGGTGGCTGACTTTGATAAACTTGTTTGACTTTGCTAGTTGTTTGACTGGATCTAACCACTTTCCAACTGGTGCTACTTTGCTACATATGTATGTACGTACATACTTATGTATGTATGTATGTATATATATTGAGATCAAAATATAATTACACTGTTCTTATATCTTTCCTCCTTGTAACCTTTCCATGCACCTCCCTTGCTCTCTCTTCAAGGCCTCTATTTCTTTAATTGTTGTTTTACACACACACACACACACACACACACACACACACACAGCAACAAACATACCCAAATACAACCTGCTCAGTTCATATAATGCATGATTTCAGACCTGAGCACTTGATATTGGAAAACCAAACCAGTTTAGGAGCTTTCACCTGTGAGGTAGTTGTTTCTCCCCAAAATCAGCATATCTTAGTAGCCTGTAGGTCTCTATTTAGGGATGAAGCTTAATGACCTTTTCTCTAACATGTTACACGAGTCCTTATTCAGGTCTCACTTGAGCATCCTTGTTGGTAAGACTTAATGTATGTAGCTTCTGATACTACTAGGACATGAAATCTCTCAGAAAACTTTTTGTTCCTCAGGCTCTTCCAATAATTATACCCCTCTGTTGGTATAATGTTCTTGCGGAATGTCTACAATTTACCATTGTTCATTCAAATACTAATTTCTTTACCCCACTATCTGGTTTCAATCCAGACTTTGCATTGTGATGTTTATTCTAAGCATCTCCTGTCTCAGGTTTGTGTAAACATGCCACCATTTGTTCTCTACATTGTCAATAAAACAACCAGCCAACGCTGAGCAATGGAGAGAATAGGATGGGACATCTCCTGATCCAGAGGGGAGGAGAAGGAAGTGAATGGGAGGAGTCAGAGAGGAGAGATCAGAGATTGGCAGGAGAGGACTTGGAGCCACCTGCAGAGATGACTAAAAGCAAGCATAAGGTGGAAAATCTGAATGGAGGAAACTATGCAAGCTTGGAGATTTAGGATGGAGTAAATATTGCCTGGCATGGTGCTCTATGTAAAGTAAATAAATCCTAGTCTCTGTGTGGTGATTTGGATATACAGCTGGTTTAGAAATAACTGCTGTTTAACTAAAAGATAAATCAATAATAAATTTTAATATCCCACAACACCTTTCTTCTGTGGTCCCTGATCCATGGGTAGGACCATTGGTTGCCTTCTTTACTTGGAAGGTTCTACGGCTCCTTCTGTTAACCATGAAATTTGGTCCTCAAAGAGGAGTCTTTTTTTGTCTGAATGACCTTAGATCCTCTGGGCTCTGGATCTGAAGTACATTGTTTCTTTAGCAACGGAGATCTTACTTCAACTTTTGGGAGACAACCAAAGGCAATAGCAATAGTTTTGCAACTCTCTTAGACAGCCCTGACCAATGTCTCAAAAACAAACAAACAAACAAACAAACAAACAAACAAAACAGTTTCTCATGCCTAATGTTGAAATTTTAGTTAGATAATCTATGGCACTTTGGGGAAGTCTTATCAGCACTGATGAGAAATTTCATGGAAACTATATATGTATATTTACACATATATGAATATTTATCAAATGTAATCTTAGATGGTGTAAACAGATAATATGCTTTCTTATAAATTTTCAGTCATCCTTACTGTTATTTTACAATTCACTTTCCCTTCTTTCATGTTAATTTCCTTTCCTTCCTTCACTAACACCTCCACTCATTGTTTTCATTTCACCTTTCAAAACTAATGCTGCCCCAGCTCTTGTCTCCACCATCTTAATGCCCTTGCTTCCTTTGCTTCTGCACTTACACCATGCTATCTAGTCACATCTGAAGGTTTGGAGCTAAGAGATGGAGGCGAGAGAGAAAAGTCTCTTCTTGTGTTTTCTCCTAGTAGTTTCTGTTTTCACATTTAGGTTTTGAATCATTTGGAGTTAGTTTTGTGCAAGGTGATAGATATGGATCAAATTTCATTCTCCTACATCTGGACGTTCAGTTTCCCAAGCACCATTTGTTGAAGGTGGCTTCCCCCGCCACCTCCAGTGTATATTTTTGGCATGTTTCCCAAATATTAGATCCGTAGTCAAATTGAATTTTTAATTTTGTTTCATTGGTCAACATGTCTGTTACTGTACGAGTGCCATATATTTTTTTTTATCAATATGGTAATACAATTTAAAGTTTAAACAAATGCAGTTTTAGATTAACTCTTTTATTTTATTATTATACCAAACTAACACATATCATGGTACTTCCCTTCCAAATAAACCTGGAAGTAAATATGTCCTTTCTCTTATTTCTTTTTATAACTTTGCAAACACTTAGATGTTTTATTGAGTAATGGTATTCCAAACACCAACTTAATTATCCTTTCCTGAGGATGGGCTCATTTGAAGTCTTTAATTTTTATTATTAATTGTTAGTTAAAGGAGATGCTTTGAAAATATTTTCTGCCTTTAAAGTACTTAAAGACATCCTTTCATATCATTATACCACTTGAGGATTCTGGGAACAGTCTTTTTCTGTGAATAATATTTTTGCAATAAACCTGATCATTTATGAGTTGTTTAAAAAATGAAACGAAATTCAAAGAATCAATGAAACCAAGAGCTGGTTCTTTGAGAAAATCAACCAGATCGACAGACCCTTAGCCAAGCTAACTAAAAGGCAGAAAGACACCACCCAAATCAACAAAATCAGAAATGAAAAGGGGGACATAATTACAGACACTGAGGAAATCCAAACAATCATTATGACTTACTTCAAAAGTCCATATGCCACAAAATTTGAAAATCTAAATGAAATGGACAATTTTCTTGATCGATTTGACTTACCAAAGCTGAATCAGGACCAGGTACATCAATTAAATAGTCCTATATCCCCCAAAGAAATAGAAGCAGTCATCACAAGTCTCCCATCCAAAAAAAGCCCAGGACCAGATGGCTTCAGCGCAGAATTCTACCAGACCTTCAAAGAAGAGCTAACTCCAATTCTCTTCAAACTATTCCACAAAATAGAAACAGAAGGAACATTACCAAACTCATTCTATGAAGACACAATCACCTTGGTACCTAAACCTCACAAAGACTCAACAAAGAAAGAGGATTTCAGGCCAATCTCCCTTATGAACATTGATGCAAAAATACTTAACAAAATACTTGCAAACCGAATCCAAGAACACATCAAAGATATTATCCACTATGACCAAGTAGGCTTTATCCCAGGTATGCAGGGGTGGTTCAGTATACGGAAATCCATCAATGTGATCCACCATATTAACAAACTGAAAGAAAAAAAAAACCACATGATACTCTTCCTAGATGCTGAAAAAGCATTTGACAAAATCCAACATCCATTCATATTTAAAGTACTGGAGAGATCAGGGATACAAGGCACATATCTAAACATAGTAAAGGCGATTTACAGCAAGCCTATAGCCAACATCAAACTGAACGGAGAGAAACTTAAAGCAATCCCACTGAAATCAGGGACAAGACAAGGCTGCCCACTGTCTCCATATCTCTTCAACATAGTGCTGGAAGTCCTTGCTAGAGCAATAAGACAGTTGAAGGAGATCAAGGGGATACAGATGGGAAAGGAAGAAGTAAAATTATCACTATTTGCAGATGATATGATAGTATATATGAGTGACCCCAAAAACTCTACCAGGGAACTCCTACAGCTGATAAACACATTCAGCTAAGTGGCCGGATACAAAATTAACTCAAAAAAAAAATCAGTAGCACTCCTGTATACAAAAGACAAAAGGGCTGAGAAAGAAATTAGAGAAACAACACCATTCACAATAGCCACAAATGACATAAAGTACCTTGGTGTAACCCTAACCAAGGAAGTCAAAGATTTGTATGAAAAAAATTTCAAGTCTCTGAAGAAAGAATTAGAGGAAGATATGAGAAGATGGAAAGATCTCCCATGCTCATGGCTTGGCAGGATTAACATAGTAAAAATGGCCATCTTACCAAAAGTAATCTACAGATTTAATGCAATTCCCATCAAATTGCCAACACAATTCTTTACAGACCTGGAAAGAAAAATTCTCAACTTCGTATGGAATAACAAGAAACCGAGAATTGCTAAAACAATCCTCTACAATAAAAGATCTTCTGGAGGTATCCCCATCCCTGATCTCAAGCTGTACTATAGAGCAACAGTTATAAAAACTGCATGGTACTGGCATAGAAACAGAATGGTGGATCAATGGAATCGAACAGAAGACCCAGAAATAAACCCACACACTTACGGACACCTGATTTTTGACAAAGATGCCAAAACCATACAATGGAAAAAAGACAGCATCTTCAACAAATGGTGCTGGTCCAACTGGATGTCTACATGTAGAAAAATGAAAATAGATCCATACTTATCACCCTGCACAAAACTGAAGTCCAAGTGGATCAAAGACCTCAACATAAAACCAGATGGGCTAGAAAAAAAAGTGGGGAATACCCTAGAACTCATTGGTACAGGAGAAAACTTCCTGAACAGAACACCAACAGCACAGGCTCTAAGAGCAACAATCAATAAATGGGACCTCATGAAATTGAAAAGTTTCTGTAAAGCAAAGGACACCGTCATCAAAACAAAGCGACTGCCTACAGATTGGGAAAGAATCATCACCAACCCTTTATCTGACAGAGGACTCATATCCAGTATATATAAAGAACTAAACAAGCTGAAAAGCAATAAACCAAGTAATCCACTTAAAAAATGGGGAACAGAGCTAAAGAGAGAATTCTCTGTAGAGGAATATCGAATGGCAGAGAAGCACTTAAAGAAATGCTCAACCTCATTAGCCATTAAGGAAATGCTAATCAAAACAACCCTGAGATTTCACCTTACACCCATCAGAATGGCCAAGGTGAAAATCTCAAGTGACAACACATGCTGGAGAGGTTGTGGAGAAAGGGGAACCCTTCTCCACTGCTGGTGGGAATGTAAACTTGTACAACCACTCTGGAAATCAATCTGGAACTGTCTCAGACAACTAGGAATAGCGCTTCCCCAAGATCCAGCCATACCACTCCTAGGCATATACCCAAAAGAGGCTCAAGTACACAAAAAGGACATTTGCTCAACCATGTTTGTAGCAGCTTTATTTGTAATAGCCAGAAGCTGGAAACAGCCCAGATGCCCCTCAACCGAAGAATGGATGCAGAAACAGTGGTACATCTATACAATGGAGTATTACTCAGCAATGAAAAATAAAGAAATCATGAAATTTGCAGGTAAATGGTGGGACCTGGAAAGGATCATCCTGAGTGAGTTGTCCCAGAAGCAAAAAGACACGCATGGTATATACTCACTCAAATAAACATACAACATAGAATAAACCCACTAAAATCTGTGCATCTAAACAAACTAAGCAAAAGAGAGGACCCTAACTAAAAATGCTCAATCCCCATCCTGAAAGGCAAAGAGGATGGACATCAGAAGAAAAAGAAAACAGGAAACAACCTAGGAACCTGCTACAGAAAGCCTCTGAAAGCCAGAAGAAGAAAACAGGAAACAACCTCGGAACCTGCCACAGAGGGCCTCTGAAAGCCTTTGCCCTGCAGACTGTCAAAGCAGATGCTGAGCCTGATGGCCAACTGTCGGGTAGAGTGAATGGAATTTTATGTAAGAAGTGGGAAATAGTAAGAGCTGGAGAGGACAGGAACTCCACAAGGAGAGCAACAGAACAAGAAAATTTGAACACAGGGAACTTCCCAGAGACTCATACTCCAACCAAGGACTATCCGTGGAGATAACCTAGAACCCTGACAATGCAGCCACTTCTGATGAGAACTGATAGACTAAGATCAGAAAGAAGAAGAGGAGGACCTCCCCTATCAGTGGACTTGGGGAGTGGCATGCATGCATAAGGGGGGGAGGGTGAGACCTGGAGGGGAGGAGGGTGGGGCTTATGGGGGGATACAAAATGAATAAAGTGTAATTAATAAAAATTAAATAAAAAATTAAAAAAAAGAAATGAAACGATACAGTACACATTTGTCATGACCTATCAGTGACTCCACAGCACATATTCAGATTTTGCAAGCTGTGATAAACTGGCTATGTTTTGTTCCATTTCAGCTGATCTGATCTCTTTCCTGAATGGCTGATGGATGACACCTGGCAGTGTCTCTGAAATATAACTGCAACATTGTACTTCAATCTCATAAAGGAACTGAATTGTACTTCAGTCACTCTTTCTATTCATTTAATTTACTGTAAGATTGTCACCCAAACTCTAGACATGTGGCTTGAAGTCAGGTAGTGAAAAGGAAGTAATGTCTCATTTTCCAACATTGCACAATTTTTAGCAATCCTTCAGCAGACTTCCTGTCTATCTTTCTGACATGACTGTGACCCCAGGCCTTCAAAACTAGACAGAAGGCTGCAGAGGAGCATGAATTTTTCCCTGTTCTTTAGAACAGAGAAACACTAAGCATGAATATTGAGCTAGTTAGCCATTCATGTCTGTGGCAGAATTGGAAAAGCATGTAAAAGTACTGAAGTGAGTTCATGGGTAAAAACTTCCATTTCAGGTCGTTTAGAAAGGAAGGCAGTATGAGTAACAATACCCAGTGAGCTAAATTGTGAAGTCCAAATGACTCTCCAAGAGCTTGATGGGCCACTTCTGATCCCAATCACACAATTTAATCTTGATTAAATTGTTTTTATTTACTTGAGGCTTGAATTCCATAATTACAATTGAGAGCACTTAGGTAATTCTCTCAAAGTATCATTTTAATTAACCCTCTTCTCCTATATGGTGTTGTAAGGAAATTAAATTTCCTTAGCTGTTGTTAAGAACATGAAGAGCTCTAGGGATGACTTTATAAGAAAGGCCCATGAAAAAAGGAAGAAGAAAAAAAACTTATTTTCTTATCCTGTAATGTGTATCAGCTTTGTTGCAGCAAACATTCCTTTTAACACTCACAAAATTCTATTAAAATGAGGTAGCTTTGTCCCAGTTATGCAATAAGGAAATTGAGGATCACAAATACTTTTACCCAAGATCACACCAATATGATGACAGAGGGACTGTATTTACTCCCTGCCCCCCCACCTTAATCTGCTCTTTTTAATTTTGTGTTCAGTTCCCTCACTCTCAGTAGTGAGCACCTATCAGATGCCATTAATATACTTATTTAGTGAATTAGTGTTGTGCCAGAATCATGATACCCCAAAAGACTACCACCAGGAGCTGAGTCCATTGCAAAACACATGAGGATCTTTTTATTTTATTTTATTTTATTTTATTTTATTTTATTTTATTTTATTTTATTTTTGTTTTTTTAATTTATTTTTAATTCTTTATTAATTACACTTTATTCACTTTGTATCCCCCCTGTGGTTCCCTTCCTCCTCCTGTCTGAATCCCTCCCTTCCTCCACCCTCTGCATGCATGCCCCTCCCCAAGTCCACTGATAGGGGAGGTCTTCTTTTCCTTCCTTCTGATCCTAGTCAATTAGGTCTCATCAGGAGTGGCTGCATTTTCTTCTTCTGTGGCCTGGTAATGCTGCTTCCCCCTCAGGGGGAGGTAATTAAAGAGCAGGCCAATCAGTTCATGTCAGAGACAGTCCCTGTTCCTATTACAATGGAACCCGCTTGGATACTGAACTGCCATGGGCTACATCTGTGTCTTAGGTTATCTCCATGCATAGTCCTTGGAAAATCTGTACACCTAAAGAAACTAATCAAGAGGGAGGACTCTTGCTAAAATTCTCAGTTCCTATCCAGAAAGGCAAAGAGGATGGACATAAGAAGGAGAAAACAGGGAACAAGTCAGGAGCCTGACACAGAGGACCTCTGAAAGGCTCTGCCCTGCAGACTATCAATGCAGATGCTGAGACTTATGGGCAACCTTTGGGCAGAGTGCAGGGAATCTTATGAAAGAAGTGGGAAACAGTAAGATCTGGAGAGGACAGGAACTCCGCAAGGAGAACAACAGAACCAACAAACTGAGCACAGGGGTCTTTGCTCAGGATCTTTTTATTACAAATCATTACAAGCTTCAGCTTTGGCTCACACCCCGCACTGCCAAAGTGGTGAGAGTTGAGAGCCCTGTGCTCAGGTTAGTGGGATGACTTAAAGATTCTGGTCCCTCCCAGCATGCCCAAAGCAGGGGCGATCCCTGCCTGGCAAGCATCTATTGGTTAAAATGCTGCATTTTTAATTGATTGGCAATAGGAAGGTCCCCAGACCATTAATGACTGGTGTCCCTCCCTAGGAGGATGGGCCAGTTTCCTAGCAACTGTATCTCTAGTGTGTGTGGGGGGGAAGAATGAAGTAAGGCAAGTGCTTCCCCTCAGGGCATTACTGGACTTGTCTCCACTCTGCTAGCCTTAGATCAGGCCTTAAACTTTAATAATAGCCGCTGATTTTTAATCTTTTGGTCTCTCATTAGTTCCTATTCTTAGTTAAAAGTACATGCTGTGTATCTCATCACTGACTGCATTTCTCCAAAATAATCAGCACTGTGGATATTATAAACCAGATGTTCAGCTATCGATATTTGGGTTATTTATGGTATCTACTAAAAGCACAATAGCATTTCAACCTTTTACTGTCTTTTATTAGCCATTAACTCTTAGCCAGTTACTTTCATTTTAAAGCTAATAAGTACAACATATACTTTGAATTTTTGGCATAGCACACATTTTTCTAAGCGTTGGAAAAATTCCTTTTGTCCTCAATAATATCCTGTAAGGTATGTGTGGTCATTCTTGTTGTGTATATGAGGAAACACTTTTACTACAAAAGAGGTCTCATAATGGTCATTCTTAAATTTTGTGGCTTATATCAACAAGCATATAATTTTTTGAGCAAGTAGGTCAGCTGAAAGGCTACTCGGAATAGCTAGATTGAATTGCAAGGTTGTATAGCTGAGAATTGACGGTCTGGCATAAGGTGACTCAACTCTAACCCTTAGATATCTCTTCCTATCTCAGTTTCTAGCGAGTAGAATAGTTCAGTCTGGTGTTTCAATATGCTTTCCCCCACTGTAACACAATAGACTGTTAGGAACTGTTGTTATGATACCTGTCAGGCTCAGGGTTCAAAAGGTAGAAAAGCTCAGGCTTCTGGCAGAGCCTCCATGCGGCATCACAAGAAAGCAGAAGGGGAAGGAGAAGTATGCAAAATACAAGGAGGAATCAGGCTAGTCTGATTTTAATCAGGAGCCTACCTCTTAGCAACTAACCGGCTCCTCAGATAAGATTCTTATTCTATTTGTGAGACCAGAGTTCTTTGGGCTTATTCACTTCTTTTTGTTGTTGTTTGTCAGGTGTGACATGGTTGTGCAGACAGCTGCATGACACAGTTCTGGTTGCTGTTGTCATGACACTGTTGTCATGGAGAAAACATCTCTGGATTATCAGTCCTCAAATGGCGTTGCTTTTTCTTATATGTCTATCTGCTTTGTATTTTACTGTGACTCCACCTTTTTCCTCTAATTCAACCCCAGTAAATGCAACTGGTAAGTTTTCTAAGGGGACTGGGAGATAAGAAATACCTTGGAAACAACCACTATGGAGGAAGCATACTTCTTGGCTGTAAAGGCAGTGAAACCTGAATTATATGAACAAGACCCAGCAGGACATCGAAGCAGATGCTGAGACTCATCTCCAAACTTTGGGTAGAGTGCAGGGAATCTTATGAAAGAAGGGGAAGATAGAAAGACCTGGAGGGGATAGGAGTTCCACAAGGAGAGCAACAGAACCAAAAAAATCTGGACACAGGGGTCTTTTCTGAGACTGATACTCCAACCAAGGACCATGCATGGTCCAACCTAGAACCCTTGCTCAGATGTGTGGCTCAGTTTCCATAGGGGTTTCCTAGTAAGGGGAGCAGGAGCAGCCACTGGCAAGGGCTTGGTTGCCTGTTCCTTGATTAACTGCCCCTGGCAAGGTGGTCTTAGTAGGCCACAGAGGAAGATGATGCAGCCAGTCCTGATGAGACCTGATAGGCTATGGTCAGATAGTAGAAGAGGAGGGAGGGAAGTTGGGACCGGGAGGAGATGAGGGAGGGGGCTACAGCTGGGATGCAAAGTGAATAAATTTTTATAAATAGTAATAATAATAATAAAGTGGAAAAAGAAGTTGAATCTGTAGAGGTCTTTTGTGCTAATTGTTCCCTGAAAAACTTTAGTCAGCTCATGGATATCAAATGATACCAAGAACTGTTTGAGTTCCACACTCAACCCCCAGATTGCTGCAGTCAGAAAGGAATTAGACCCTAGTGAAACTACTGGAGTCATACTAACTTCCTTGTCTTTAAAGACTTGGTGACTTGGACATGGCTCCTTGGGATAAGGAAATTACAGGAGCTTTGTACAGTTTATGAGGAAGGGCTATAGACCCTCTGAAAGATCACTCCTGTTACAAAAGATGTTACGTCACAAAGTCCATTACTGAAGGAAGTCAGGATAGGAACTTGAGCAGGGCTGGAACCTAGAAGCAGAAGCTGATGCCGAGGCCATGGATGTTACTGTTTACTGCTTGCTTCCCTTGGCTTGTTGACTAAAGCCCAGGCCTGGCCCCGCCCACAGTGGGTTGGGCCCTCCCCATCAATCACTAATTAAGAAATGTCTTCCAGCTGGAAGTGAAGTGATTTTTTTCTCGTGCCAATCTATTCCTCCCAATCTTGAGACTCACAATTGGCTGAGGCTAGTCCCTGGCAGTTGTTGTTGTTGTTTTTTAAAGGAAACAATTTTAATTTATGCAAATTAGGTAAGAGAAAACAAACCTATTGTAATAAGGTAGAAACTTAACGTCATTTGATGAAAATGTGTAAAGAAGTATGTAAAAATCTCAAAGCAAATTTAGTTAACTATCTTAGTTACTTTTCTATTAGTATTGCAAAATATTATGATGAAGGCAACTTCTGAAAAAGAATAACTAGAGCTACAATTTCAGAAGCTTACATTTCATGATGTAAAAGTAAATAATTCCAGGAACAGCTGAGAACTCACATCTTGGTTCATTATCATGAGGCAGACGGGGAGAACCCTGAGAATGGCACCAGCTTTCGGAAACCTCAGAACCCACCCCAACGACACACTTCTTCCACACCTCCCAATCCTCCTCACAGTTCCACCAGATAGGGAGCAAGTGTTCAAACATATGATCCTATGCAGAACATCTCATTCACACCGTCAAAATGGAACATACCAGCTCTTCTATATGCATATGAAATACCTCTCCTCATCCCTGACTCTGTGTTCCCAAACACTTTCCCATCTAAAAGTTTCTTTCCTTAATTTACCTACAAAGACAATTACATCTCAACAGGAGTCTTGCAGTGAGGCATCCAAATAGTAACAGAGTTCGAAGGTAGGAATACTATATAAGAGCTTGTCTCTGTGCATACATTAATGAACTTGACAAAGTCTCAGCCCTAAGGAGCTTTCTAGGCTGCAGACTTACTTCCGCTAGAACTTCCGATCACTGAAATACAAAGCTCTGCCAAGCACAACAAAGTGTACATGAAAAGAAAGCTTAGAACCATTCCATACACTGGGCTTGAAGAAAAGTTTATAAGTGTGAAGATGGCTATAAGCAGTCCCCAGAGGAAAATAAGTTCAAAGATCAATAATCTTAGGTCTCTGTCTTAGTTCCCTTTCTATTGATGTGAACAGACACCACAACCAAACCAACTTACAGAAGAAAGCTTTCAGTTGGGGACTTGCTCTCAGTTCAGAGGTGAGTACATGACCATCGTGGTGGGAAGTGCGGTGGCAGGCAGATAGGCATGGTGCTGGAGTAGTGGTTAGGAGCGCACATCCTAATGAGAGAGAGGGAGAGAGAGAGAAGGTCTGGCATGGGCTTTTGAGCCTCAAAGCCCACCCGCAGTGACAAACTTTTTCTAACAAGGCCACACTTCCCAGTATTCCCTAAAATAATTTGGCCAACTAAAGACCAAGTGTTAAAATATGTGAGCCTATGAGGACCATTCTAATGAAATCACCATACTTTGGTTTGCTAAGCTACCTAATAATATCACATTCTGTTAGTTATTTTTTCACATTTATGGGAGAACACCTGAAAAGGACAATTTAAGGAAGAAGATTTTATTTTGTCCTACAGTTTGATAAGGTGGAGTCTATCCTGGCACAAGGACATGATAGAAAGAAGATCCATAGGTACAGAAATGCATAAATGGGGTTCCTCAGTGCTCAGATTATTCTTGAACAGGAAGCACTAACTGAATACGTTCTATCAGTCTATTTAAAAAATACATAACAAGAGCACAGATATACTCTAGCAGAGAAAATGACACACACAACAAAGTTAGGGGAACAACAATAATGAGGACATAAAGCACAACATGACAAATGATGCTGGGGAAATAAGAGGTGGGAGAGAGTGAGTAGTGAGAGAGAGTGAGTACCTTTGAGATCACAAGTTTAAATGCCACATTTTCCCACCCGGAAGACTCACTCCTCACTATGAAGTACTGAAACTGTTTTCTCTTTGTTTCTTGGAGTTGCAACTGTTATTTGAAATGGGATACAGGCAAGTCTGTCAATGAAACATATCAGGAATGGCTTAAGAGTTTCCTCTGTCTTTTTCCAACTTTCATTTATGTGTCCAAATCCTTGACTAAACCTAAAAAGCAAGAGAAACTTCTCCCTACTTTTAAAAGCACTGAACACGAAGACACATATTCTAAGGTTGCTGGTTGATTCTCCCTCAGCTAGCTGTTGAGAGTTCAGCCTTAAATGGGACATTTAGAGCACCCAATTCAAGGTTCAGGAATCATTGGAGACAATGATATGGAATGAATTCTAGAACCAGAAGAAAGGAAGAAAAGTTGTAAAATGCTGTCTTCTGAGCATGACACGTCAGTTGGTCTACACAAGCCGAACAGTCAGTCGGTCAGGACATACAGGGCTCTAATGCTCCACGATTTGCTGTTGGCTACTTATGAATTCTGAGGGAAGGACAAACTTTGTCTTCAGTTATGCACCCACTGAGGACCTCTGGATTCACTGGATAGTCTAACCCCACGGTCACACACAGAATCCTAGTAAAACTCTGCGGAGAAAGAGGGATGGGAGAAGAGAACGAGAGGACAGACAGAGATGGAGACAGAGACAGAGACAGAGACAGCATATAAGAAACAGACTTGTAAAAGGAAAAAGGAAAGGAAAATTCGAGAGGGTGGGGTTACAGTATTCAGAATATACTTTATATTTTGTTTGAAAATTTCAAAAAACAAAATCAGCAAAAACTATAAATATCAGATTCAGACTAAGAAAACTTTGTTCATTGGCAATTGATCTCACCTTATTCATTTATCCCATTGCAACTGTAATGCAGAATGTTCATGCTTTGTCTCTCCTACTCAGGAATTCCAGAAGATCATTCTCTACTTCTTCTTTTTTATTCTTCAAGTCTGGATGCTGACTGACTCCTGGATCAAAGATGTCCTTTTGTCCTAGTTGTTGTCCACAGTATTGCTTTAGGGATGAACATGTGTCTAAGCTGTTTGTCAAAGAGTGTAGAAACAAAAATCTTTCTTCTACCATGAAGAACACTGGAGAACAGTCTTTATACAACTGGCATGAAGCATGAACTCATTAGTGGTCATCCATTCTTCAGTGGCAGGAAAGAACAGGACAAAACAGGGTCTTAGGCTGAAGTAATAGGAAGGATCAATGCAGTGAGGTGACTATTTATCTCTGTAGGGTTGGACAGTTCCATAGGATAAGTATTCAACACCATTTTAGACAAGTTGAGAGGATCTGTATGTCTAACCTGTTCTGTGTGTCTATCCTATTCCCACAGAAAAGGACTTTTGTGTCCCAGAGCAGACGTAGGTCAGAGCAGATCAAAAGGAAATGGTCTGTTCCTGTGCCACAGTTGATCACTCAACTGTTTTCACAGAGGTACTTGTATTTGATCCCAGGAATACATATAATTATTCACAATTAAGCCTGAAGGGGAGGCCGGAGTATAGGCTACCCTTCTTTCTTTCTATATTTCAAACTCATGACCTTTTTAAAAATTAATCATTTTACATACATACAGACAGACACAATATATACATACACATATATGTACATTTATATTCCTAAATATATACATACGACCTACTCAGTCTGTATGATGTTAATTTTATATATATGTTTAGAGCTGATCATCTGGATAACCAATTAGCCTGCTCTTCCCTGGAAAAGACCATTTTTTCTTGCATTTTTAGCTGCCTGTAGTTCTTCGTGGAGGGCTGTGGCCTCATGAGATTGTCTCTCTCCATTAACATGTGTATTGCTCTTGCCCTTGTTCATCTCATGTTTAGGTAGTCGTGTTGGTGAGACTCTATGAGTATTTAGAAATAAAAATTTCCCTGTGTTAGGAAATTTTAACCTGTCTTCAAGAATAGATAACAAATAAAAGTAGAACATGACAAAAGATTGTGGAAATGCATAGTATAAAACCATAAATACCCCGGGGCACACATGGCCCACTATAGCCCCTGTGTGTGTTAAGAAGGTGTTATGTTCTGAGACAAAGCTAGTCTATGAGAATGGCCATCTCCCATGGGTCCTGCTTCACCTCAGTCAGATAAGAGAATTTTCAGTGGACTTGTCTTCAGGTACTACAGAGAGACATATTGACATAGCTTTTGGGAGTTATCTGTGCTCTGGTGACTTTCCCGTAGCTGCCAGAGTCACCCATTCTCCTGGAAGTTACCGCTCATGCACACTGTCATAAGCAACCCTAGTAAACGTGCTGGTTCACCAAGCTAGACTTGGGCAGAATACTTTCTTAGTTCTAGTTGACGCTATATTCAGAACAAATAGGCGTTAGTTTACATACTTCCAGAAAAAAATAACATAATATATGTTAATATTCTACCCTACCAAAGACTCCAAGGTAATATAAAAACAGATACATCCACAAGAAGAATTAATTCTCGCACACTCACAACTATGAGTAAGAGAACTATGAAAAAATCATCTCTCACTTCCTTTGCAAACACTCATGCTCTGCCAACAGTGAGGAAAATTTTTATTTAATTCTGATTTTAATTATTTTTATTTTTATACTTTTGTGCTTCCCTTTTACTTTTTAAAAATACTGTATTTATTCATTGTTAATTTTATACATGTATGCAATGTATCTTGATAATACCTAAGCTAACTCCTCCTTCTCACTCCCTAATAGCACCGATAAGAACTCCAGCGGCCTTCTTGTCCTTCTTTTCTTCTTTTTGCATAGTCCACAGAGTCCAGTCAGTCCTGTCTATGTGCTTTTGAGTGTGATGCTATTTACCTGGAGCATGGGTTACCTGATGGTGGCCATACCACTGGACAAAAATGAGGACTTTATTTATTTGTTTATTTGTCTATCTACTTATCTTCCATTGACATTCTGTCACAAGAAGTATTTGGAAATTGACACATATCAGGAGGATTCTGTTGGCTGACCCACCTTCAGTTCTTTAACCCAGCCATGGTCATTTACAAACAGCGAAAATAGATTTAATAAATGAGTATTTAAAGGCCTTTATTCCAGATAGAGCTGGCTCAGTGGTTCTGAGGTTGTAAGATAAAGAGAGAAAGGAGTCTTTCAGAGCAAAGTGAAGAAAGAATGAAAGGAGAGGCTGAAGAAGGTAATGGGTCAAAACTGCAGAAAACACCAGGAAAGAAGAATCCCTTGTGCAGCAAATGTGTGAAAACTGAACAAAGTTCTGACACTTGCAGGGGAAAATAAAAAGGTTATATTTGGAAAAGTAAATGATAGGTCTAGAGCTTTCTTATTTCAAACCTTTCTCATTCACTAAATCTCAATATAAATGTATTGAAAATAAATAGATTAAGCTTATGTGACTAGAGGAGAAATTGACAGCAGTTATTTGTGTAACAGCAACTAACATATGCTTCCAAAGGCCGTAGGCTTCTTTCAGTTTCCTTAGACAAAGCGCTAAGTAGAGCCCTCAATACATATAATTCAGTGAGTGAGTAAGTGCATGAGGTCGCTGTGTCTTGATGCAGAGAGAGGTGGAGCGCCATCCTTCTCCAAGGAGGCCCTGTGCTTGAACCTATCTAGACGTTCTTTTCAAAGAGGAAATGTGTTTGCTTATATTGCCTGGTGTAGAGCCTGCATTCTCTGGTGAAAGAGAACATGACATTCACCACAATGGAAGAATGACCTTTTCTTCCCTTGGCGCAAATGCAAGTTTAGCAGCTGGTGGTGGACTTGCTTCATGCTCTTTAGAACGTTAGTTCCTGGCATACTTTTGCCTTTAGCTGTTCTATTGGCTTTCTTTGTGGTGAACAAACTAGAGCTAGCCCAACTGCTAATGTCAGACAATGACATTTGTCAGGCTAAATCATGGCCAGTAATCTGACTTTGGCATTTGCAAAAAAGGAAAAACAGTCCAAGTTAACAAGAATTTATTGAGCAACTACTTTGTACCACTTCTAAAAATCATGTAAACTGATATAAGGAGTTTATGCAACCCAGGGGCAATTATGTGTTTTAAGAATTTAGGTTTAAGAATATAGTACAAACATGAAGGAACTTTAACAAAATATAGGAGTATCAAATTCAAAGCACTGTCAAATCTCTATTGCTTCTCTCTATATTATCTGAGACACTGCATTCTTCTCCTTTTTAGGCTACACTAACTACACTAGTAATTGGTTTCTGGAAATTTACTTTGCATAGTAACAAATGAAGACAAAATTGTTTAAGTCAACTGATTTTTTTGAATACAAACTCAAGTTTCAACTAAAAGTTTACTCTTTTCTTGATATTGTCAGGTAAAGTTACTGACTTTAAGGTGCTCAAGGTAGAAAGAAACACACAGAGAATCAACATGGTCAATGTGATAACAGAGACACTAGGAAATAGTGTGAAGAGGCACTAGGAAATAAAAAGAGGGAAATTGTTGCTTACGGAAACTTTCCAAAGAAGCAGTTTTTTGAGTTAAGTATAAAGTAGAAACTGGGCCCTGTGGGTAGGAGAACACTTTAAATGCATGGAAACAAGATATAGTCAGCTACACTATAGGCCCTAGGGGCTCCTGCATCCTAGAATAGCAAGTGGGAGTCAGGACATGGGCAGGAAGAAGAATGGAGAAGATGGAGGCTGGCGGGAGCAAGCCTTGGCCAACAGCCTTAAGACATAGACACATCAAGGTTCTCTGAGTCCCCCCAAATCTTGTGGAAGATGGTCAGTACATACCTACTCTTTCAAAAGCAACCTGTAAACCTAATAAAAAGTTTAAAGTAACAGTTGAATGGTCACTTTGTATGTGGGAAGTCCATAAAATAATATTAGACATCTATGAAAATAAAAATGAAGATTACTAAGATGTACCAGAATTTGGAAAATTATACCCCCCCCCACACGTATTCATAGAAAGCATGAAGCAACTAATGAGAGTATAAAATAGTAATTTGGTTTGGAATACATTACTCTTCCATCTTTTCAAAGTAAATGCTTTCGTTTAACAAGCACTGTGTAGAAATGTTGTTGGCAATTGCTCCAATCTAGAAATAGCCATCCACAGAGCTGCAAATAAGTGTTAGTACCAACTACTCTTTTTCCTTTATTTTATTTTATTTTATTTTTTTAAATGATTACAGTTTATTCACTTTGTATCCTGGCTGTAGCCCCATCCTTAGTCCCCTCTCTACCCCACCCTTCCTCCCATCTCCTCCCATGCCCCTCCCCCAGTCCACTTATAGCGAAAGTCCTCCTCCCCTCCCCTCTGACCTTAGCCTATCAGGTCTCATCAGGACTGGCTGCATTGTCTTCCTCTGTGGCCCGGTAAGACTTCTCCTACCTGGGGGGGGGGGGGGAAAAAAAAAAAAAAATATATATATATATATATATATATATATATATATATATATATATATATATTGTTCTGCAAGACAGAATCCTGAATTAAATTTTAGGGAGCTAAAGTCAAGTTGTTACTGGGGCTGGTTCTGTCTGTGGCGATGCCTGGGAAATGTTCATTGTCTTGTTTCTTCCAGCTTCCTCAGCTTTTTATAGCAATCTTTTCTCCCATCATTATATTGCTTCCTGCTTCTCCTTTTCACCTCTCAATTTCCCTTACAAAGTCATTTCAGTCTCATCAGACTTGCAGTGATAATGGAGAATGACTCCCAGTTAAGAATCCTTAACTTAATCCTTAAGGTAAAGTCCCTTTGAATGTGCCGTAACTAATGTTTTCAACCTCTACATTAGGACACAGTTATCATTTAGGAAGCTTAGTCTAACACACAGTTGTATTCGTGAAAGCAGAAGGATTTTCCATGCACACTAAAGTGTGGACAAGCGTTATGACCACCCTGCTGACCCAAATAAGGTGGCCATGAAAGAAAAAGGACACTTGTCCATTTATATCCAGATATTTTGAATTAACCTGTGATAATAATGCCGAATATATGCTACTTCTGTGTTGACAATACCTACATAGCAGCCTGTGGAAGGTTCGTGGAGTGAAGGTCATATCTCGTCCATTGATGTGGTTTCATATTGTACTTTCTCACATGTAGTCAGAAAATTTTAAATGTTTTTAGTTTAGTTTATTCCTGGTTCTTCCATTTCTTCTTTCAATACTATCATCTTACCACGTCTGACCCCGAGTTCTTTGTTGTGGTTCTTGTTAATTCACATTGTTTCTCTCAGGGCTCCTGCTTTCATTGATAACTCTATTTGGCTTCTGTAGAGAGATGACTGTGAACTCTTGATCTTTATCAAGTCAGGCTCTCTCCAAACAAGGTATCCACAATTTGTAGAAGAGCACATGGAATTTAGAATTGCTTTGTGCGAATGATTGATACAATGTTATGGTATATATTAATTAACATAGAGAAAACATACACTAATGCTGTCCAGGTAGGAATATGTGCAAGGTAATAGGTGTCTTCTCCCAGTTCTGTGACAGCAAGGTGTATCCAGTCTCTTCACGAACATCATGGCACAGTACAAAAGCCCAAGAAAGAGTCCATAGCATCAACTAAGGGCCAGGTATATAAATGGTTAGATGCAGTGTCCTTGTCTTTGTACCTTTTCAACTTGAGCCAAAACAAATGCTTACTACCAGGCTGCAGACTCACCAATACTCTTCGACAGAAAACTAGGCTTAAGGGTCTTCTCAGGTGCTGGCCAAGGGCCAGGACTACAAACACATCTTTCCTTAGCATGCTCAGGGACAGAGGACCCACGTCTGTGCTCAAGCCTTCCCACGTTTGCACTGATTCTGTTATCCAATAATTTCAAGAACAACAAATATTGCCTTTGACATATGTCTTTGGTGTAGCTTTTCTTTCCTAACCCTTGTCACATGGATCTCAGAATACCTATGAGTATAGCCTCCAATAAAATCATAATCATATGTAAGGTATTAGGAAATGTTCTGCGACATTTTTGATGCTTTGCTACAGGTTACCAAGTATGACATTGTAGACAGAAATGTTATGTGGTGATGTCTACAGTTTAGACGTGCTTTACTCTAGAACAATGGTTTTCAACCTTCCTAATGCTGTGACCCTTTAATATTGTTGTTCCTCATGTGGCGGTGACCCCCAACAATAAAATTATTTTATTTCTACTTTATCACTGTAATTTTGCCACTGTTATGAATCGCAATGTAAGTATCTGACATGCAGGATATCTGCTATATGATACCTCTGGAGGTCATGGCCACAGGTTGAGAACAACTGTTCTAGACGATTCTCATAAAATGACATCAGTGTCAATGTTTTCCCGACCAACAATATCTTCTTTATTTGTTATTTATCTTCTATAAGTAGTCTTACCTTTCAGTCTGAGTTTATTTCAAATTCATAATCCTTCTCTCTCTCGACTCCCTAAGAGCTGAAATCACAGATGTAATTCACCACACATACTCGGAGCTTTCATTCTTTAGCCAGAATCTTCTAGTAATTAAATTTAATGATTTCTTTGCTTTTCTCAGTTCTACGCTGTTAATAATGACCTAAATGTCCACAGTGTATTCATGTGTCTATAAATAAATAATTTATAAACTTATAGAGACAAGCTTAATTTATCTGTAAACAGATAAAGGAAGAGTATTATGTGTTTATGGGGAACAGAATCTGATGATGTTGCCAGATGTTATTTTGAGTTCTCTGTTGTGCTTGAGGAAACGAATGAATTAGGTGCATGTGTTGCTATATAATCATTGCACTCAAAAGGCTGAGGCAGGAAGGTCAGAAGTTCCAGGACAGATGGAGTATATAAACAGTCAGAAGTTATGGGCTGTGGAAAAGCTCAGTGGGTAAAGTGCTTGCACATGAGCACAAAGACCTTGGTTCAAATCCCAAGAACTCATATAAGGCCAGATGCAAGAGAGCACTTCTGCAATCCGAGCACTCACACAGTGAGTGAAGATAGGAAAAGCCCTGAATGCTCATGGCCTAGGTAGACAGACAAACGCAGCAGTGCGGACCCAATCTCAGAGAGAAGGAATGAAGGAGGGAGAGATATTTTTATAAACAACAAAGTGAAACCCTCTCTCAATTAATTAAACAAAACGGGATGTACTGATATTTTTTAAAGGAGGATATGACAACTTAAAACAAAGCAGTAAAGGAATAATATGCATTTATAATATCTCTTTTAGTTACTTTTTTATTGGTTTGATAAGGCTCCACGACCAAGGTGAATTTAAAAGAGAATGTTTGGAGCTGACAGCTTCAGAAGACTGGAGTTGGAACCAGTGTGGTGCAGAGGCAGTAGCTGAGAGGTCACAGCTTGACTCCTAAGCACAGGGCAGAGAGAATTAACTGGGAATGGAATGGGCTATTGAAACCGCAAAGTCAGTGCCCAACTGACTCCTCCAACCAGGCCTCCTTATCCTTCCCAAACAGATCCAGCCACTGGGCTCAAATATTTAAACATACGAACATATGAGAGCCATTTTCATTCTGCCCACCACAACAGTCATTTTGAAGCTGTAGGAAATTGCTTTAGATTTTACACTTTCATCATCAATTACATCTTTAATTTTTTTATACATCACAAAAAAAAAACAAAAAACAAAAAACAAATCAAAACAAACACCAAAATGGAAAAGCCATGACAGAGGTAAACGAGAAAAGCAATGGGTTTTGTATTATTTTTCCTATAATTTTTTTAAAGTATTCTTCTTTCATACAGTACTTTCCAACTGCTGTTTTCCCTACTTTGTGCCATCTCAATCACTACTCCCAACCTACCTTTCCCCAAGATTCAGTTCTGCTTGTTTCCCTTCAGAAAAGAACAGGCCTCCCAGAGCTATCTACCAAACACGACACAGCAAGTTACAGTAAAGCTCAGCATATGCCCTCATTTTAAAGTTGGATGAGGCAACCCAGTGGGAGGGGAAAAGGTCCAAAAGCAGGCAAAAGAGTAAGAGACAGCCCCCTGTTCCCACTGTTAGGATTCCCACAAACCACGCCGCATATGCAGAGGGACTAGGTCAGACTAAAAAAGTCTTCTTGATTGTCAGTTCAGTGTCTATGAGCCTCTATGAGCCCTGCCTAGTTGATTCTGTGGGTTTTACAATGAAATCATTCCCAATGATACTCTGCTATACTCATAGAAGGAGGCTAGCATAACTGTAATCAGGAAGTCTTTATCCTACTACTAATCGGCACAGATGCAGAGACCCATAGATAAACATTAGGCTTAGCTAGGGGAATCCTGCAGCATAGGAGATTCAGATTGGTTGTAGGAGCCAAAGGGGTCAAGGGCACCACAAGAAAACCCACAGAATAGTTTTATATTCTTCCTTTTTAACTTTTAACTTTACTTACTTAGTTGTTCACATTGTATCCAAATAGTAGTTTCCATCCTCCTCTCCTCCTGGTCAGACCCTGCTTCCCTCTTCTTCCCTCTCCCACCCTCCCCCTCATGAAACCCTCTCCCCAGCCCTTGCCACTAACCCACCCTAGCACTTCAAGTAACATCAGGACTGAGCACATTGTCTTCCACAGTCACTGCTGCCTCACCAGGGGAAAGTGACAGAAAAGCACAGAACAGAGTCCATGTCAGAAACAGCCCTCTCTCCCCTTGCTAGGGAACCCACAAGAAGACCATGTTGCCATTGGGTACATATGTATAGGGTGCCTAGGTCCATTCCATGCATGGTCATTGGTTGGTGCTCCAGTCTCTGCAGGCCTGCCTGGACCCAGGTTAGTTGGCTCTGTTGGTCTTCTTATGAAGCTCCTGTCTTCTCTGGGTCCTTATATCCTTCCCCCAACTCTTCCACAAGGCTCCCTGCACACCACCCAATCTTTGACTGTGAATCTCAACATCTGTCTTACTGGCTGGAGCCTTTCAGAAGAGAGCTATGCTAGGCTCCTGTCTACAAACATAGCAGAGTGTCGTTCTTAGTGTCAGGGGTTGGCTCTCTCTCATGGGATGGGTCTCAGGTTGGGCAAGGAATTGGTTGGACATTCCCACCATCTCTACTCTATCTTTATCTTTACCTAGGTCTTCTGA
>NW_026596051.1:44695739-44699496 GCF_907164565.1 Psammomys obesus
AAAAAAAAAGTCAGAAGACCTTACACCTAGATGAAGAACTGCAGGAATTAACATCCCATTGAGAGAGGGAAATCTGTTTCCTGCTGCAAACCACTGCTGCTGTATCCCATGTCCAAGAACATGTCTTGGTTTTGGTCTTCATCTACTTGTGCTTCCAAGACAGTTGACGTGGTCAACTCTCACCCTTGCCTTAGGGCCTTCCTCTGTCATTTTCCCAGCTAGTCACCCATCCCTTAAGATTCAGCTACCCAATTTCCTACATTTATCCACTTGCCACCACACTGGCTGAGTGTGTGGTAGGTTGTATCACATGTGTACTCTTGCAATATGTCTTCCACTATTTCTAATCTCTATACCAGGCAAATACATTAGGTTGAAAAGTTAGTTTTCTGCTTCCTTAACAACTTTACTGATGACGTCTTCATGATCACATACTGTCACCAACAGTATCTGCAACGATCTAAGGGATAAAGTAGAAATACGTTCTCTTGTATGGATTCTTTTGGTGAGTTTGTGCACCACAGTTCAGTTTTACTCCTCAATTGTCAGCACTACCAAGCGCAACTGTTCACAGTCTCAGAGATCTCTGGCTTCACACTTCTTGTCCAGTCTGTTTCTTTTACTTTGCTCAGACATAAGCTCAAGGCCAGATTCTCAAATGTGACATTATCTAGGAAAGTGAATCTGTCTTCCTATTTCACATTGGCCTTTCTCAACTGTTTGACTTTGCCTACTTGCAATCAGCTAACAGAATTTTAGTGTGAATTGGTTAGTCTTTATGTATGAGGATAATCACTTCATCACTTTCCTTCACAAAACATAGTACATATGATTGAAAATTCGCAAACTTCATAGGAAAGTCCAAAGTAACACTTTTAGTTACAACTGTCAACACAAGCCTTTTCAGCTTATGGAAAGTCAGGTTTTCTAGGTTAGCAACCTGTTTAAGTTAACAGTAGGCTAAGAAAATGAAACAGCAAATGTTAAATTGATTCTCTTTTGAATATCTTGCCACATTTATTATCTTGATACAATCTTTGAGATTAACCTAAGATGATATCATGACACAAAACTATTGATACACTTGAAATCAAGTTTAATTGAGTTGACCTTCTAAAAGATAGTATTTAACTTACTCATATTTTATGAGCACATTATAAATGAACACAAAGAAGCCACATGGACAGTAAGTTATAGCTTAGAGTACATTGGTGTCATGGGCCATTTGGATACACTTTGAGTTTTTTTATATGATAAATCTCATTCACTTTATATTAAAAGGATCCCTTAGAGTTCAATATGCCTCTCCTGTCACCTACTTTGCTGAGGTGGGTGGCATTAACCACCTAGAAAAATGAGGAAATGTAAATTCACACAGTACAGATCTCTTCAGTCAGCAGTATGATGATTATCAAATAGTCCTAATGCTTGAGGTTTTATTTCAGCTGCATGACTACAAGCTGCATTCACAAACACACTCATAAATATTAGTAACACAGACGTCTTTTCTGTGCAGCTGCATTTCTGCCACACAATAGTATTGGTTCCAAGCTAAAGACATACTGATTTCAGTATTCTGGAACCTTTTATCTAAATGTTCTTTGAATTGAAAAAGTGAATTTAAGAAGCAATACATATTCCAACTGATTTAATTTACAATACTTGGCCACCTTCATACTAACAGGTATCTTCTATATTAATTAGATGGCTTTAAACTATTTTCAACTCTTTGAAGACAACTTATTAATTTAAAAAATGTTGTCATTGAATTATTCTAAAACAATGGGTAATTGAAAAGACAGGCAAAAAGAACTTCACGATTCCCTTTTGTTTTATAAGAGATAGGTAGCAACTAAATAGGGGGGAATGGCCATAGTATGTAGAGAATTAGAAGAAATAAAGCAAGTAGACTGAAGTACAAGCAAAAGGACCAAAAATAGGTGCCACACCTTTTGTGAATAATATCTCATATTTCATCTGTTTAATCTTCAAGTCTTTCCATCACCTTTTACGTTGAAGGAGAAGAACCAAGAAAGAGTTGTTTCCTGAAGGCCCAGGATTATCATAGAGTGACTCAAGCGTTGAACTACACACACTTCTTTCTGGATTTGTAGTCTTTTATCACTTGTTTGTAGCCCCCCACAAAATTCCATCCTCTGAAGTGCTGCCAAGGCAAAAAATTTTCACATGTATTTAGAGGCTGGAAGCTTTTGCATTTAATTCTTTCTGGATGAGGGTTATTCTTTGCCATTTATCCCACAAATCAGTGAAAGTGTAAACGCTAACTTTGAAAATTCACAAGCCGGAGTTGGAATGACCATTTTTCACATCTTTTATCTAATTAGGCAGTGTTTGATGCTGACGTATCTCTATCTTCCCACTCGTATCCTGCCAAGGCTAGAGACACGTGAAGATTGTCTTCACAATTTAAAAAATAACGTTTTATATTTTGAATATTTCATACACTTATTCAATATTGATCATATCCATCTGCCTCTACACTCTACTTCCCCTAGTGCCCCTAGACCACGTATGTTTCAACTTATTGTCCTCATTTTTGTAATTTATAACCTCCGAGTCCTATAGGTGTTTGTCATGTGTGTAAAGGTATGTGCTATCCCCTGGGTCATGACAGCCCGCCAGTAGCCACGTTCCTAAGGGAGATGACTCTGAGTCTTCAGGCACGCATCAGTTGCAATAGCTTCTCTGATGACACTGGGCTCTCTCCCATCAAGCCTGGGATTTTGACTGACTTAATGTTGTTCAGGTGTTACGCAGCCAACCACTGCTGCTGTAAGCTGATGTGTGTAACAGCCGTGTCATGTCCAGACGTCAACATTTCACAGTTCTCCTCCCCATCTACCAGCTCTCCGTTCTTTCTGCCCCCTCCTCTAAGGCGTTTCTTGAGCTTTGCTTGATAGAAAGTTAATATATATGACTTGTCCTGATCTATGCACTAGCACTAAGCATTACTAACCCAGGACATTTTGAGCAGTTAAGAGTGTTGGCATTAATGGCCATGCAAAAACCATGGCAAAAAGAAACTTTTCTGACCAAAGTTTAAATCAGCAAAAATTAATTTCTACAACCAAATATTTAGGTTGCAGTCTGATAACATGATGATTTAGCAAAATAACGGAACGTCACCGTCACCCTTGGGGCCCATTAGATCTTCCTAGTTATAAGCTTTGAAATGGATTTACAATACCACTCCTGTAGAGCAAGATGAATATCCCTCCTGTAGAGTAGGCCTCAGAGTCAATCAGAAAGTGATTGGCTACCCTCATAACTGCCATGCTACTACTGCACCAATAGAGACACCTCGGCAGCGGGTCAGTATTGAAGTGTGCTGCCTCTGGACCTGGCTGATGTCACGGATGTCTTTTCTCCCCCAGAGGGGTTACTAGCACATTTCTGGTACTGTGTAAGCAGGATGATATTATCACGGTCAGTTCAATGTTGGTTTCCTCATGCCCCACATTCAAAATAAGTGGTAGCCTCATAAGTAGGCAGTTGAATCATCTTGTTATTGTGGGCAACAGAGAGCAATGGAAATAATGTGGTATTTTGGATGTCTTTGAGATCTTTCTGCCCAATAACTGTGAAGGAGGTATCCTATGCCTGGCACTGATGTTTTCATTTAATATCCCATGTCTTCTGGAACTATCATTTTCCACCAATGTAGATATGCAGATATTTCTGTTCATTTGCTATCTATCTATCTATCTATCTATCTATCTATCTATCTATCTATCTA
>NW_026596051.1:44699506-44760836 GCF_907164565.1 Psammomys obesus
CTATCTATCTATCTATCTATCTATCTATCTATCTATCTATCTATCTATCTATCTATCTTTCACTTATCAATTATCTGTATACCTATAGTTGCTATTATTATTATTGTAATAAAATAGTAGTTACTATCTTACAAACTAGTGGATTTCAGCTTCCTTGGGTATCCTTAGATTTGGCTAGCACAGTCCCTACTCTCTTTTCTCCCAATCTCTTTATTCTCTCTTGAAACCTTAACCTATAGTATTTCCTCCATTTCTTTTCATGTTATCTATCTTTTACTTTTCCCCCTATTTGGGTTTATTTCTTGGGTTTCCTCACAGCATTAACACCTTTGATTTTGGCTAAGTTTTCTGTGGATACCTCATTACTCCATCCTCACTTACTTCTTTGTTTGAAACTTTTACAAATTAAATAGGAACAATAGTGGTAGATGTTTTGGGGGACAGGGGATAGAAAAAATACAAGCATAATCAAAGTAAAAAAGGGGGAATACTATAGGTGCTATTTTGTTTTATTTTAATTAATTAATTGCAACTTATTCACTTTGTATCCTGGCTGTAGCCCCCTCCCTCATCTCTTCCTAGTCCCAACTATCTTTGCTCTTCTCCCCTAAGTCCGTTCCCTAGTCCACTGATAGGTAAGGACCTCATCCCCTTCTATCTGACCCTAGCCTCTCAGGTCTCATCAGGGCTGGCTGCATCATTTTCCTCTGTGGCCTGGCAAGGCTGCACTGCCCAGGGGGAGATGATCAAAGAGCTGCTGACTGAGTTCATATCAGAGTCAGCCCCTCTACCCTTTACTAGGGAACTCACTTGGAAACTGAGTAGCCTATGAGCTTCATCTGAACAGGGGTCTAGGTCCTCTTTATGCGTGGTCCTTGGTTGGAGTATGGGTCTCTGTGGCTATTTTGTTCCCCTGGTGGAGTTCCTGTCCCCTCCAGGTCTTTCTATCTACCTCATCTTCCATAATGTTTCCTGCACTCTGCCCAAAGTTTGGATTTGAGTCTCAGTATCTCCTTCGATACCCTGATGGGTAGTGTCTTTCAGAGACACTCTGTGGAAGGCTCCTGTCCTGTTCCTTTTCTTCTCCTACTTGTGATGCCTATCCTGCTTGCCCTTCTGAGTGAGGTTTCAGCCTCTTCCCTAGGGTTCTCCTTGTTGCTTAGCTTCTTTAGGACTATAGATTTCGGTATGTTTGTCCTATATTGTATGGCTAGTATCCACCTATAAGTGAGTGTACACCATATGTGTCTTTCTGCTTCTGGTTACCTCACTCAGATCATCCTGCGTGAAGGTGTTCTTTTTAAAAGAGTGGAAGCAAAAATTCAACCAACGAACAAAACACGTAACAAAACCCTTCATTATTAACGGAGACGAGAACTCAGGCTGGAATTGTTGTGAAGTTTAGTAGTGTATGTTCACCTTTTCCCAACAAAACAAAGAATGGAAAAAAGCAGACTTTTAATACATCAGGCTTTAATATGATTATCAATAGTTGAAGCTGTTCAATGGACTTCCGTGTTTATAAAAAAGAAAGAAGTTTCCCATTTAGTGAAGAGTTAAAGCAGCTTTATGAATTAATGTACATGAATTAAATACATAAGCAGAGAGTTTCCAGTATGCTTGTATTCAGTCTATATTTTATTTAATTAAAATTTAATTTAATTTAACTCAAGATGAGTCACATGGTTATGAACAGCTGAGTTGTGTGAGATGCCCTCCACACTTTTTGGCATTTGATTACTTGCTCCCTAGTTGCAAGTGCTGCTTGGGGAGGCTTAGGAGGCGTGGCCCTGGTGCAGTCAGTGTTTTCTTAGAGATGGGCTTTGAGAGTTCAAAGGCTTATCCCATTCCCAGGTTTAGGACGTGAACTCTCAGCTTGCTATTGCTGTCCTCATACCTACCTGCAGCCATGCTTCTGTGACGTGACGGTAATGGACCCTTATCCATCGGGAGCACTAAGCCCTTATAAGCTCTTCTACAAAGTGTCTGATCAATAGAAAAATGAGTTGTTTTATGTTTGTGCTAAGCTTTCTTGTGCACTAATGAGTTCTATCGAGTACATAATCATGGGGAGTTTTTCCACTTTTTTTGAAGTTAGGAATCTGAATTATGATAACCATAGAACTACTCTTTATGTGCAGTAGAAAGAATGGAAGAAAACAACTTTCTATTGGTTTTGTACATATGTATAGACATGGAAAAATCACCAAAAAATCTTAATTAGTGTTACTTATTCCTCCTTATATTATGATCTTGTTTGGATGACTAAAATAATATAGACATAACAAGTTATAGAAACAATTCAACATTCTACCAACAAGTGAGTGAATCAACAAATTGTGATATGATTCTAATGTTACATTCTGTATACATATATGTATATTCATACAATCAATAGATATTTTCAGCTTTGAAAATGAGATCTGAGTAGAAGTGTAGCTCAGTGGCACAGTACCTTAGTCAATGCATGACCCTGTGTTCAAACCTCAAGGCTAAAAGAATGCAAGCAAGAAAGAAAAGAAATGTATTCTATTATTTTTAATAATATGGATAAGCTAAGAGGAGTTACAACACATAAAATAAGTTAGATTTATAAGAAAATATGGCACAATCTCATAGAGGAAGAATCTAAAAACTAAATTCAAACACAAAAACACTGAGAGCAGTTGAGGGAGGTAAGTTGGGAAGAAAGAACAAAAAGACACAAGACTACATAGTTGCAGTGTTACAGTGTGAGGGAACCTAAAGATCTAACAGGCAGATTACTGCCGACAGAAGTGTGCTTTATAACAGTAACAAATGTTGATTTGAGATACTTCCAACACATGGTACAACAATTAAGAGATAGTGTCCATATTATTTTGCTTAAATGTAACTATAATTTCATTGTGTGTGTGTATTCCCTAAAGTTAACTGTGCCGAACACCAAGATTTATATGATATACAAAGAATTTTAAAGTAAGTGAAAGTGAAATAAACAATAAAACATAAAAAGTTCCTGAGTACTTTTTATGCTGTTCTTTCCTCTTTATGACTTTATTTTGTTCGTCCTCCCTCTTCCAGCCAGTTCCTTCTCTCCCAAATATCCCTCTTCCCTGTCTTATTCCACATATGAGAGAAAATGTGGTATTTACCTTCCTAACTCTGGCATTTTGCTTTTTTTCATGATTATCTCTGCACCATTCATTTATAAAAAATAATACATTTCGAGAATTTCTGCTATGGTCTGGGTGTGTTTTACAAAAGTTTTCTGTTGAGGTTAAAGGACAATATTTAAATGTAGGACCCTTAGGAGTTGGTTAAGTTACAACAGTTGAGTCCCCACGAAAGGCATCATGGCTCTTAACATGCTCAAAGAGGGCCCCTTGTCTTCTGTTCTTGCACTTTGTGTTATCATAACAACCATTCCCTCTCCACATCTGTCCTTTCCAACATGTAAACACACAGCATCAATCTGTTTCATTGGAAGGAGAGATCAAGGTCCTCACTAGACTCCAAATCTTCTGGCGACATGTTCTTGAACTGTGAAGAGTCCAGAATATAAAAATTAAATTTATGTTCTTTATAAATTAACCATTTTGTGATACTTTGTTGTAGAACATAAACAGGTTGAAACAGATCCCTTTGTGGTTGGCAGTCAGAGTAGTACTTCAGGGAGTAAGGAGCATCTGAGAGGGAAAAGTTTCTTAGGCAAAAAGCCAATGGGACCATGAGACTTTGAGGCTGGGACACGGGATATTATATAGCAACTGGTATTTTCAGTCACGAGAGTACGACAATATGCAAATATTCTATCCTGTCACCATTAACAAGACACACAACCCAAAGAGAGGAAAGGGAAACCATTGCAGATATAACTGTTCATGTTTTAAAATTAATCTAAAATACACAGTTGGCTAAAATCCAACCTTTACCCCAAGTGTGACAAGCATCTATAAAAATGCTGTGAAGAAAGTATGTTGGAACTGATTAAAGTTGTTTTTATTACTACCATCTCATCCTGAACTGGAAACTGAATACCCGACTGCTAAATTTACAGTTAAGTGTCCTCTTTATTCACTAAAATCTTCTGCCAAAAGGCTTAGTTGGTATACATTTTTCTTGCTTTTCCTACTCTGAAATGTAATAGTTGACAAAAAAGATAATAATGAAAAAGTAAGAACTGAGAAATTGTTTGGCAAACTGTTTTTTGTACAATATGTTTTTTTTCTGTCAAGATATTCTATAAATCATATGTTTGTTTTACGGTGGAATCAGTGAAAAGCTAACCCGATATTCTGTCTTTTATTTTTGATTGAAATTCTTAAAGGCAGTAATACAAGTTCATCTCTATGTAATATAATCTTTTTTCTTTAGAAAATATTGTTCAAAGTCCTAATTCTCACATTGGTGAGAAATATACAAATGAAACGAAAAGTGGGTATTTTTAAAAATAGATCCTGACTGTTTCTATTTTATTTTTTTTCCTACAACACCAGCGATTCTTTTTTTTAATTAAATTTTTATTTTTTATATTAGTTACAGTTTATTCACTCTGTATCCCAGCTGTAGCCCCTTCTCTCATTCCCTCCCAATCCCACCATCCCTCCCTCATCTCCTCCCTGCCCCTCTCTAAGTCCACTGGTGGAGGAGGTCCTCCTCCCCTTCCATCTGACCCTAACTTATCAGGTCTCTTCAGGATGGGCTGCAATGTCCTCCTCTGTGGCTTAGCTAGGCTGTTCCTCCCTGGGGGCTGGGGGGGGTTAGGTAAAAAAGCCAGCTGTTGAGTTCATGTCAGAGACAGTCCCTGTTCCCATAATTAGGGCATCCACTTGGAAACTAAGCTGCCATGGACTACATATGAGCAGAGGTTCTAGTTATATCCATGCATGGTCATTGGTTGGAGAAAGTCTCAAAAAAGACCCCTGTGCCCAGATATATTTAGTCCATGTGGAGCTCCTGTCCTCCCCAGGTCACACTAACTCCCTCTTCTTTCATATGATTCCCTGCACTCTGCCCAAGGTTTGGTTATGAGTCTCAGCATCTGCTTTGATACACTGCTAGGTAGAGTCTTTCAGGTGCCCTCTGTGGTAGGCTCCTGTCCTGTTTCTTGTTTTCTTCTAGTTCTCATGTCCATCCCATTTGTCTTTCTAAGTGAAGACTGATCATCTTATCCCGGATCATCCTTTTTGTTTATCTTCTTTAGGTGTACAGATTTTAGTATGTTTATCCTACCTTATAGGCCTATATAAGTGAGTATATACCATGTGTGTCTTTCTGGTTCTGATCATCCTCACTCAGGATGATCTTTTCTAGATCTCACTATTTGCCTGTAAATTTCATGATTTCCTTGTCTTTAATTGCTGAGTAGTATTCCATTTTATAAAAGTACCACAATTTCTGTATCCATTCCTCCTTTGAGGGACATCAGGGCTATTTTCAGGTCCTTGCTATTACGAATAAAGCTGCTACAAACATGGTTGAGCAAATGTCCTTGTTGTGTATCCTATATCTGACAGAGGGCTGATATCCTGCATATATAAAGAACTCAAGAAGTTAAAAAGCAACAAAGCAAGCAATCCAGTTAAAAATGGGGTACGGAGTTAAACGGGGAATTTTCTGTAGAGGAATACAGAATGGCAGAGAAACACTTAAAGAAACGCTCAAAGTCCTTAGTCATCAGAGAGATGCAGATCAAAACGACCCTGAGATTTCACCTTACACCCATTAGAAGGGCCAAGATCAAAAACTCAAGTGACAACACATGCTGGAGAGGTTGTGAAGAAAGGGGAACCCTCCTCCACTGCTGGTGGGAATATAAACTGGTACAACCACTCTGGAAAGCAATCTGGCACTTTCTCAGACAATTAGGAATAGTGCTTCCCCAAGATCCAGCTATACCACTCTTGGGTATATATTCAAAAGATGCTCAAGCAATTCTTATATATATTAGAGGAATAAGTTGTGTCAACCTTTAGTAAATACTAATGACTCTCCCCAGGACACCAGCCTGGGTATCATTAAATGTGGAGGATGTGGTGTGGTTATGTCGAAGGTTAGCATGTTGGCACATGGACATATTAAAAAGATAAAAGGTACATGACAGTAGAATTCTTTGAAAACTGTGGTTAAAATGCACAACTTCAGAACACCAAGTCATTCCCTAGAGACGCTATTGATTTCTAGTGTAGTAGAAATTTTTGCAATTTCAGTAAATGTACTACTTCTCACACTTACAGTATTTCTTAATTCATGGAAATTTTAAATGGAACAGATGGAAAGTGAAGAGAATAATGAAATCAAATATACAAAAAACCTTTTTATTTAGAATAAAAATTAGCCATTTATGACTCATTACATCTAATAAGTAGGGTTATGAATATCAATTGATTGAAAATCACTGAGGCAAAAACTAGTTTGTTGAAATCCATGCTATTTAATCAATCGGAGTTAACCACAACCCAAATCAGCATCTAATGAGAGACATTGCGAACAAATGTTAATTCAGAATCTTTCTAACTCTCTATAGATCAAATCATGATAAATGACTTTCTCTCCATAATGGCATTTGGGTATCTGGTAGGGTTTGAGTCTGAGATCACTGGTGAGGCTTGAGCAACTTGACTCCAAAGGGCAGGACTTTTAGTCCAGATATAGTTCATAAGAACGTGAATTTGTAATACTGTACTGGTTACCTTTTTGTTGCTGTGTCAAAACACTGTGACCAAGGTGCTCTAAAGAGGGAAGGGTTTATTTGGGCTTATGATTCCAGAAGTATAATTCCATCATGGTGGAAGGCATGGCAAAATCTCATGCCATTTCTGGATTGTTCTCCCTATGTCTTGCTTATGAGTAAAAATGTGATCTCTCAGCTTTCTGTTCCTGATACCAAGCTTGCTGCTTTCCCACCTTTAGGGACTCATCCGTCTATAACTGTAAACCTAAATAAATTCTCCCATCTATAAGTTGCATTTTAAGTAGTTAATATATTACCTAACTGGGGACCAAGTGCTCAAATGCCTGAGCCTATGAAGAAAATCTCATTCAAACCATTCCATTCCATTCCCAGGCTCCCAGAGCCTCGTGGTAAAGTCATAATAAGAAATTTATTTAGCACAACTTTAAAGTCCTCATAGTTTTAACATTTATTATTATTGTTAAAAATTCTTAGTTAGTTAGCTAGTTAGTTTATTTATTTCAATTTTATTCCCTTTGTATCCCAGCTGTAGCCCCCTTCTGCATAGCCTTCCAATCTCACCCTCCCTCCCTCTTCTCCCATGTCCCTCCTCCAGTCCACTGATAGGGGAGGTCCTCCTCCCCTACTATCTGACCCTAGCCTATCAGATCTCAACAGGACTGTCTGCATCCTATTTCTCTGTGGCCTAGTAAGGCCACCTCGCCAGAGGGAGTTGATTAAAGAACAAGCAACCAAGTTCATGCCTGTGACTGTCCCTGTTCCCCTTACTAGGGTACCCCCATGGAGAATGAGCTGCCCATAGGCTACATCTGAGCAAAGGGTCTAGGTCCTCTTTATGCATGGTCTTTGGTTGACTCATTAGTATCTACCGGCTCCCCTGGGCTGAGATTTTTTGGATCTGATGCTCTCCTTCTGGAGCTCCTGCCCCCTCCAGGTCTTTCTATCTCCCCCTTCTTCTATAAGATTCCCTAAACATTGCCCAAAGTTTGGCTATTACTCTACCCAGCAGGATATTGAAGCAGATGCTGAGACTCATTGCATATTTTCTTTATCCATTTTTTTGGCTGAGGGACATCTAGGTTGTTTCCAGTTTTTGGCTACCACAAATAAAGCTGCTATGAACATGGTTGAGCAAGTGTCTTTGCAGTATCGTGGAGCATCCTTCAGATATATGCTGAGAAATGGTATAGCTGGGTCTTGAGGTAGAACTATTCATTCTGGGAAACTGCCATATTGATTTCCAAGGTGAATGCACAAGTTTGCAATTCCCACCAACAAGGAAGAGTGCTCCCTTCCTCCACATCTGTCATTTGTGCTTTTGATCTTAGCCATTATGACAGGTGTAGGATTCTCAGAGTTGTTTTGATTTGCATTTCTTTGATGGATGAGGATGGTAAACATTTCTTCACATGGTTCTTGGGCATTCCTATGCTGAGAATTCTCTGTTTAGGTCCCTACTCCATTTTTAGTTGGATTATCTGGTTTGCTGATGTACAGATTTTAAGTTCTTTGTATATCAGCCCTCTGTTAGATGTGGATCTTTCTCGTTCTATAAGCTGCTGTTTTGTCCTCTTGATGTGTATGTACATTGCCACATAGAAGACTTTTAATTTTATGAGGTTCCATTTATTAAACTTTGTTCTTCATTCTGTGTGGTTGGTGTAATGTTCAGGAAGTTGTCTTCTGTGTCAATGCATTAAAGGCAATTTCCCACTTTCTCTCCTATCGGATTTAGTGTATCTGGTTTTATGTTGAGGTCTTTGAGCCCTTGGACTTGAAGTTTTTGAGGGCCATGGATTTGGATTTATTTACATTCTTCTTCGTGCAGACATTCAGTCAGACCAGTATGATGTGTTGAAGATGCTTTCTTTTATGCATTGTATGATTTTGGCCTCTATGTCAAAAAAGCAAATGTGTACAGACTTCTGTGTCTTGATTCATTTTCATTGACAACCTGTACATTTTTATAGCAATTTCATGTGGATTTTATCTATTCCTCTGTAGTACAGCTTGAAATCAGAGATGTAATTACCTCTGGAAGCTTATTTATTGTATATAATTTTTTTCTGTATGTGGTTTTTTTTTTTTTTCATGTGAAGGTGAGCATTGTTCTTTCAAGGTGAATAAAGAATTGTGTTGGAATTTTGTTGAATCTACAGATTGCTTTTGTAAGATGGCCATTTTTATGTTAGTCTTGCTGATCTATGAACATAGGAAGTTTTTCCATTTTCTGATACCTTCTCTGATTTCTTTTTTCAAAGACTGGAAGTTTTTGTCAAACAGGTTTTTCACTTGCTTGGTTACAGATGCAGCATGATATTTTATATTATTTGTGGATTTTGTAAAGGCTGTTGTTTATTTAATTTCTCTCTCAGCCCTTTTATAGCTTGAATAAAGGATGAATATGATTTTTTTAAAGTTAATTTTGTATCCAGCCACTTTGCTGAAGGTATTTATCAGCTGTAGGAGTTCTCTGGTAGAATTTTGGGGTCACTTATGTACACGACCATATCATCTGTCAATGGTGACACTTTGACCTCTTCCTTTCCCTTTTGTATCCCCTCGATCTCCTTTAATTGTCTTACTGCTCTAGCTAGAACTTCAAGTACAATATTAAATAGATATGGAGAGCCTGGACAGCTTTGCCTTGTCCCTGAGTTGAATGGAATTGTGTTAAGTTTCTTTGCATTTGATGGGATGCTGGCTATTGGCTTGCTTTCTATTGCCTTTACTATGCTTAGGTATGTACCTTATATCCATGATCTCTCCAAGACTTTTATCATGAAAGGGTCTTAGATTTTGTCAAAGGCTTTCTTCATGTAAAGATATAATCATGTGAGTGTGTTTTCTTTCCTTTAGTTTGTTTATAAGGTGGATTACATTGACAGATTTTCTTATATTAAACCATTCCTACATTTCTGGAATGAAGCCTACTTAATCATAGTGAATGAGCTTTTTTATGCATTCTTGGATTTGGTTTGTGAATAGTTTATTGAATATTTTTGCATCAATGATCATAGGGGAAATTAGTCTGGAATTCTCTTTTTTGTTGAGTCTGTGTGGTTTGAGTATTAGGGTAACTATGGCCTCATTAAATGAATTTGGCAATGTTCCTTCTGTTTCTATTTTGTGGAATAGTTTGAGGAGTATTGGTATTAGCTCTTCTTTGAAACTCTGGAAGAATTCTGCAGTAATACCCTCTGGCCCAGAGACTTTTGTTTTTGTTTTGGTTTTGTTTTTGTTTTTGGGTTAGTTGGGAGACTTTTATTGACTGTGTCTATTTCCTTAGGAGTTATAGTTCTATTTAAAGTATTTATCTGATCTTGATTTAACTTTGGTAAGTGGTATCTATCAAGAAAATTATTTATTTCTTTTAGATCCTTCAGTTTTGTGGAATACAGGTATTTAAAGTAAGACCTAATGATTTTTTTTAATTTCCTCCATATCTAATGTATGTCTCACTTTACATTTCTGAGTTTGTTAATTTGGGTATTCTCTCTCTGCCTTTTAGTTAGTTTGCCTAAGGGTTTGTCTATCTGTTTTTTTAGCTAAAGGAACTAATTCTTGTTTTGCTGATTTTTAAATTGTTCTCTTTGTTTCTGTTTTATTGATTTCAGCTCTCTATTCCATCGTTTTCTGGCATCTACTCCTCTTAGGTGGGTTGGCTTCCTTTTGTTCTGAGCTTTCAGGTGTGCTGTTTAGTGACTACAATGAGCTCTGTCTAATTTCTTTAGGGAAGCACTTAGGGCTACAAACTTTATTCTTAGCACTGCTTTCATTGTGTCTCATAAGTTTGGGTCTGTTGTGCATTCATTTTCATTGAATTCTAGGAAGCCTTTAATTTATTTCCTTTTTTCTTCCTTAGCCCAATGGTCATTCAACAGAAAAATTCTCAGTTTCCATGAGTTTGTAGGCTTTTTGTTGTTTCCATTGTTGTTGAAATCTAGCTTTAATTCATGATGGTCTCATAAGATACAGGGGGCTATTTCAATTTTCCAGTGTCTGTTGAGACTTGCTTTGTGAGCAAGTATGTCAGTCAGTTTTGGAGAAGGTTCTATGAGGTGCTGAGAGAAGGGTATATTCTTTTGTATTTGGGTGAAATGTTCTGTACATATTTGTTAGGTCTATTTGAGTCATAATGTCTGCTGCATTGTTTCTCCATTTAGTTTCTGCTTGAATGACCTGCCCATTGGTGAAACTGGAGTGTTATAATATCCTACTATTAATGTATGAGGTTTGATGTGTGATTTGAGTTTTAGTAATGTTTCTGTTACAAATTTGAATGCCCTTGCATTAAAGGCGTACATGCTCAGAAATGAATTGTCATCTTGGTAAATTTTTTCTTTGACAAGTATGAAGGGTTCTTGTCAATCTCTTTTGATTAATTTTGGTTGAACATCTATTTTAGTAGATTCTCTTGGTGATGTTTGTATCTATAGTTTCTGTTTGCTTACCTAGGCTTTCCATCTCCAAGTTTCTCTCAGTTTGTGTTTTCTTTATTTTATTATTTTATTTATTGCTTCTATTTCCATTTTCAGCTCATAAAGACTTTTGTTCACTTCCTATTTGTTTGTATTTTCATGGATTTCCTCAAGGAATGTATTTATTTTCTCTTTAAGGACCTCTATCATCTTTATAAGGTTGGATTTAAGGTCATTTTTTGTGCTTCAGCTGTATTGGAATATCCAGGGCTTGATGTAGTCGGCTAGCTGGACTCTGATGGTGCCATATTGCCCTGACTGTTCATTGCGTTCTTATGCTGGCCTCCAGCCATCTAGGTTTGGGGTTGTTACTGGTTTAGGTGCTGATTTCTGAGTTCATCTTTGTGAGTTTCTGTTTCTTCTCTGGTTCTGGCTTGAGTGACCTGGGTTCTAGTGAACAGAGGATTTTCTGGTCTAGTAGAGTGTCTCCAGTATCGGGTTTTGCAGCCTGCTTGATCTGGGGGTTCCTAGTATAATGTGGCCTCCATTAAGCAGAAGTCTTCTGGGGCCCTTAGTACCAGCATGGCCTGTGGGAAACAGAATACTTCTGCTGAAGTTTTGTGCTGAAATCAACAAAATGAGGAAAAAAGAAAAAGAAAAGGAAAAGAAATTAGAACTGTCCCATAAAAAAAAAAAACTACTTTTACCATCAACAAATCATAGATTGAAAACAACAAACCAAAGAATATACATTGCCATTTCAAATTGGAGGAACGAGAGTATAATCGGAAAATACCTGGTCAAAGCAGGCCTAAACCCCAGCAGGGAAATTGCCAAATCCTGTAATAATCCTCTGTGTCTGACATCTGAGACTCGAGTTTCAAAAGACTTACATGGCTCAACATGCCCAGCTTTGGTCTCTGAAACATATGTCTCTCTTTTGGGTTGGTTCCACTGCATGGATTTTCATGACAAACATACCACGGTTCTAGCATCTTCAACATCTTGTGTTTGCTGCAACCCAGTATTTACTCTCATAGCTCCATACAATGGACTTTTTAAAGTCTCTTACTTTCTTGGGGCCTAAATGCAGGGACACCGGCTTCCTAGGCACAGCCAGGAGCCCTTTCAAATGGGAAGAGGAAGAACTCATCACTTCTTTGTTCTTACATCTTTCTTGCCTTGAAAACAAGCACCACCTGTTTGATACTGCCAAGTTCAGCTTCTATCTTGGCAATAGAACTTACTAAATCATGTTTGCCACATTTTTTTCAGTTGTTTTCTGTAACAAAATACCCTAAGCCTCTCTTTCACAAGTTGGAATTTGTTTATTTAGTTTCTATTGTTGTAGTAAAACACCATTACCAAGGCAACTGATAGAATTGTTTATTTGAGCTGATGGTTCTAAAGGGTTAGAGTCCATGAAGGCAGACTGAAGGACTAGCAGCTGGAACAGTAATCTGAGACCTGATAACTTGAACTGCAAGTAGGAGGCAGAGATAACAAAGTGGGAATGGCATGAGGCCTTGAAACCCCTAGTGACATCTTTCCCCCAATGAGGCCACACCTCCAATGAGGCCACACCTCCTAAGCCTCCCAAATGGCACTACCACCTGAGTTATATTCAGGCTCCATTTTCTTCGCCTGTTAAGGCACAACTGGTATTTGAAAGAGATCAGTGGCTCCTAAAAGGGAAAGTGAAGTGGATCGTGAGAGGGAATTTGGGGTTCACAGAGACCTAAAACAGTGGTGAGCATGCATTAACTGACTCTCAGGAGGCAGCATTTGGTGAGACAGCTCATTAATGCGGAGAAGAAAGCCTACCTAAACCTTCGGGAGTGGATAGGCGCTTTCGGAGGGATTGTACATCATTGGCTGCGGCCAGGGCTCTGGAGATGCCTCATTTGCAATGCTGGACTTGACCTTATAAGGAGATAGGAAGTTTAACCTGGCTACCAGGTTATGGAACCTCCTGTGCAGTGTGTGTGTGGTGGTGGGGGTGGGGGGGAGTTGCAGAGATACATGCACCAGGACATGCAGACCCCGGTAAGGGAGAAGATCTGTCCTACTCTGCCAATCCCAGGACAAGAGTTCCAGGATTTGGACATGCCTCCAGTCCATTCTTAGTTTGAGCCAGCCCCAACCCCCGACCCCAGTCTGCTTCCTGGCTCCACATCTGAGGACTTATGGTCCAAATGCCAGAAACTATAGGGTATTTCTCTTCTAAACTACCACAGAAGCTTAGCATTGTGGGATATTGCCATGCGGGCACTTTTCCTTCATCTCAGGGCAAAGCAGCATCTCCTTAATGAGGATAGAAAATCATTCTAACTGTGTCCTCTCTTCTAGTAAATGCCATAGCTATTGCATTAGGCCACAGAGTGTCCTTTTCTTTCCAAACGCATTGCAGGGCTGCATATGTGTTATCAGTAATAGCCACACCACAGACTCAGCTTTCCATTTGTGAAATTCTTCAGCTAACCTTCATTAATTACTTTAAAATGCAATTAGTTAATTACTTTTAAATCTAGCCTCAGACACATTCTTAGTACATGGGCAGAAACAACTAGTTCTTCGCCAAAATACCACAAAAATGGCTACAATATTCTTCACTCTTGAAATCCTTCTGAGCTGGTCCTCCACAGTCTACATTTTTCTCAGCACTACATCTTCAGGACTTATACTAAAATGACTCCTTAAATTCTCCTTACAGCATTTTACTGCTTTTCCATTTCAAAGTTCCAATGTCTTCACCCTTCTCCCAAAACACCATTGTCAGGATTTTCAGAGCAAACAGTCCACTCCCTGTTACAAATTTATGTATTAGCTACTTTTATGGTGCTCTTATAAAAGACACCAACCATAGACACTTTTGGAAGCAATGATTTACTTCGGTTCATCTTGGTTTACTGGTATGGCATCAAGGGTCAGGAGGTATTGTGGAAAAAGCAGGAAGCTTAGACAAATCAAATGTCTTACCACAAGCATTAGGTGCACAGACACACACACACACACACAGAAACAGACAAACACAAAGACAGAGACAGAGAGAGTACAGGAAAGTCTCAACTAGAACCTGAGACAGTATTCTCTCAAGGCAAGCCCACAGTGGTATGCCTCACCCCACACACTCGTACTCTAAAGGCCACACCATATCTTCATGATCTGGAAACAAGTGTTCAGATACTAATCCTGTGACTGAAATTTCCTCTTCAAGCCACTTCGTACACTCAGAGGAGAGTGGGAGGGTGATAACTAATACAAGGCTATCTCGAAAGCTGCAGGAAAACCTAAGATTTTAGACTCTTCTGTTCCTTCCACACAAACCAGTTTGGCAATTATTGTTTGTCAGGAGAGGGAAATTATTTTCTTCTGTGCTGTAACCATTCTCTGGGAAATAATACCCTAATCAAACAAATACAAAACAATTTTAATTAACCTCAGTGGGTCAAGAAGAAATAATGATCTGAAAATAGGATGGGAGCTAGTTGGGAAGATAAAGCTTGAGATGGAATAGAGGAGGAGTGAGAGATTATATTGAGAGTGAATACAATCAGAAAATGCTTTTTATGCGTGAAAGCACCCACAATCACAGGAGACTCTGGCTTATCCAGGAGCTGATTGCTGTTTATGTCATAAGTACTATGACAGACGGCAGGCAGTAGGCTAGAGAGTGCCACGAAGAAAAATCCGTGTCTTAGAAAGTGAAGTCATCTTCTTGTAGACATTCACTTCAAGTAGTTTTTTTTTTTTTTTTTTTTTTTTTTTTTTTAAGCATGAGGATCTCTGGAAGGTCTTCAGGTTCCCTCAAAATACAGAGATATGAGTAAGAGGGAGGGAAAGGTAAATTGTTCAACGGGCAGGAATTTGAGTCTTTGATTTCAACCATTTTCATCTTTCCCATTATATAGGACTAAGATCCATAACAAACATGTTTTTTTCTAAAATTGAAAAGAATAATAAAATTCTGTTATAAAACAGATTGTATGTATCCTGTAGAAGGTGGCAAAAATGGAGAGGCTCATTGGACAGGAACAGGGGGTAACAAAGTAAAGGAGCCCAGCCTGTGGCTGCATAACTGTTCAAGGATGCAGACGAATCACAAAGAGGCGGCTGATCCCACCCTTTCCTCCCCACCAGCCAGTACTAGCTTAGTCACTAGAACTTCGGATCTCATGGAACTGACACCAAATGCTGCCAGCCATCTCCTGTACAGCGTTCCCTCTACCATTAACACAGGACCCTGGCAAAGCGCCAGTCTCCGCGTTGCAGATCTGATGCAGACCTTTAATTATGTTCCTGCAGAGATCACATTGAGCTGAAAAAGTCCTTGTTGTTTTTCTCAGTGTGGAGTTCTTAGGACATGCTAATGGTCACGAGTGCACATATATTTGAGTAGTCACACACTTTTAAGCAAGTACACATTTGAATTTTCAGAATGTTTGAAGGACTAAAATTTCACTGAATCATCAGTCATCGTTACATATTACTACCTAAAGGTAACAATGCCTTTCCCAGACTATAAGGGCATTCACAGACACAGGGCATGTGAATTCCATCTCTGTTCTTTCCTGTCTGAGTCATCAATGTCAAGGTCCATGACTTAATAAAATTTACAGATCTGGATTTCCTTTGCAGGAAATATAATAGCTATGAGAAACAGAACACTTTGCACAATGTCTAGAACTTCCTTCCTTCCCAATAAAAGTTACATATTTTGTTGTTTGTGAATAACCAGTTATTATTTTCATGACACATTGGTTAACAGTGTATTGCTCTTTGAATATAATGGTTTTCTCTCTTGGTTTGATCTGTTAAATTCTCATAAAGAAAAGTTTTTATGACTTTTTATAAAACCTCCTTAATTTTTCACTCATTTGCACCCACTGCTTCTTGCATTATGCTGTGGCCTACACAGCCAAGTCTCACCTGAGGCATTCCATGTTTGTATGCTTACTGAGAAGGGCATGCCTTTCATACTTGTGTTAAAACTAGCAGGAAAACCATTAATGCTCTATACACTGCCATACACTTCAACAATGAGGAAGAAAATGCTGGTCTAGGCCTTAAAATTGGTGCAGAAAGCAGCAGCTAAGCACTGTTAACAGAGCACTTGACATTCAGAGAGACAGAGATAGATAACTGGTGTTCTACCTTCATCGTTAGTGTTTGACCAGGCTAAGGAGAATAAGAAAATATTTTTGTGTATGGGGTCATTTGGCGATAGACGTTTGCTTAAATGTATATCCGTGCTGTGAGGAATTTCAGGAAGTCAGTTTCCACCTTGAGACAAGAGTCTGCTGTGCAGCTTTTCTGGCCTTCAATTTCTAATCTGCCTGTTTCAAACTCCAGAGTGCTGGATTACAGGTGTGTTTCACTATACTCGGTCAGTTGTTTCTTCTTTCCACTTTATACGTGGTACACCCATTCAAGAGAAAGAGTAAAAAGCTGGTGATTGTTTTATAGAAACGTCCAAGGGGAGGAAGCTGTAGTTGCCAGTTTTTGCGCACACTGGGCAATCGTTTTCAAGCACTGGTACTTGGTACAGAGGAAGGCGTTGCCAATTTCCAAAGGTCTGAAACCTTGATCATGAACTCTTATCAAAGAATACACATTTATTTAGAACCTCGTTCCCTCAAGATTTCACTCCCTCCCTGCAACACACACCACAGGTTTTCATTATTCTAAATGTCCTTTCTTTATTATTACTGAGTTTTAAAAGTATTTAATATATTCTAAATCATAGTCCATTATCTGATTTTTGTTTTGCATATAAACTTTTCTTGCGTGTGGCTTGCCTTTCAGTTCCCTTGACTTGTGTTTAATTCTTAATGGTTCTAACATTACTGGCTGATGTAAAATAATGATGGCCAAGATTTATTTTAAGCAGAATGAACCATAATTTGAAATAAAAAAATTATGCAAACATCTGGTTATTTGTCACAATTTAACTATCTCCAAAAAAGAAACTGCAAATTTTTTAGATTAAATGAAAAACCTGATCAGTTGCATTATGACTCAACAAAGCTCATTACCATTCATAGAGTATTAAGGTTATAATGGCATTCATTCCACTTAGGTGATTTAGATTTAAATATTCTCGTTCATACACATAATTAGTGCCTGACTAGCCTAGAATTTTTGGATGACAGATGCTCTCCTTCAATATTCTCTGGGGTCTTTTACATTTTATTTTTACATTTTCCATTAACAACAAAAATAACAACAAATACTCAAAGTATTACATCACAAAAATATTGGTCCCCATCCCCATCCCTGTTAACCTTCTTTCTCTCATATCTGGTGTCAGGGTGCTGGAACGGATTGTGGCAGATTAGAGAGAAAGAGACATAAGGAACCCCAAATAAATTAGGTTTAAAAAAAGTCAAAGCCTACACCTGTATCCCTGATAATTCCAAGACTTTTATCATGGAGGAGTGTTGGATTTTTGGCATCTAAAGAGATGATCATGTGGTCTTTTTCTTTCAGTTTGTTTATATGTTAGATAACATTGATAGATTTTGTGTATTGAACCACTTCTGCATTTCTGTTATGAAGTTTACTTGGTCATAGTGGCTGATGTTTTTGATGTGTTCTTGGATTCTATTTGTAAGTATTTTTGCATCAATGTTCATAAGGGAGAGAGTGATCTAAACTTCTCCTTCTTTGTTTGGTCTTTGTGTGGTTTAGGTGTCAGGGTCACTGTCACCTCAAGAACATGCTTGACAACATTCTTTGTTTCTATTTTGTGAAATAGTTTGAGTAGTATTAGCATTGGCTCTTCTTTGAAAGTCTGATAGAATTCTTTGCTTGAAGACAACTGGCCTTAGACTTGTTTGTGTTGGGAGATTTTTAATGACTGATTTTATTTCCTCAGGGGTTATAGGACTGTTTACCTTGTTTACTTGGTCTTTATTTGACTTTGATAAGTGGAATCCTTCAAGAAAATTGTCCATTTATTCTAGATTTTCCAAGTTTGTGGAGTACAAGCTTTTGAAGTTCATTTGCTTGGAAAACCTTCTTCCAGCTCTTTACTCTGAGGTAAAGTCTTTACTCTGAGGTAAAGTCTTTACTCTGAGGTAAAGTCTTTGTTGCTGGGGTGTTTCTTTTTATGTTTCCTGTATGCGGCAGAATGTTGGGTTTTGTTTATCCATTCTGTTAGCCTGTGACTTTTTACTGGAAAGCTGAGTCCATTGATATTGAGATATTAACAACCAATGGTTTTAGTTTCCTTTATTTTAATGTGGGTAGTGGTAGTGTTTGTGTACTTGTCTTCTTCGGTTTTGCTGCAGTGAAGTTATTTACATCCTGTGTTTCCTTGGGTGTAGTTGACTTCACTGGGTTGGAGTTTTCAGTCTAGTATCTTCTAAAGGGCTGGGTTTGTGCATAGGTGTTGTTTACATTTGGTTTTGTCATGGGATATCTTGTTTTCTTCATCTGTGGTGATTGAGAGTTTTGATGAGTGTAGTAGTCTGGACTGACATCTATGTTCTCTTTGGGTATACATGACATCTGCCAAGGCCCTTTTGTCATTCACACTCTGTTGAGAAGTCAGGTGTGATTTTGATTGGTCTGCCTTTCCCTTGCAGCTTTAATTTTGTTGTTGTTGTTGTTCTGTACACTTAATTGCCTGATTATTATGTGGTGGGAAGAATTTCTTTTCTGGTCTAATCTAGTTGGTCTTCTGTAAACCTCTTGTATGTGTAAATGCATTTCTTTTTTTTAGGTTAGGGACATTTTCTTCTATGATTTTGTTGAAATATTTTCTGGTTCTTGAACCTGGGGATTTTTTTTTCTATTCCTATTATTCTTAGGTCTTATTGTTTCACCATATCTTTGATTTCTTTGATGTTTGTGTCAAGAAATTTTTTGATTCAATGTTTTGTTGACAAATATACCAAGTTCTTCAATTGTATTTTCAATGCCTGAGATTCTCTTCTCCCTCTCCTATTGGTAATGCTTATGTCTGTAGTTCTTGTTCTCTTCCCTAAGTTTCCCATCTTCAGGATTTCCTCAGTTTGTGTTTTCTTTTTTGATTTTATTTCGTTTTTTCAGGTCTTGAACCATTTTATTCATTTCTCTTAACTGTTTGATTGTATTCTTCTGTATGTCTGAGAGTTTTATTAATTTTATTTTTAAAGACCTCTATTTATTTTATTATATTTTCCTTTATTTCTTTGAGGAACTTGGTAATTTCCTCTTTAAAGGCCTGTGTCATTTTCATCAACATAGATTTAAGGTCACTTTCCTGTGATTCAGCTGATTGGAATATTCCATGCTTGCTGGGGGTTCTGGTGAAACCATATTGTCCTGGTTTCTGTTGATTGTGATCTTCTGCTGGCCTTTAGCCACCTGGTTGTAGCAGGTGCTGACTGTTTGTTCCTGGAATCAGCTAGGATTTTCAGACATCCAGGAGAAGCCCTGCCTGGGTTGTGTGCAGGGGGATGGATCTGAGAGATACTTGCAGCTTTTCTCTTATGGTTGTATCCCAGTTGGACCTTTAGGCAGAGGATTAGGGCATAAGTGTTTATCTTGTGTGAACTTGAGGTCCTGCAGGTCTTAGAGTTGTGAACATTAGGCTGGATATTCATATACTTGCTCGCTGGCAGTCCCTGAGCTTCTGCTAGGCACTCAGATTGTGTGCTATCTGGGTTCTGCCATTTTGGTATCAGACTCTGTATGTTCCTACTGTCTCATGGGAGTCCACAGGGAGATGGGAGAACTGTGGACCAGAAGCTAGGGACCATGTCCCTAGTGTATGGGGGCTGAGCTGTCCTCAGAGAGATGGAGGGATCTGTTGTCCAAAGGCTAGAGGCATGAGTCCTGGTACTTGGAAGCTGTGTTTGGTAGGAGGAAGGCACGGATGACCTGAGCCTGGGACCATGTTGGATCCAGGTGGCTTCCACAGGGAGTCTGAGGCTGTGCATCCCTAGCTGCCTTCTTTGGTTCAGGAAACAAAGGCAGTTGGAGTTTTGGAGCCTGAGGCTCAGCTACTCCATTGGTCTGCAGCCTCTGTTCTCCTGAATCTCAGATATCTTTCGCACTGTTTGCTGCCATTTTGGAGTCCCTAGAAATCAGATTTTTCTTAATTTTACTATTATCTAATATTTAGCTAGATGTTACAGAATGATAGTGAGTCTTGGTAGAATTCTTACTTGAATTTTATAATTATGAACAGATTGACATCACATGTAATTGATGTCTAATTTTATACATATATGTTTTTTGAGCATCTATTTCAAATAAAAAATTATTGCTGATGTTCTAATTGAAAAATGATTATCTTATTGCTACAACATGGACACAGAAATGCCAAAATCAAGTTGAAATCCATGATTATAATGAAGAATTTAATAAAATATTATTTCAAGATCAGGTTGATATCAGCAAACTAAGAGCGGAAGTAAGCACACTGGAATCTGTAGTTGGTGAAATTTCTACTGCACAGGAGAGCAGATCTGCTGCAGTGTATTTCACACCCAGAATGACACTTAACGGGATTTTAAAGCACCATTAGTTGTTAGGTTATAAGTCATATCTGCATTTACTCTGCAGTGAAATAAATGGAGTTTTAATGGTATGTTGAATTACACAGTAAATCTTCCAACGAAATCATCATTAATTCTTAATATGGGTTGATTTAGCAGTAAGACTGAATATGTTTGTGTATCTCCCCAATTTATGGGATAAGTCTGCACATAAATTTAAACTTCAGTGACTTTCCTGGAGCTGTAGTAGCTGGAAGAGATTCTTACAGAATACACAATGAGCAAGTACGCCCTAGCTTCCCCTGGCACCTGCTCTACTGCTTTTACCATGTCCCCTGACTAAATCATCAGGAGAGGTGAGCCCAGATGTGTAAAACTAATGAAAAGAAGACCATGCTGATGAGCTCTGAGTAGACAACGCCAGAACTCCTTCCTGCCTGCACCCAGAGAGAGGAACTCAGAATGCTGAACACAAGCTGATGGGCTTCTCTGTTTGTGTCTCTCTGTTTCTCTTCCTCTCTGTCTGTGTGTCCCTTTCTATGCCTTTCAAATATGATCATATTAGTCACATAAACTTTCCATGTAATACCGTGCTATTATAAAGGTTACAGTAATCTCAGGTAAATATTTTACAAGGTATGGTTGCTCAGGCAAAAACAGCTGCAGGGTTTCACCGAGGAATCTTCCCCAGTGAGAACCCTTCAGGAGCTTGTAAACCTGACCCACACCTACTACGAGATAATTCTACTGTGGTAGGCCTGAAGGATGTAACTGTTGGGGGTCTTAGAAGATCCTTGCAAACATGAACCAGTGACTTAGCACGTGTAAACTCCGCAATGCTGCTGGACATTCTAAGTTTGCTGCAGCCAGAGCCACACAGTAGCTATTCTCAAAGTCCTCTTGCTGATAGGTTTCAAATGCTTAAGACGCTGTGTCTCAGAATCATGGTAGTGCAATTCCAAGGGCCAGCTCCAAAGTTCTCTTTTTTTTTCTGTTTGTCGTTTTCCAATGGGCTTTACTGTGGTGCCATATTACTGGGGTTCATAACTTACGTTTACCTCATTAACATAGCAATGCCACTTTTGGGGTTGTTCATTAGCATATCAAAGCCTATCTTAGGCTTGGCTCATAAAAAAGCTGCCTTGTGGTTGGCTCCTAGCTTGCAAGCTTTACATTATTTCAAGCCACATGAAATGGTTTCCCAGCTACATAAAATGGTTTCACTTAATTTCTAACAAGTTTTCACTTCTAATGACAGCGACTTTTAATCACTTCCAGTTGTGCCTTATGCTCATCAACAGTTGGTGTTTCCAATTATTTTCATTTTGATTTTAGTGTGTGTGTGTGTGTATGTGTGTGTGTAGGTGTGTATGTGTGTGTCTGTGTGTGTGAGTGTGTGTAGGTGTTATGTGTGCAGATACCCATAGAGGCCAGAAAAGGCATCAGTTCTTCTAGAGCTGGAACTTCAGGCAATTGTGAGCCACTTGACTTGACAGCCAGTGATTGAACAGTGAAAGGCCTCTGGAATAGCAATGTGCTGTCAACTTGAAACAAATTAAAGTCATCTGAGGGGAGGGAGCCCCAGCTGAAAAGATGGCTTCATTAGATCAGGCTGTAGGCAAGCCTGTAGAGCATTTTCTTAATTAGTGATTGATGAAGGAAGGAATAAGTTCTTTATGCGGTGTGTGTCACCCCTGGGTTTGTGGTCCTGGGTTCTATAAGAAAGCAGACTAAGCAAGCCATGTGGAGAACAAGTCAGTAAGCAGCACCCTCCATGGCCTCTGCATCAAATATGTAATTATGTAGACTTCAATATATTTCTAAGACTTTTTTCTTACTACTTGTACATCTTAGTCAACTTCTACTTCTTGGAAAATTGGACAGGCATATTTTTACTTCATACAGGACATTGAAAATTATGGAAAAATATATAGAAGACCCCAAAAGTTGGAGAGGAGAATAAACATACTGTCTAGGAAGTATAAGATTCCTAACCTCAGTCAGACATGGAGGTGCATGCCTGTAATTCCAGCACCCAGACAGGCAGAGGCAGGTGTATCTCTGTGAGTTCGAGACCAGGCTGATCTACAGAGAGAGTACAGGACAGCCAGGGCTACAAAGAGAAGCCCTGTCTTGAAAAAAAAAAAAAAAAAGAAAACTTTTAGCAGTGTTTAGTGATGTGGGTGGCATCTGGTGATGACTGTGAAGCATGGAGACTCCACAGGATCTCCATGTTACGGTGGGACAGAGCACAGGTAGCATCCAGGACTGTCATTTTTTTTAAATTTTATTTTTCTTTTTAGTTACATTTTGTTAACTCTGTGTCCCAGCTGTATCCCGCTCCCTCATTCCCTCCCCAACCCCACACTCCCTCCCTGGTCTCCTCCCTGGCCCTTTCCAAGTCCACTGATAGGGGAGGACCTCCTCCCCTTTCATTTGACCCTGTTTTATCAGGTATCTTCAGGGCTGGCTGCAAAGTCCTCCTCTGTGGCCTAACACCCCCCTGGGGTGGGGGGATCAAAGAGCCTGCCCTTGAGATCTTGTTAGAAATAGTCCTTGTTCCCCTTACTTTGGAAAACTACTTGGTTACTGAGCTACCACGGGCCACATCCGAGCAGAAGTTCTAGGTTATATCCATAGATGGTCCTTGGTTGAGTGTCATTTCTATATCTATGTCAACAGCAATTTCTCCTTATTAGAGACAAATAGAGTATGAGTGGGGAATCCTAACGTCTACCAAATCAAGCAATAATAGTTCTCATGGACCATTCTCTTGCCAAAATGATATTGAAGGAAGCCACATAACACAGGAACGTGAATAAAACCACAAGTTTATAACACAGTAACAAAATGTCCAGGTTGCTACAGAAAATTCTCAAACCAACACCTGAAAAATATCTCAACTTCAATGAAAAAAAGAAAAAAAAAAAGATAAGCACAAGATATCTTGGTAGGAACAAGCAAGAAATTGCATTTTTCTTACAAAGAGAAAATTATTTTAAGTAAATGTAAGTTTCTTATAAGACATCTTTTTCTTGGTGAAGGGGAGAGGGAGAGATTATTTTTTATAGTAGCAGTGCTGAGGATTGAGCCTATTTATATGTTATGCAAATAGTCTGCCAATGAACTACACACACACACACACATTCACACACACTTTAAAAGAAGAATATGAGAATACAAAATATAGACTGAGATAATAAAACTTGCAAAGTACTGATAATATCTAAATATATGAAGAACTTATTACTTGCAAAATACCAATAAAGTAACGCAGTTATAAAGTGGTCATGACATTGCCGTTTCCCTGAAGACGATGTACAGATAGCAAATAAGCCAAGGAAAAGTATTCGGCGTCGTTAATTGGGTTACTACACTTACGTACACAGGAGCTGAGCTGAAATAAGTTACAAACCCTGGTAGGAATGCAGAGGACCATGTACACACTTCCGGAGGAAACATATATGGCACAGATACTCTGGAGAACACTTTGGCTGCTTCTTAATAAACACACAGCTATTGTGTGACTTCATAATCACACCCTTGAGTTTTTAATATTGGAAAAATAAAGATTTATATTCATGCAAAAATCACACAAAATGCTTACAACAGCTTTATGGAACAATAGTCAAATCTGGAAGCAATCTAGAAGTCCCTCAGCATGTGAAGGTATAGCAAACTGAAACGTATCTATACAGAACACTGCCCAAAAGAAAACTCAGTTGATAAAAGACACAACTTGGGTAAGTCTGGAGAGAATTATGTTTATTTTTAAAAGCCAACAGCCAAAGACTGTATTATCATGGCTTTATTTATATGTAACTTTATGAAATTAAATACAAGGGGATGGAAAGCATATTAGCATATTTTAGGAGTTAAGAATGGATAAGGGATACAGAGGTACACAGGGAAAGCAGGTGTGGTTATGAAGAACAGCTGGAAAGTTATGTGGTGGTGGAGGTTTTCTGTATGTACTGTACTGATATCAGTGTCTTACTATCAATCTGTTGTCTTTCAAGTTGCTGTGTGTAGAGGGCACTACGTGAAGTACACAGAATCTCTCTCTCGTACTCCTTACAACAGCATATGAATATTTAATCATTTCCAAATACAAATTTGATTAAAGAAAGTTTACCGGTATCTCATGCATAATTTGTTACTTTTTAAATAAGCTTGACATTTAAAATGTGTAATATATTTTGGAATAGTCAGAATCTCTTCATAAATTAGAAACTTTTCAAGTATTCCTGTGAAAATATTCCTCCTCCTTCCTCCTACCCACACACAAAATATGTGATGATAGATTGGTAATAGACTACAGCAATAAGCCCGTTTAGCATTTGTTGTTTTATATATAAAGCATTGAAGTAAGGTGTTACACACCAACAAACCAACTCGATTTCTCCAAATCAGGTTATTTATAGAATTCTTAGTAGTGACAAGTCTCAAAGATTTGTGAAGGAAATATTCCTTATTCGCAAGACCGCTTATCAGGTATGATAAAATAAAGTGTTGGAGCAATTGCAAGGAACAGGAAAGTATTTCTAAAGTTGTTGGTGCCAGCATTGACTTTCTCTAAGCTACTGCAGTCTATTGTGAGTAGTCTTGATTTTATTAATGTGATGTTTTTGTATCATATGTCAAATATTCAAATGCTGGTCAACAGTCAAGGAACAGGAAACGTGCATACAGAGGCTGCCTCAAAATGCTTACTTGTTACAAATCTCTTTTAGCACGTTTGACACTGGCAAAAATGTACAAAGAATAGGTAAATTGTATTCTCTTTTCCTTTATAATTGTTGTTGTAATTGTTATTATTATTATTATTATTTACAATTAATTCACTTTGTATCCCAGTTGCAGTCCTCTCCTGTATCTTTTCCCTCTCACCTCCTCTGTGGCCTGACTAGGCCCAGCCAGGGAGAAGTGATCAAGGAGCAGGCAACCAAGTTCATGTCAGAGACTGTCTCTTCTCCTCTAACTAGGGAACCTATGGGAAGACTGAGCTGTCTATGGCCTACATCTGGGCAGGGGGTCAATGTCCCCTTAATGTTGGTGTTAGGCTGGTGCATAATTCTCTGTAGTCTCTCCTGCCCCAGCTTTTTTGGCTTTGTTGGTGTTCTTGTGGGGCTCCTGTCCCATTTGGGTCCTTTGAGTTCCCACTTCTTCCGTAAGACTCCCTGCACTTGACTGTGAATCTCTGCATGTGCTTCGATCCCCTGCTGGATAGAGACTATTAGAGGACATCTGTGGCTGCCTCCTGTTCCCAGTGTTCTACTGCTTCTGGTGTCCATCCTGTTTTCCCTTCTGAATGAGAGTTAAGCTTCTTCCCTAGGGTCCTTCTTGTTGTTTAGTTTCTTTAAGTCTGTAGATTTTAGTGTGTTTATCCTATGCTCTATGGCTAATATCCACTTATGAGTATATACCATGCTTGTCTTTCTGGTTTGGGGATACCCCACTCAGCATGATCTTTTCTAGTTCCATCCATTTGCTTGCAAATTTCATGATTTCCTTGTTTTTAAAAGCTGAGTAGTATTCCATTGTGTAAATGTACTACAGTATCTGTATCCATTCTTCAATTGAGGGACATCTAGGTTTTTTCCAGATTCTTGCTATTATGAGTAAAGCTGCTGTAAATATAGTTGAGCGAATGTCCTTGTTGATGGTTGAATATCTTTCAGATATGTGACCAGGAGTGGTATAGCTGGATCTCAGGGTAGCACTATTCCCAGTTTTATGAGAAAGTGGCAGATTGATTTCCAAAGTAGTTGTACAAGTTTTTATTCCTACCAGCAATAGAGGAGGGTTCTGCTTTCTCCACATTTTCTCCAGCATGTGTTGCCACTTGAGTTTTGTATTTTAATCATTCTAATGGGGATAAAATGGAGTCTCAGAGTCATGATTTGCATTTTTCCTGATGACTAAGGATGTTGAGCATTTCTTTAAGTGTGTCTCTGCCATTCTATATTCCTCTATTGAGAATTCTCTGTTTAGCTCTGTACCCCACTTTTTAATTGGATTATTTGGTTTGTTGGACTTTAAATTCTTGATTTCTTTATATATTCTAGATGTTAGCACTCTGTCAGATGTCGGGTTGGTGAAGACCTTTTCCCAGTATGTAGGCTGTAGTTTTGTTCTGTTGGCAGTGTTCTTTGCTTTACAGAAGCTCTTCCATTTCATGAGGTCCCATTTATTTATTGTTGATCTTAGAGCTGGGGCTCTTGGTATTCTGTTCAGGAAGTTTTCATCTATGCAAATGAGTTCAAGGTTCTTCCTTACTTTTTCTTCTAGCAGATTTAGTGTGCTTGGCTTTATGTTGAGGTCTTTGATCCACTTGGACTTTACTTTTGTGCAGAGTGGTAAGTATAGATCTAGTTGCATTTTTCTACATGTACACATCCAGTTAGACCAGCACCATTTTTTGAAGATGCTGTCTTTTTGTCATTGTATGGTTTTGGTTTCTTTGTCAAAAATCAAGTGTCAGTAAGTATATCAGTTTATTTCTAGGTGTTCAGTTAGATTCCATTGATCCACGAGTCTGTTTCTATGCCAGTATCATGCTGTTTTTATTACTGTTATTCTATAGTACAGCTTGAGATCAGGGATGGAGTTACCTTCAGAAGATCTTTCATTGAACAGGGTAGCTTTAGCTATCCCAGGTTTTCTGTTTTTTCATATTAGGTTGATAATTTTTCTTTCAGGGTCTGTAAAGAATTATGTTGGTATTTTAAAACTAATTTATTTTTTATTAATTACAATTTATTCATTTTGTATCCCAGCTGTAGTCTCCTTCCTCCTCCCCTCCCAATCCCACCCTCCTTCCCTCTTCTTATCCGATGCCCCGCCCCAAGTCCACTGATAGAGGAGGTCTTTCTCCCTGACTCTAGCCTATCAGGCCTCATCAGCACTGGTTGCATCATCTTCTTCTGTGGCCTGGTAAGGCTGCTCCCCCATGAGGGGGAGATGGTCAAAGAGCCAGCCACTGAGTTCATGTCAGAGACATTTCCTGTTTCCATTACTAGGTACCCACGTGGACAATGAAATGCCATGGGCTACGTCTGAGCAGAGGTTCTAGGTTATCTGCATTCATGGTCCTTGGTTGGAGTATCAGTCTCAGAAAAGACCCCAGGGACTTTCTCCTTGTGAAGCTCCTGCCCCCTCCAGGTCTTTTATCTCCCATTTTTTTTCATAAGATTTTCTGCACTCTGCCTAAAATGTGGCTATGAGTCTCAGTTTCTGCTTTTAAACCCTGTAGGGCAGAGTCTTTCAGAGGCCCTCTGTGGTAAGCTCCCGTCCTGTTCCCTGTTTTCTCCCTCTTCTGATGTCCATCCCCTTTGCCTTTCTGAATGAGGATTGATTATCTTACCCAGGGTCTTCCTTGTTGCTTAGCTTCTTTAGGTGTACAGATTTTGGTATGTTTATCCTATGTTATATTTCTAATATCTACTTGTCAGTGAGTATATACAACGTGTGTCCTTCTGCTTCTGGGATACCTTACTCAGGACGATCTTTTTTAGCTCCTATCATTTGCCTACAAATTTCATGACTTCCTTGTTTTTAATTGTTGAGTAGTATTCCATTTTGTATAAGTATCACAATTTCTGCATCCATTGCTCCATTGAGGGACATGTGGATTGTTTCCAGCTTCTGGCTATTACAAATAAAGCTTCTATGAACATGGTTGAGCAAATGTCCTTGTTGTATCATTGAACATATTTTGGATATATGCCTAGGTGTGGTATAGCTGGATCTTGAGGTAGCACTATTCCTAATTTTCTGAGATTGATTTTGTGTTGGTATTTTGATAGGAATTACATTGAATCTGTAAATTGCTTTTGGTAAAATGGGCATTTTTACTATGTTAATCTTACCTATCCATGAGCATGGGAGATCTTTTCATCTTCTAATATCATCTTCAGTTTCTTTCCTCAGAGACTTGAAGTTTTTATCATATAGCTTTTTGAATTGCTGAGTTAGATTTATACATACATACATACATATATATAGCCTATATATACCTATATATATAGCCTATATATACCTATAAATAAATATATATAAAATATAAATAAATATATACCTATATATGTATAAATAAATATATACCTATATATATATATATATATATATATATATATATATATATATATATATAGCCTATTTACCTATAAAGCTGTTTTCCCTAATTTCTTTCTCAGCCCATTTGTCTTTTGCATACAGGAGAGCTACTGTGGTTTTTTGTTTGTTTGTTTGTTTCTTTTTCTTTTTTTTTTCCTTAATCTTGTATCTAACCACTTTGCTGAAGGAGTTTCTCAGCTGCAGGAGTTTTCTGGTGGAAATTTGGGGTTTCCTCATGAATACTCTCATATCAACTGCAGTGATACTTTTACTGCTTCCTTTTCCTTTTCAATATTTATCCCTTTAATAGCTTTTGCTGTCCTAACGCTCTATCTAGAACTTCCCGTACAATACCGAAGAGATGTGGAGAGAGTGGGCAACCTTGTCTTGTCCCTCATAGTAGTGGGACTGCTTTGAGTTTCTTTCCGTTTAACATTGCCTATTGGCTTGCTGTATATAGCCTTTATTATGTTTATGTATTGGTCTTCTTTCCCTGATTTCTCCAAGGCCTTTTTCATGAAAGGGTGTTGGACTTTGTCAAAAGCTTTTTCTGCATCTAAGAGATGATCATGTAATTATTTCTCATTTTGTTTATATGGTAGATTTTGTTTACATTGATAGATTTTCATATATTGAGCCATCCCTGCATTCATGGGATAAGGCCTACTTGATTATGGTGGATGATGTATTTAATGTTTCCTTGGATTTTGTTTGCAAGTATTTTGTTGAGTATTTTTGTATGAATGTTTATAAGAGAGATTGGTCTGAATTTTTCTTTCTTGGTTGAGGCTTTGTGTGGTTTAGTTATAATGGTGACTGTGGCTTCATAGAATGAGCTTGGTAATGTTCCTTCTGTTTCTGTTTTGTGGAATTGTTTGAAGAGTATTGTTGGTAGGATGCCTTTGAAACTCAGGTAGCATTATGTGCTAAAACCATCTGGCTCTGGACTCTTTTTTTTTTGGTTGGGATACTTGATGTCTGCTTCTATTTCCTTACATGTTATAATACTGTTTAAACTGTTTGCCTGCTCTTGGTTTAACTTTGGTAGATGAAATCTATCCAGAAAAATCGTCCATTTCCTTTATATTTTCCAATTTTGTGGAATACAGGATTTTGAAATAAGACCTAATGATTCTTTGGATTTCCTAGTTGTCTGTTGTTGTGTCCACCTTTTCATTTCTGATTTTGTTAATTTGGATAGTGTCTCTCTGTCTTTTAATTAGTTTGGCTAGGGGTTTGTCTATCTTGTTGATTTTCTTCTAGAACCAACTCTTGTTTTTGTTGATTCTTTGTATTGCTCTCTTTGTTTCTAATTTCAGGCCAGAGTTTGATTATTTTCTGCCATTTACTCCTCTTGGGTGTATTTGCTTCTATTTTTTCTAAAGCTTTCAGGTGAGCTGTTAAGTTGCTTGTATTGGATCTTCCAATTTCTTTATGAAGGCACTTAGTTCAATGAACTTCCCTCTTAGCACTGTTTTTTATGGTGTCCCATAGTTTGGGTCAGTTGTGCCTTCATTTTCATTTAATTCTAGGAAGTCCTCAATTTGTTTCTTTATTTCTTAACTCACCCAGTGATCATTGAACAGAGAGTTGTTCAGTTTCCATGAGTGTGTAGGCTTTTTGTTATTTCTGTTGTTGTCGGAGTCCAGCTTTAATCCATGGTGATATGATAAAGAACAATGGGTTAATTCAATTTTCATGTATCAGTTGAGGTTTGCTTTGTAACCAACTATATGGTCGATTTTGGAGAAGTTTCCTTGTGGTGCTGAGAAGGAAGTATATACTTTTGTGTTAGGGTGAAAAGTACTATAGACATCTATCAGATCCATTTTGATTCATGATTTATCTATTTAGTTTCTATCTCAATGATGTTTCTATTGGTGAGACTGTGGTGTTGAAGTCTCCCATTATTAATGTGCTGGGATTGATGTGTGATTTAAGGTGTAACAGTGTTTTTTTTACGAATGCAGGTGCCCTTGTATTTGGGGCATAGATGTTCAGGATTGAGATGTACTCTTGATGGATTTTTTTCTTTGATGATAATGACATGTCCTTCCCTTATCTTTTTATTAATTTTAGTTGAAAGTCTACTTTATTAGATATTAGGATTAAAAACTCCAGCTTTCTTCTTGGGTCTGTTTGTTTGGAAAACCTTTTTCCAGCCCTTTTCTCTGAGGTAATGTCTATTTTTGTTGCTTGCTGAGATGTGTTTCTTGTAAGCAGCAGAATGTTGGGTTCTGTTTACACAACCATTTTGCTAGCCTGTGTCTTTTTATTAGACAGTTGAGTTCACTGATGTTGATAGATATTGCGGACCAATGATTGTTAGTTCCTTAATTGTGCTGTTGGCTGTAATAGTGTGTTTGTGTGCTTGTTTTCTTCTGGTTTTGTTTTTGTGACATTATCTATATCCTGTGTTTTCTTGGGTATAGTTGACCTCATTGGATTGAAATTTTCCTTCTCATATCTTCTATAGGGCTGGGTTGGTGCAAAGCTATTGTTTAAACTTGGTTTTATCGTGGAGTATCTTGTTTTCTCCATCTATGGTGATTGAAAACTTTGCTGGATGCAGTAGTCTGGGTTGACATCTGGTGATCACTTAGTGTCTACCTGACATCTCCCCAGGCCCTTATGGCTTTCACAGACTCTGTTGAGAAGTCAGATGTGATTGTCTGCCTTTATACTTTACTTAGCCTTTTCCCTTGCTGCTTTTAATGTTTTTTTTTTTTTTTTTTTTTTCTGGATCTGCCTGTCTCTGGGGTCTAGAGTAGTCTTCAGGATGGCTGAGAGGTCCAAAGGAACATGAATGGGTATTCATGTTTCAAAGACAGCCACGCTGAGGCAGATGTGTCTGAGGACGTCTCGGGGGTCTCAGAGGGCAGGATCATGGGTGCAGGTGGCTCAAAGAGCCGTCGTGTGTGTGCAAATGTCTGGAAGGTGGGGGCCCAGGCTCCAGTGTCTCAGAAGGCAGTCGTGCAGGGGGCCCTGGTGTCTTAGATGGCACCCCCATGGGCATGGGTGTGCATGGAGACAGGTGTCTCAGCAGACAGTTGCAGGGGCACGGGGTTTTCAGAAGGGAGATACAGATGCTTCAGTAGGCAGCTGAGCTGAGGTTACAGGCCAAACAGTCACTGTGCTCCTGGCACTCTGATTCAGCTGGGCTCTTCCCTGTTGGTTCTTAGATCCCTTATTATTTTATTGTCCACCTGGTCTCCACAGGGGACCAGTAGAAGCATGGGTTGGAGGTTGGAAGGATGTTCCCATAGTCTATTTGCTGACCTTCTCCTGAGAGTGGAGGAATCCAAGGTATGGTTGTTGGAGCAGAGCACACTGGAACTGGGGGTCTGTGCTCAAGTAGGTGGAAAGATCAGGAGTTTCACAGTTCATGAGTCCTGGACCCTGGAATCAGCCATGGAGGCTGGCTGGAACTGTGCGTCTCCAACTCCCGGTATACCCCTCCTGTCTGGGAAGCACCAAGGAAGGTGTTTTGGAGACACCACCTGTTTGCTCACAGGTTTCGCTGTCTCTGACCTTTTGCACTTTAGATACGGTGCACATTGGTCGCTGCCACCTTGGAAGTCCTGTTTATTTTTATATTGTCACGTTATATCCTGATTGGCTGAACTTTGGTATTCTTAAAGACAAAAATCTTAAAATGGATATTCTTTTTTCTCTCTTATTATTATTATTATTATTATTATTATTATTATTATTAATTACACTTTATTCATTATGTATCCCCCCATAAGCCCCTCCATCCTCCCCTCCCGATCCCACCCTACCTCCCCCTTCTTCATGCATGCTCCTCCCCACGTCCACTGACAGGGGAGGTCCTCCTCTCCCTCCTTCTGCTCTTAGTCTATCAGATCTCATCAGGAATGCCTGCATTGTCTTCTTCTGTGGCCTGATAAGGCTGCTTCCCCCTCAGGGGGAGGTGATCAAAGAGCAGGCCAATCAGTTTATGTCAGAGGCAGTCCCTCTTCCCATCACTATGTAAGCCACTTGGACACTAAACTGCCATGGGCTACATCTGTGCAGGGGTTCTAGGTTATCTCCATGAATAGTCCTTGGTTGGAGTATGAGTCTTTGGGAAGTTCCCTGTGTTCAAATTTTCTTGTTCTGTTGCTCTCCTTGTGGAGTTCCTGTCCTCTCCAGCTCTTGCTATTTCCCACTTCTTACATAAAATTCCATTCACTCTGCCCACCAGTTGGCCATCAGGCTCAGCATCTGTTTTGATAGTCTGCAGGGCAGAGGCTTTCAGATGCCCTCTGTGGTAGGTTCCTAATTTGTTTCCTGTTTTCTTCTTCTGGCTTTCAGAGGCCCTCTGTAGCAGGTTCCTAGGTTGTTTCCTGTTTTCTTCTTCTTCTGATGTCCATCCTCTTTGCCTTAAAAACAACATTTTGCATGCATATCTTGAGGGTTTTGTTTTGTTTTGTTTCCAAAGAAAGAAAGAAAGAAAATTTAAAAAAAGGAAAGAAAGTGTTGGAATGCCTGTCGTCACAGTAATTTGTTACTTATATTCAGGGGAAGAGAAACGATTTTACTATGTAGACAGGAAAAGCCCAGCCATCCAGACTATCAACATCAGAGAAAAATCAGATACAAAAGAAGAACAGTGGGATGCAAGTCTGTGCAAAACCAAAGCGGGAATCCAGAAGAACAGCAGCTTGAGTCATGGTAAGAGTGGCTACAAAAGGAGTCCTCAATTAGAGTTCTGTGAGAAGGAAGTCTCGGGGCTGAAGTGGTGAAGACTGTATACAGCCCTCACATGCTTGTCCGTGTCATAAGTGTACCAAAAAAGAACCCATGTCCTCTGCAGCTAGAGTTACAGATTATTGTGAACTGCAATATGGCAGCTCAGAATTAAAATGTGGTCCACCAGAAAAGCATCCAGTGTTCTTAACCATTGAGTCACCTTTTGAGCAGCCAAACCAAACCTTTAAGGGAACATAATACCACTTGTGAGATGGGAGCCATCATGGCTCAGGTGCTTCCTACAAAGAAACACACTTCTTAATGTTATTCTGAGAGTAAATTCTCCACCTGAATTTTGGAGATACCAAAAGAACTGACACCATAGAATGTATTATCATGCTTTATGGCTCTCTGGTATTTCAGATGACCAACTCTAAAATAGACACAAGGCATTTATCTTAGATCTGAATAAGAACCTTGTAAACACCCACAGGAAATATGCTGTCCCTGGCTGGTCTGGCCTGTAGTAACTTACAAATGCTTTCACAGTTCTTTGATAAAATCCCATCTTGAAAATGTATGACAATTCTATGTTTTGCTGGGTTCCCCCAGTCAGTGAAAAACCAGAGCACTCCCAGGAGCAGTCATTGATCCTTGTTTCTGTGAAACAAACACTGACAAAATCTTGATGATTTCACCCAGGTCTACCCTGCCTTAGTACTAAGAATATGGTTATAGTAGGCCTATGTCAGGGCTGGGCAGAAATTCAGTGGGAAGGCTTATGAGACTTTTAGCCATTCCTTAGTCAAGCCCATAAAGAATCCTTTCAGAACATTGTTTTCTGCAGATTTTACCAGTCAGAATGTATCTCCCAAATCTCCCAAGAAAATATTAATGTTAACAATGTGATGACAGATACTTTATATGAATTCTGCTGCGAAACACCTGATTTTAATTAAAATGCCTAATTTATCAAAGCACTATCAAAACTTTCTGAAGCTCCAAGGACAGTGAACTTCAAGGTAGAAGATATTTTATGTGTACAAGCTATTTCACACATAAATGATTTATAAGTTTAATATCATTTGATAAACTTTACCTAAGAAGGTTGCTTTCAGGGTGCCCCGGGATGTGCGAGACCCCTCTATGAGCACGGTCTTCTCATCTTAGTGGCAAGCAACCATATTACAAAATACAGCTGTTACAAACAGTGACCCATGATTCAGAAAACCTTAAGCAAAATCCTTTTCTAGATATATAAGTTATGGGTTCATCCCTTCACGAATGAATATCTCAGTGGGAGGAGAAGTAAACAGCTACGCATTACGTGACAAATGCTGATGAGGCATATGCAGAGAAGGATGTAGTGAGAACCGAGAAACTATTTGTATTCAAAACAACTTTTAAAACATTTTGGAAGACAGCAATTGTGTAAGGTGATACACAGTCAGTTCTGGAACTGTCATGCTTAGTCATCCAAGTGGGGATCCCAGAGGCAGCAGCTTCCATGGGTCTGGAGTTCAGAAGAATCCAGACAACATTTAGATGGCTGTAAAGCCTTCAGATTAGACGAGGTCCTCAACAGACATGAAGTATTTCAAGAGGTCAAATTGCAACCTCTGCAAGTATCTGTTACAGAGAGGTTACAAAAGTGAAGCACCAGCCACACACAATGAAGAGGAACAGCTTGATGATGCAGTCCTTGGTGATCCAGCTGAGCTGGCATGATGAGAGTTGGAGGTTCAGCTGACCCTCAGTTCACTAGCCGAGTTTCTTTCTAGCTTTATCTGAGAGCTTCTGCAAATACCGCTCTAGAAGAAAAATAACACACCTCCCTCCTTCCCATCCTGTGTCTAAATACAGAGCTCTAGTCATCCTCACAATCCACTAAGAGATTAGTTCTTGATCTGATAACAGTTCCATCTGCACTTTACTCTTCTGGCAAAACAAATAAAGGAATACATTTGAAAAACTAATATGAGCTTATGAGACAAAGAACAGTCTTCATTTCCCACTTAGTAATATAAACCAGAGCAGGAAAGAAGCTGTGTGCATAGGCTCACCTGCTGATACAAACTTCAATGACAATGCAGAATTTGGGATATTGCTGATGGATAGCACAATTACAGTTTCTTTTAGGCTATCTTAACCATCTACAGAGTCATTCTTTATCTTCCTCAGTGTTCAGCCTAGCATTCTGATGAACAGATGAATACCTTTGAAATGTATGACTAAAACCCTACCCTCCATCAACGGGAGGACTATGGATGTTGTCAGGTAGCAGCAGATGTCTCCAGTTGAGCTTGCTCTGCCTGCTCTACCTGCCCACTCAATGTTCCCATCAGTGTATTTTTAAATGATACACTGATTTAATTTATAATTTTCTTTGTTCCTTTCCTACAAAACCCATCAAACTATTTCCATATTGTAACATGGTATTTCAGGTAGCCCAGTTCTGGTTTCCAGGGACATGGTCACTCAAATTTGGCTTCAGAATAAACTATCTCTTATTTCCTTTGCAATGAGTCCTGTTTTTTTTTGTTTGTTTGTTTGTGTGTGTGTGTGTGTGTGTGTGTGTGTGTCAACAGTGGTTAAAAGACATTTTGCTGCAAAAATGTTTGGGGATTTGATTTGGACACTTCAATAGTAAACTTCTCAATAAATAGAAAAGTCTCAAATTTAGAATAAAATCTAATTTCAGGGGCATTAAGGAAACAATTTCTGTCCTCCATAAAGGTTCTACAGTTGACTACATATTTCATATGAAACAACCTGTTTTATTGGAAATGTAGTAAGACTTACATGTCCTGATATGTGATAAAATAATTACATTTTTATGCCTCATGTGGATCTAATATGTTTTCTCAAAGAAGAGTGATTTTTTTTCATTGCAAACTCAAATATAGAGCACTTCATAATTTTCAAGAATATTTTTTAATTTCCTGACTCCGAGATCATTGGGATGAATCTTGAGTCTTATTCATAATCCTGACAAAGTCATATTTAATTAACTGTGTGTCTCACTTTCTAAGTAGGCAGTTTGAATGTTCCATATGCATTGTGCTATGTTAGGACTAGAAAGCAAACTGTTTCTGCTTCCAATCTAGATGCCTTACTTTATCCTTTCTGGCCTATGGACTTATGCATAGTATGAGAGAGAAACTTAGCAGAAGGAAAGACACTTACAAACAGGTGGACACTTTTGGCCTCCTGGGCTGAGGTGGCTGGGGCCTGGTCAGTGTGAGGCAAATCTTGGAGACCAAGTGACACAAATATTCTCTGCAGCCTCTTGTTAAGATAAAACAGGTACATAATATTTGTTTATTGAAAAAATTAGCAAAATTTTCTTGTGGATAAAGTGCTTAATTATTTAGGGAAGAAATTGCATTTCAATAATTCAACATTTAACATATGTCAAGATAGTTATCAAGAATGCCCATAATTGGATGTGAATTTATTAAATGATACTAGTTGTGGAAACTGACATAAAAGTAAAGTGAGGGGGCTTGTGTCCTCATTTCATCTTTACTATCAGCAGCATGAATGCGGGATCTCATTGTAAACCTTTAGCCTTTATGTAATTCTTTACCTTAGAATGAAATAATTCTTTACTTTTTATTACTATATTGAGCAATTAGGATTCTGAGATGAGACGATATAAACATAAGGAATAGATGACTATAAAATAATGCAGAAACAAAGTCCCCAGTTGTTTTGATCGGGAAGAACCAGTTGGGAATATGTCACATTACCTTTAAACTCATGCAAGGACTGAATGTTAATATAACAGAGATTTTGCTTACAAAATTCTAGGCTGCGTAAAAGATGGCTTCTTCCTGCTAGTGTGGCCAAGCCTTAAGCCAAAGGAAGTGAAGGCTTGGAGGGCAAATCTATAAGAAATACTATAGCTGCTGGGCAACTCACTGACAAGCAGAAAAGAACAGGGCTGCCGGGAGCAGCTGCTGTGTGGCAAGGCAGCCAGAGGCAGCGTTGTTTATTCTTGTCGTTCTCGGTGCCCTATATTCTGCGCAACAATTCCAGGAAGAAAAATCGCTTTACCTGTGGGGCCCACAGTGGCAGGATTAAAATAATCTTCATTCCATTCATTTAATTGTCACTAAGGATCTCAGGAATACTTGGTGAAAAGGATGCTCTGAGATAGGCACTATGTCACCAGAGGGTCAACTTTCTGGGCTGCCAGCTTGGCTCTAGACGTGGCTTGGGCTTCCAGGGACTGTTTCTCCTTTGCTATCATGGCATCACTCTTGATGTTTACCTTGGAAGCTGCTCCACACCAGCACAGCATTCGGAGGACTCAGCAGCGGACATCCTGGAGGGCCATAGTCTCCTTCTGAAGGAAGCGGTGGGCTGTCAGCAGATTGTCCACAAATATCCAGAAGCTGCTAACTCCAGGTGTGGCCGTGAGCACTGCAGGTTCCGGTGAAACTGGAACACCTACCAGGAAGGACAGAGGTCACGAGAGCAGACTCAGGACTGTGTCCAGCCATACACAAGGTCTCTCCACCTCTCCCCTCATGGCATTGGTGACATCTTCCAAGTATGTCAATCTTTCTACTTCAATGTGTGTTCCCAGGTGAAGCTCACTGGGGGGTGGGGGGAGGTGCCCACTGCTGTGGACCACTTCCTGATGGGATAGCCTGCCAGGTATCTCCAAAAGTGTGTGTGTGTGTGTGTGTGTGTGCCTGTTGCGAAGTTTTTCAAATATATTACAGGACTGTCAAACAAACAAGTGTAGGAATAGAGATGGAGCACAGTTGGAGGGAATGGCAAATAAATGATGACCCCCGCCCCACGAAAGAGCCAATCCATGACACTATTAATGATACACTGCTAAGCTTGCAGACAGGAGCCTAGAATGTGTGTGTTCTGAGAGGCTCCATCCAGCAGACACCCAAAACCAAACAATAGGTGGAACTCTAGGAATCTTTTGGCAGAGTCAGGGAAGAGATTGAGGGAGCTGTGGGGTCAAGGACACCACAAGAAGACCTACAGACTAAACTAAACAGTACCCTTCGGAGCTCACAGAGACTGAACCACCAACCAAAGGCCACGCATGGGCTGGACATAGGCCCCTACACTTGTGTAGCAGATGGGTAGCTTGGTCATCATGGGGGTCCCCTAACAATGGGAGGAGAGACTGACTCTGTTGCCTGCCTTCGAATCTCTTCCCTAGCTAGGCTGCCTTGTCTGGCCTCAGGAGGAGAGGATGCTCTAATCCTGCTGGGACTTGATGTTCCAGGGTGGGTTGGTACCCATGGGTGGTCTGTGCCTCTCCAAAAAGAAGGGGAGGAGTGGAAATGAAGGGGAGAGGTGTGAGGGTGGGGAAAGGAGAAGGGGGAGGGGGTTTCAATCCAGCTGTAAAGTGATGAAATAAATAAATTAATGGAGGAGGAAAAATCAGTTTCTTCTCCCAAGGGCAGTGGTTCTACACAGTTGCTTTAAATGTTTTTCATAGTTTTTGTTCTGCAAATGATCAATTGAACAGTTTGGAATTAATTGTTTGTCTCTGTTGCTTTTGCAAAGCAAAAGGAAAGTTAATACACAGAAACCTCTCCAAGTCCACTGATGGGGGACCTCCTCCCCTTCCATCGGACCCTAGCTTATCAGGTATCTTCAGGACTGGCTGCATTGTCCTCCTCTGTGGCCTAGCAATAGTAAGACAGAAACAATAGTAGCAAAAAGGGCAAAATACAGTTTCAAAGGATAAAGAGGTTGTGGGATAAGATTGTTCAACATATGGCTCTTCATTCTCCCATCTCTCAGCTTCAGTAAATTACTTGCAATAAGTTAAAAAAAACATGATCTAACATTATGATGAAATATTCGGTTCACCTGTCATGCTACAGGGAACCATGCCATGGACTCATAAAAGCTTCTGAGCTAATAGGTTTTACAAGGAAAATGCAGAGATTTTTTTTCTCTTGTGCACGTCAAGTATTTGACAGAACTAATAAAAAGGAAAAAGAATGAGTCTTCGCTTCTGCTTTTGTTTGTAAAATCTCTATATTTTTTTTATATCACGGTCATTGCCAGGAGAGCACATAAAGGCTGAGAAGTATTAAAAAATAATACAGGTAGCCTTCAAAAGAGTCCTCTGAAAAGAACCTTGTTTCCACAGACCAGTATTATTAGCTGTGAAGCTATCGTGAAATTTCAAATCACCACAAGGAAGGTATCTGTCAACATTTCCATCACAGAAGCAAGGTTTCATTTTGCTAGATTTAGTCAAGTGACCTTAAAACAATATTCTGTGAAAAGTGAGAGAGATTAGAAACAAACTTTGGAGCATGACTTCAAGTCTGCATTAGGGCAATTTTACTGTATTTACCCCCAAAGGATTATGCTGTGTGCTGAACGCTTGTCATTATAGAACTTCTCAGGGTTAACATTCTAATAGCCATGCATTCATTCATTCATTCATTCATTCATTCATTATTTATTCATTTGATATGTGTGAGTGTATTTCTCTGTGTGTACATGCCAGACATGTGTCAGAAAACAACGTTCAGGAACAGGTTTTCACTTTTCAGTGTTTTACAGTTTAAAGATTTAATGTTTTAAGATCAACAGGAACTTAACTGCTGAGCCATTGCCAGCAATTTTCTTTCTTAAGAAAGTCAAACAAAATTCATTTAAATTTTTAAAAATTTCTGATTTAAAATTTTAGTTAAAATTTTAACATATATAAACTTATTTAAACCCTAAAATGATATGTTTACTTTAAGCTATTTATATGAGCATTGTTTTTTCTTTCCTATTCTGTTATTCTTTTTTTATTTTTAATTATACTTGATTTACTTTGTATCCCCCCCTCCCAATCCCTCCGTTCCTCCCCCTTCTCCACACACTCCCCTCCCCAAGTCCACTGGTAGGGGAGGGTTTCTTTTTCTTCCTTCTGATCCTAGTCTGTTAGGTCTCATCAGGAGTGGCTGCATTGTCTTCCTCTGTGGCCTGGTAAGGCTACCCCCCCCCCTCAGGGGGAGGTGATCAAAGAGTAGGCCAATCAGTTCATGTTAGAAGCAGTCCCTGTTCCCATTACTATAGAACCTACTTGGACACTGAACTGCCATGGGCTACATCTGTGCAGGGGTTCTATGTTATCTCCATGCATGGTCCTTGGTTGGAGTATGAGTCTTAGGAAAGACCTCTGGTCTCTGGCTAAAATCTTCAATCCCCATTTAGAAAGGCAAAGAGGATGGACATCAAAAGAAGAAGAAAACAGGAAACAAGTTAGGAGCCTCCCACAGAGGGCTGCTGAAAGGCTCTGCCCTGCAGACTATCAAAGCAGATGCTGAGACTTATGGCCAAACTTTGGGCAGAGTGCAAGTAGTCTTATGAAAGAAGTGAGAAACAGTAAGATCTGGAGAGGACAGGAACTCCACAAGGAGAGCAACAGAACCAAAAATTTTGAACACAGGGGTCTTTCCTGAGACTCATACCCCAACCAAGTACCATGCATTTATTTTTATAGTTTTTTTCTAAACCTTTTTTTTCTTTTAGTAAAAATAACTTTAAAAAAGAACATAATATTTTCTGATTACAGTTTTCCCTCTCTTTACTCCTCCCAGTTTCTTCCCACCTCCCACGGATCCCTTTCTGTGTCTCATTAGAAAACAAATAAGATTCTAAGGGATACTAGTTTTAAAAGGAAAATACTAATATCAAACAAAAGCTAATACGAATAGGAAAAAACAAACAGAAGGTTCTTCCCCACTTTTTCTTCTAACAGGTTTAGTGTGTCCATTTTTATATTGAGGTCTTTGATCCACTTGGATTTTAGTTTTGTGCAGGGTGATAAATATGGATCTATTTTCATTTTTCTGCATGTAGACATCCAGTTAGACCAGCACTATTTGTTGAAGATGTTATCTTTTTTCCATTGTATGGTTTTGGCATCTTTGTCAAAAATCAGGTGGTCATAAGTGTGTGGGTTTATTTCTGGGTCTTTTATTTGGTTCCATTCATCCACTGGAGACAACTTCCTGAACAGAAAAAGTGGGGAAGAGCCTAGAATTCATCGGCACAGGAGAAAATTTCCTGAACAGAACACCAACAACACAGGCTCTAAGCTTAACAATCAATAAATAGGACCTCATGAAACTGAAAAGTTTCTGTAAAGCAAAGGACAGAAGTAAACAACTAGTCAGAAGAAAACAACTGCCTAAAGATTGGGATAGGATCTTCACCAACCCTAAGAGGGCTAATATCCAGAATATATAAAGAACTCAAGAAGTTAAACAGCAACAAATCAAGTAATCCAATTAAAAAATGAGGTACAGAGCTAAACAGAGAATTCTCAATAGAAGAATATCGAATGGCAAAGAAACACTTAAAGAAATGCTCAATATCCTTAGTCATCAGGGAAATGCAAATCAAAATGATCCTGAGATTTCCTCTGACACCCATCAGAATGACTAAGATCAAAAACTCAAGTGACAACACATGCTGGAGAGGATATAGAGAAAGGGAAACCTTCCTCCATTGCTGGTGGGAATGTGAACTTGTACAGCCAATTTGGAAATTAATATGGTGCTCTCTCAGACAGTTAGGAATAGTGCTACCTCAAGATCCAGTTATATATCCAAAAGATGCTCAAGTACACAATGAGGACATTTGATCAAGCATGTTTATTTGTAATAGCCAGAAGCTGGAAACAACCCAGATGCCCTTTAGATGAGGAATGGATACAGAAATTGTGGTACATTTACACAATGGAATACTACTCAGCGATTAAAAACAAGGAAATCATGAAATTTGCAGGCAAATGGTGGGAACTGGAAAAGATCATCCTGAGTGAGGTGTCCCAGAAGCAGAAAGACACATAGGGTATATACTCACTCATAAGTGGATATTAGACGTATAACATAGGATAAACACACTAAAATATGTACACCTAAGGAAGCCAATCAGGAAGAAGGACTCTGGCTAAGATGCCCAATTCCCATTCATAAAGGCAAAGAGGATGGACATCAGAAGAGGGAGAAAACAGGGAGCAGGACAGAAGCCTACCACAGAGGGCCTCTGAAAGACTCTACCCTGCAGGGTATCAAAGCAGATGCTTAGACTTATAGCCAAACTTTGGGCAGAATACAGGGAATATTATGAAAGAAAAGGGAATTAGAAATACCTGGAGGGGACAGGAGCTCCACAAGGAGAGCAACAAAATAAAAAAATTCTGGGCACAGGGGTCTTTTTGAGACTGATATTCCAACCAAGGACCATGTATGGAGATAGCCTAGAACCCCTGCACAGATGTAGCCCATGGCAGCTCAGAGTCTAAGTGGGTTCCTTAGTAATGAGAACAGGGACTGTCTCTGACATGAACTGATTGGCCTGCTCTTTGATCACCTCCCCCTCAGGGGGGTGAAGCCTTACCAGGCCACAGAAGAAGTCCATGAAACCACTTCTGATGAGACCTGATCAGATAGGATCAGATAGAAGAGGGGAGAAGGACCTCCTCTATCAGTGGACTGGGGGGAGGGACATGCATGGAGAAGAGGGAGGGAGGGTGAGATTGGAAGGGGATGAGGAAAGGAGCTACAGGTGGGACACAAAGTGAATAAACTGTAATTAATAAAAATAAAATATATCTTAAAAAACAGGAGGGGAGTCCAATAAAAGACACAACATATTTAGATTCTCTTTCATATGGTGAGGAAACACTAAATTGGAAGCCATAATATATATTCAAATGACAAATCAGATAAAGGGAGAAAAATATAAACAAAATAAAATAAAAATAGAAAATAAGATGAAATTTAGAAATATATCATGAGACAAGGAACCTCCAATGATGCTGTTGATCATAATTTCTTTTGGCCATCTGCTGCTGGGCATGCAGCTGATCCTGAAGAGATTGTTTCCCCAGAGAGACTACCTTGAAGAAAGTTACAGTTTCATTTGCAAGTAGTTGTGATTTAAAGACAGTGCTTGGGTTAGGGGGAGGGGCATAGAGCCACTTCTCCTGCCAGCTCTAGGACCCCATCTGTCGTAGAGCCATGCAGGCACAGTGGCTGCTCCCAGGGCCTCCATAAGTTCATATGTGCAATGATCATGTTGATTTAGAGGGTTTTAGTTTTTAGTGTGTCCCATCCCCACTGGCTCTTAGGCTCCTTCTGCCTCCTCTTCCACAGGATTCTCTAAGCCCTGATGTCTGCTGCAGAAAGAAGTGTCTCTGACGATGGCTGTGCAAGGCACTGACCTATGAGTTTATCGTAGCAAGATGTCATTAGCAGTATTGGTAAGGCTTGCTGTTGTTTCCCTGTCTTGTATCCTCCTGGTACAGGAATGTACTCTGAATGCTATGAAAAGAGAAACACAAACACCAAGTCAGCCACAAGATCCTCTCCTTTGGTAAGAAGCTTCTCTGATGATGGTGGTGTGAGCAATAAAGAGGCTGAGCTTATTGTGAAATTCCCTGATGACTGAATGGCTGAACTTTGCGATTATGTTTTATTTTATCATGTGTCAGCTTCCATTACTTCCTCATCTCTTCACTTCTTTTTACTTCTTTTATATATAACCAGCATCCTCACAGTGGCTTTCATCTTTAAAATATTGGTATCATTCTGTTTATTTCTTATTATAAGATATCTCTTTTTTTAAATTTTGTACCTTTTAATTTTAGGCACTTGGAGATGGCTTTGATGGTAGCCAATGTAATAATTATTGTTTTTTGTTAGTCTTACTGGCATGAGAGATTAGGAAAATCCACCTGGGTATGTCTTTGAAGGTACATCCAGGTTATAATTTGGTCATAATGGTCTGAGCATAAACCTGAATAGACTAGTAATCAGAGATGGAACTTTAGAAGTTTGAGCCAATATGAGAAAGGCCTCTTCTTACTGATCTTTCCTTTTTGGTGCCATAAGGCTGTTCTCTCTCTTTTTCTGCTATACATCCCGCCTTACAACAGTCCCCCCCGCCAAATGCATGAAACTAAGTGGCTTTCCCTGGACCCCCAGGATTGTGGCCATTGGATTGGTTCCAGGACATGGGGGTGGGGGTGTGTGCAGGGACTTGGAGGGCAGTGAGCACAAGGGAAGTGACCATCTGGGATCAGCTTCAGGAAGACAGATCAACTTTATTCCAGGGGTGAGGGGAATATATAGAATTTTGGGGAGGAGGATGAAAAAAATCCAGGGTGGAAAAACTTCATTGGCTGAAGGGCTAAGGTACCAAGATGCTTCAGTATTCCAGGAATCCCAGCGGCTTGCTGAACAGGTCCAGTGACATTCCTCAGGTATAGGGCATGGGGTCAAGGATCCTTGAGGGAGAGAAGAGAAAGCCTTACTGACAAAGGGACTCCACCATTTTGCACCAAACTCAGGGCTTTCAGGTTCTGGCATACTGCAACCTTAGCCACAAGGAATGCGGACAGCCAATCACAGACTGGACCTCTGAGACCTGTGAGTCAAAATAAGTCTTCCTTCTTCGACTCTTAGTTCATGAAGCCTAAAGAACACAAACAAGACTTGTGCTATGTGCATGCTGTTAATCCTTTTTCATCAAGCGTGTATTTTCTGTTACATACTGTGATACTTGCTCTTAATGGACAACTTGACTACATCAAGATAAGCTTATGGCCTTTGCAGTGTACTTTTGTATGTGTGTGTATTCAGGCATTTCCAACGAGACATTCACTACATGTGGAGAATATACTTACCTTGAGATTTGGAGGTTTTTTTTTTTTGAATTTTATTTTTTTCTTAATACATTTTATTAACTCTGTATCCCAGCCCTGTCCCACTCCCTCATTCCCTCCCAGTCCCTCCCTCCCTCATCTCCACCGTGCCCCTTGCCAAGTCCACTGATAGGGGGGGACCTCCTCCCCATTCATCTGATCCTGTTTTATCAGGTATCTTCAGGACTGGCTGCAAAGCTCTCCTCTGTGGCCTAACAGGACTGCTCCTCCCTTGGGGGGTGGGGAGGCCAAACAGCCAGTCAATGAGTTCCTGTTAGAAATAGTCCTTGTTCCCCTCACTATGGGAAGCCAATTGGTTACTGAGCTACCACAGGCTACATCTGAGCAGAGGTTCTAGGTTACATTCATACATGATCCTTGGTTGCATGTCAGTCTCAGAAAAGACCCTGTGCCCAGATATATTTGGTCCTTGTGGAGCTCCTATCTTTTCCTCATCAGACTAACTCCCCTTCTTTCTTATGATTCCCTGTACTCTGCCAAAGGTTTGGTCATGAGTCTTTGCTTTGAAAACACTGCTAGTTAGAGTCTTTCAAATGCGCTCAGTAGACTCCTGTCATATGTTCAATGCGCATCCCATCTGTCTTTCTAAACGAGGATTGATAATCTTGAGGCATCATTCTATGGGCTTGGGGCCCATATGAAATAAAAGTAGAAAAATTGCCAGTCAGTATGTGATAGCTCTATTCTTTTCCTCCTAGATGTTTGTAACTATTACAGTTCTCATCAGCCCAGGATATCAGACTCCAGTTTCTTCAGTCTTTCAATGTGAACTCACATTAGCTCCATTCTTCGGAAAGCTTCTAGGAGTTCATTGTTGGACAGAGCTAGTTCCAAGCTTCCATCTTCTTAGACTGAGCTATTATATATTTATGTGCCTATCATGCCAATAACCATTTTTAGATAACCAAGACTTCTACGTGTCTGTCTTGAACTAAAACCATTGCAGATTATCTTACATTTCACCTTAGTATGTGTACATGTCTAAAAACATATAGTCTACATTCCGTTGGTTCTGTTTTTCCAGAGAGTCCTGAGTAATGTATATGTACTGTTCTAGGAAGCATAAATTAATAAATTTTTCTCTTAGTTTGTGTGTATGTCAATGCTTTCTTCACCATTTGAGGAATTAAACCCTATGTTAATTTTTCAAACAAGAATATTGAAATTTAATTTTAGTTAATACAAACAATGTTTTTTTTTTTTTTACAGGAATTTCACATGACTCACCAGCAATCCAGGGAAATAATTAAATTTAGAAAGTTTGCATGAAAAGTTAATTATTATCTCCTCCCTAAATCTACATACTCTGCACAGAGAAAGGGGTAACATGGGAAGTTGAGAGAATATTTAATAATATAGTTTAAAGCATCTGGAATAAATGAATTATATAAAGTAAGATGTTATATGTTTAAAATATCAAAAGACGTTTATTGTTTGGTTGGTTGCTTTAGAAATTAGACATTCTGAATATTATGAATAACAAGTGCATATCCTCTCATTTTTAGAAAGTATTACAAAAAGTAAAGAAGTCTAAAAGTATATGAAATATTCCAACTAAATATCTGTTAAGTTTTCTGGTCTTGTGTTATTGTTTCTGTGATCAAGGTAAAAAAACAAAAATTGGCTGACTTAGCTGTACAATAAAACTGTACTAAAACATAAAATCACTCACTTTAAATTATATGACACATGTGCAGGCATTTAATGTAACTTCTGAAACCATGGAATAAAATAAACCTTTCTTCCTTTGAAATTGTTTTTCTGAAGTTGCTGTCACATTGAAGAAAACACCACTAAAGCAGCCAAAGAGAGTAAAGTTATACTAAATTCCTAGCATACTTCCTAGCATAGTCATACTTTAGAATGTATGATTAGCAAGTTTTTAATATGACTAAAAATTTTAATCTTCTTTGTAGCAATCAACTGAAGGATAGTATACTTTTTGTAATATGGATAAAGCATTCTTCATCTTGCTTAAGAAATTATAGTTTCTATATCGCAAGTTTCTTTTAGTTAATTAAACACGAACATGCTCACCAAGCTCATTGCTTAATAGAGAGCTACGATGTCGATTCATGCTATGGAATATACTTTTATATAACAAGATTTAAGGTGCTAAATTACTATTCATGGCGTATAACACCTCTTTCTCCTCCACTGCATTGTTCGTAATCTCCCTATAGTAAACCGTTGCTTCCATGGCGCTGCCAGGGCTGCTGTGCAGGTGTGTATGGCGTGCAGTGGATAAACATTTGCACAGGAGAAATTCCTGAAACTATAAGCAGATTAACTTTGCTGTTGTAAGAAAGGGCATGGAAAACAAGTGGAGCAATGGTTAAAGCCAAGCTATAACAAGCACTTACAGTGATAACTCATTTTACTACCAGCTACATGAATGTACGGAACAATATTGAAAATTGCAACCTCTGAGACAGGAACCAGGCAGAAGGCTGCCAGAAGGGTGAAATCATCATTGAGAATACCCACTTGGCAATGCTTATCTGAGCCATGTGTTAAAGCCATATCAAGAATGCAGCAGAGTAGAGCGTAGCAGAACACGCAATGTCCAGTGTCACCCAGACTAGCTGCAACTGACTGGAGTCAGTAAGAGCTTCAATGTGAGCTGCGTCTAGTGAGACCACGTGACTCTGTTATGTGGAGCCTGAAACTCCCCCCCAGTCGGGGTCTGGAAGGCAGGTTACGGGTCGTTAGTGGTTATTACTTCTAAGATTTAATACATACTGTATATCCTGCTGTTGTTCAGATTAACTGGGAACTCGTTACCACATTCTTGTTTCTCCCTGTTGGCATGCAAATGTCTGGCCTACTGTAGTATTTTGGCAACAGATAACTTGTTTAAATTTGCAGGCTCACAGCTGGAGGTGTGTTTGCTGAGATGAATCATAATTCCATTCTGACCCAAATCTGATTTGGATATTTAGATGAGACTTTTTAGTCAATGTTAGAATGAACAAAGACCATAGGGGCTGCTGGGATATAGAATTAATGCTATTCTACTCTCCCTGTGCTTCTATAACCATGTACCCAACCCTGGGAAATTTTAAAAGAATACTCGTTAATTTTTTCACCATTTTGGAAGTTATGAATCCCAAGATTAAACAGATAGCTAGATCAGCTGTCTGGTGAGAGATAAGATGTACCTTGATTTGGAATCATTCAGAGAAAGGCACATTGTCTTCTCATGGTAAAAGAATGAAGCCTTCATACCAGGCTGTGGGCTCATTCGAAAAGGAGAGGCCTCTACAGCCCGAAAGCCCCACGTATTTAATCTTCTTCTGTGGTTCTAGAATCAAGCATGAGGCCTTACTCATGCAATAAAAGTGCTCTGTCATTGAGCAGCAGCTCCAGCCTGAGACAAACATGGTAATATAATATATCGTATTGGCCATAAAGTTTCAATAATGATGTTTAGACACAATATATTCAAGACATGCAAAATACAATGTTTGTGTTAGAAAGACATCAAAGCTGGGAGGTAGGAGTGGAATTCTATGATGTGAATATTTGAGTCCTCTGCAATTACTGTGTTGCTGTCTGGCTGTTGGGGTGATAGCATCAGAGGGAGGACTTGGGTAGATAGGCCACCAAAGCGAAGCCTGCATGAGTGGGAGGGACGCTTAGATGAGTGCCTGGAGAGACATTTCACTCCTCTGCTACCGTCAGGACTGACTTTCTACCTGCTGGTGAGCACTAGAATAGGTTCAAAGGGACTTGGTCAACCTAGCCTGAGTGTGTCAGCCTTTTTACATAGACTAAAAAGGCTCGTCTATGACAGTAACGGGAGAATTTCCAGAAATGTTAAACAAGAGAAAGCAAAAGACAACTTATTTCAAGGTAAGCAAAATTTTTTTTCAATTGTCAGGTCTGAAAGAGAAGAGTGGTTAATTGAATAAGAAAACCAGGAAATCCACAAAGGTAATGAATGCATGTTAAATTGGGTTATATTGCAGTAATGGACGGGAGGATTTAATAACAGCATTCTAAATCAGGTATATTAAGACATTTAAAAGCCACAAAATACCAATATGACATGAAGCAAATAATAAAATGACAGCAAAGAAAGCCTGTTTAGTGATAGTATATCCTAAAATAAGCCTTATGGACAAGCTTGTAAAGATGAAGAAGATGCAAAATTTCTAAAGAAATCTAATTTACCAGGCAGATAAAATAATTGTAAATTTCATGTAGTCTTTTTACAGGTTGATGAATTTAACAATGTTAATTTTAACATAAAACTGTTCTTATTAAGTAAAAATTAAAAGACAAATAAGGTGATGATGAAAGCATAACATTTGAATAGCAATAAGTTTAATAAACATTAATTTGATGATGTATCTGACTATTCACTATTCATTTGTCTTAGATTTACAGCTGTTTATCATTGTCAAAAGAATTCAAAGAAGAGCTGGAGAGATAGATAAATCAGCCACTAAAATGCCTGCTATGCACATAAGACCTGTATTGAGACCCAGAACTCACATAAAGATCTGGGCTTGCAGCGTGTGCTAACCTCAGCCTTGGAGGTGGGGTGGAGCCCTGTGGATTCCCGAAGCTTACCGGCAGTCAAACTAGTCAAATAGATGAGTTTCCTGTGAGTGAGGGGCTCTCTAAGAAACTTAGGTGAAGAGTGGTCAAGGGAAGACACTTTATGTCAAAATCTAGCCTCCACTTGTATACACACATGTCCATGTATACCTGTTTGTACACACGCACGCACACATGCACACACACACACACACACACACACACACACTCCTCAAAATAGAATTGGATTTTTAACAGTGATTTTAGAAATCAAAATAGTTTGCTTTAGCACATGCCCTTCGAATTGGCACAAAACAGTATAATCAGCAAGTATTCTTAATATAACAATTAAAATCTAGTGCTTTGTTATTTTGTTCCTTGGGGCCACTGAAAATCATTTCTGACTTTCACGTTTAATGATGGTTCAACTTCTTAGCTGAGCATGGAATCATGGAAAGTCTCATGAGTGACATGAATTCTAGAGTCAAATGATTTGCATTTGAAGAAGCCTTCATCAAGCAGGAAGATTCTTCAGCTCAGTTTGTGGAAAGCATGAGGTGAGATGCTGAAAGATGCTTCAGATGGATGTGTATTTGTAAAACACAAATTTACTGTATCCTATACAAGTACATGACTGTGGTCCAAATTATAACAATGAGTTCTTCACACTTCTGTGAGTTAGTGAATGGAAAGTTAACACACATCAGTAAGTACACAAAATCAACAACTGAAGGTAAATGAACACAATCACTGATGAGCCTGTGGTAGAGAAAATGGGCTCCAAAGGGATAAAGTAAATGAAATCCAGGGACAAAAAAGAAATTAGTATTCACATAAGTTCTCTAAATCAAAGCTCCTCATCACTGCTGGGAACAAAATGTCCATCAGGGGAAAAGCAAGGCATTGTGGAGTGATTTGGGCTAAGTGCTCTAACTCTGTTCCTTTGGGGAAATAATTAGTTATCATTTCTTTTCATGGTGGTACAAGTAACAATTTTCAAATTATTGGTCTGAAGTAGTTCAGATGTCACAACAATCATGGATTTTTTTCTACTTTCGCTAGAACAATGAAAAAGTTAAATGTCTTTGCAAATGTCTATTTTCTAATTTGCTAAATTAGATACAGACATTTAAAACATTTTTCCTATTCTCTGTGAGTATTTTTGTCCTACAAAACCATGAAAATCTGAGAAGTTTCTATTTTTACCACTTCATTCTCAATCATTTCCAATCTTATCTAGCCTTGGCTTTAAGTTTATTAAAAAAAAATAATCAGAAGAGAGTTGAATTATAATCTGCTTATCTCTTAATAAAAAAGTATGGAAAAGTTTGGGTTTGAAATGTTAGTTAAACCTGGACTCCTGTCTAGGAAGATCAGTGTATTCATTCTTCCAGACTAAACTGCATAAGACTTAATCAATTTCCCTACCATCTGACTACAAATTATAAGCAGACGTCTGAAATTAGTTCTAAATACCAAAATGAATTTAATTAGAATGTTGAGTAAAGTGCTTCAAATGATTGACTTAGCCAGTGTTCTAGCTTTATTGCTATTAATTATTTTCTACATCTCTATCATCTTTCTCATCATGCTGCCCCATGTGTTTGTGGTGTGTTTTCGTGCGTGTGTGTGTGTGTTTTATAGGAGAAAGAAAAAAGGAGATTTGAAGAAATTTTTATATCAATGAAATAAATAAGGATGATAGAAATAATTACTGTCATTATTTGATGATTACTGAGCTCATAAAAATAAAGATATTGTTAAAATAATTGAAAGTTAAAAGGATGATAAAAAACTTGAGCAAATGGCATAAGAATAATTTCCAGTATAAGCTTTGTTTCAGCTTCTCCAGTATTGTTCTTTCCTTCCCCTGTCTCCCTTTCCAAATAGTGCAATGTCATGAGGCTGATAATACAGGAGAAAGTATGTCATCACCGAAGAACAGACAGAAGAAGAGAGAAACAAAGGAAAACCATTTGAGCACTATGAAGAGGAAGTTTAAAGCTTTATCTGTTTTGATTGATTGTGAACATATATGGACAAGCCAATAGTGTAAGGTGTTTGTGTGCATAATTGTAATAGATACTAGTTAAGCTGTTTTCCTGTGCAAGCCAAATGCTGAAACACTTGGAGGTTCTTTGCAAATAAAGCAGCCATTAGACTTCTACTTCAGAGACTTCTCAAAGCTCGGATTGCAATGGTCCCTGCCATAACGTGAAACATCTAAAGTACTAATAAGAACAACAATGAGGTGTCTACTCAAGTGGGGATGGTAAAATTTTTTGGCCTGGGGGATGAAAACCTTGTTCTTATCAAAGACTGTGAATTCAATAATTCAGCACAGTGAGCATTCAGAACAGACATAAAACTAAGGGAAAATGTGCGGTGACAATCCCTAATTATAATGACACTTCCCAGATGCCAGTTAGGAGTTTCTATACAATTCTCGCTCTAACCTGGACATCAATGTTGGAATGAGGCTGTATGGAAACACTCTTCAAATGAGGAAGACTATCTTTGTTGAGAATCTTGCATTTGGACATGTCTACACTTGGTCCAGAAACAAACTGCATGTGAAAGTAGTATGTGTACTTTGACATTCTTAAGTGTATTTCTTCCATTAAGAAAATGAGTATTTGATCCTCCAGCCAAGGACCATGCATGGATATAACCTAGAACCCCTGCTTGGATGTAGCCTATGACAGCTCAGTATCCAAGTGGGCTCCCTAGTAAGGGGAACAGGGACTGACTCTGCCATCAACTCAGTGGCTCTTTGACCTCCTTACCCCTCGTGGGAGGAACAACCTAGCTAGGCCACAGAGGAGGACATTGCAGCCAGTCCTGGTGAGACCTGATAACCTAGGGTCAAATGGAAGGGGAGGAAGACCTCCCCTATCAGTGGACTTAGAGAGGGGCAGGGAGAAGATGAGGAAAGGAGGGTGCGATTGGGAAGAAATGAGGGAGGAGGCTACAGCTGGGATACAAAATGAATAAAATGTAATTAATATAAAAATGAGTATTTATGAATAATTTTATTTTAATAATTATTTTTCCTTCTAATCTCTCTTTTTACTTAATAATATATTATGTACATCTTACCTCATCCATTTTATTTATTTTGTGCTTTGTTTTGGGAGAAATTTTTGGTGCCTGCTGTATGAAGACACAATTTTCATACTATGTCAATGATTGGTTTCCTCTGAGAATTTCAGCATCTTTGGTTCATGAACCTAAGAACATGCTTATTTAAGAAAAGATGTTTTCTCCTACTCTGGAGTAGAGATCACCAATACTGGATCCCCACGCGAGGATCATATCAAGGAAAAAGTTCTTGTAAAAGAGACTAATGAGGGTGCTGGCAATAACTGAAGAGACACATGTCTGAGATTCAGGTTTGACATGATAAGAAAGGAGGGTTGAAGGAGGTGTCTTTATGGCTCTATTTGAACTACCGAAAGAACCCTGGTAGGTTCGGGATTCCTATCCACTCCCCACCTCATTTGCTAAAGGTCATCTCATGAAAGACATAGCTTCTGGACACAGTAGGTGATGTAGTATAAAGCTTAATGCCAGCAACTGCTGCTCACTGTGAACCTTTGCAGTCTTTCAGGTCCATTCTGGTGACCAGGTACCTTGCCCTTTCACACCAAAACAGGTTTCTGTTTGCGAAGAGTAAGCAATTTATATTTGGACTTAAGGACTTTTACTTAGTTTAGGAAAATAATAACTAGAGAAAAAAAATCAGTCTTGAAACCACCATTTTAAAATGTAGTACTTGGTGCAGTGAGCCAAGTGAAGAATACAGGGTAGCACTTGTTTTAAATTTAAGACTGAAAGAAAGGTGACTTTGAAGCCCCACTAAACGTCTCCCTGTCTCTACATTAACTTTTCACAGTTGGCATGTATTTTTAAATGCTCCCAGTCACCTTTGCTTGCCTTTCACAACTTTGTCTCAGAGCTGACTGCTTTTTTCGGAAACTTTACTCTCCTGCTGGCTTGCACGCTGCTTCCGTTCTTGTATTATTATGGCTTTTACCTGCTACGGCCATTTTCGGTCTGTCAAAATCTGTTCAGTATTTCTGAAGTCACTGAAGGCTATTGTTAAGCCATTAAAGCAGAGCATTTGGGGTTGTATAGGTGGCAGAGTTCACACACTGTGTTCTTTTGTGTGTGGGGTGATTTGCTGCTCTTTCAAAGAGTTTTCTAGCGGATCTAGTGTTTTTGAAGCTGGAGAAGGGGTCCTAAAACTTTCCCCAGATTTCTGCTCGTAAAAGCCAGAAGGGCCAACCTATTTTTGGACCAAACTTCCCTTACTTGATGAAAAATAATTAAGATAAAATCTTTCACTATTAAAAGTGTTTAAAATAATAATGCCAACCTTGAGCTTATTGCAATAGTTAGCAACCTGGAGAGGGAAAGTCAGTTGTCTTTAAAATTGTAGTCGGTAGTTAAGTTCATCATACTCCTGAAGAAGGCCACACATTCTGGTCTGTGCAGGCAGTACAAATTCTCGTGGGTTTCAAGACAAACAAAAGAAAGAAACGAAGAAAAAACAGAGAACCCAAAGTTGTGTGGGTAAGGGTGGATCTGAGCAGAGCGGAAGAGGATGTACGTATAACCAAAACACAAATGAAATTCCAATGAACCAATAAAAAGTGAAATCATAATAATAATGCCCATTGTTCTTAGAAAGTATTATAAAGCCAAGCTTCACCTGAAGTAGGAACTGAGGCAGAAGGTGTCGGTGGGTGGCTTCAGTCTTTAAATATTATGGGATTTGGCAGGATGGAGCCCCTGAAGGTTTTGAACATAGATATCTGTAAATTCGGGTTGATATCATGAAAGGATTGTGTTCTCAATACGATCATGTTCTCAAAGACGATTTTAATTTTAAAAAGCTATTTTCAAGGTGGTCATGATAAATCATATTACTAATGGAAAGAATGGCTAAGATAAACAAACAAACAAAAAATCGACCACACCAACAACAGAACCTGAATCTTAAAGTCTCATCCATGAGTCATTGTTTTAAATGAAATTCTCAAAATTATTATGTTATGATTTTTCTATTCTCAGCTACTTTTTTTTCCCTCAAGGGAAAAAAGTTTTATTCCTGTTACAGTATTGCAGTGGGGGCTGAAATAAGTCCTTAAATTGAAAAATAATAATGCTTATTTTATCTTTATATTTATCTCTTTATATGATTATATTTTATATATTTTAATAATGTTTATATTATCTCTATTTCCAAAGGGCCCAGGATACCATGAATCTGAGGTTGGAGGTTTATGGATGTAGAGGAATTTTAATTCAGCAACATGACTACTCTAACAAAGGATCATGTCCAAAGACCTAGGTTTGTATGATCAGACTGGAATACAGACACATCCATAGTATCCAGCTGGAATACAGACAGGACACACTTTTAATTCCTCGGGTGGAACTTAATACACACATTAAATCTCAAATAATGTCTAATTGAGGTGCAGAAAAAGTGATGAATGAGAGAAAGATTTGGCTGAATGACTCAGAGATAGGATAAACCCAATTCTCATGAGAACAGACAGGAAAGAGAAGCCACTTAAGAACAGCACAGAGACAGGAAAGTTTGTGGAGAGAGTACAGTAGAGTTCAGGAGTACAATACAGTTTGGTGCAGTTGAGTTCATGCAGTTCAGTACTTGGAGTTTAGAGGCAGTTTTTTTTCAAGCAGAGCAATTCAGTGAGAAGTTGAGAGAAGCCAGTTTGAATCAGTAAGCTTGGAGAGGAATTTTGATCCAGAATTGCTGAGTTGAATCAGCTAGGTATATTTCAGAAAGAGTGAGATTTTTTTCAGCAGTAAGCCTCAGAGGCTGAAAACATTCTAGTTCTAGGTTAGCAAACAGAGGCTGGAAGCTGAAGCCGTCAAGGTCCAGGCTTAAAGAAAGATTAGACTGTAAGGAGGCTAAAAGCTTTCAGGCATAGGCCTACGTAGTTAGATAGAAATGTTCTGGGCTCAGCCCCAGCCAGGTATTCATAATTCTTGAGTATGGCTCTCAGTTTATTCCTTCATTTGAAGAAATTAAAACATTTACAATGACAATCTGTTAGTGATGAGTAAATATAGCTCTCTAATTCGAAGACTCCACTTTAATTTCTTAGATAGAGGTAAAGTTTTTTTAGTGTTGTATTCTCTTACCAGCAAATACTGGCAAAACACCCTATAGACATGTTATCAGCAAGGAAATAAATTGCAACCAGATTTATTCTGTATGAATTGTACTAATAGTTTTCTCTGAAGATATCTTGACTCATTTTGATTTCTTTGCCCTGGCAATGATTACGGCATATGTGTACATGCAAATGTGGTTTGGTCTGGAAAGTTGCCCAAAGTCTCAAGTGTCAAATGTGCTTTTAGAGGAGTTGGGAAATAGCGAAAGGTTCATGTGAACACCAGACACAACAACTCTTTTTCCTTCATTATTATTATCATTTATTACAAGTTACTCAGTTCGTATCCCGGCTGTGGCCCCAGCCCTCATTTCTTCCCGAACTCACCCTCCCTCCTTCTTCTCCCCCTATGCCCCTCCCCTAGTCCACTGATAGTCCTCCCTTTCCTCCTGACTTTAGCCTTTCAGGTCTCATCAGGACTGGTTGCATTGTCTTCCTCTGTGGACTGTCAAGGCTGCACCCCCCAGGGAGAGGTGATCAGAGAACCAGCCACTGAGTTCATGTCAGAGACAGCCCCTGTTCCCCTGATAGGGACCCCACTTGGAGACTGAGTCTTTAGAGAAGAAGACACAGGGCTTCTCAATATAAAGACAAAGAAGCTTAATTTTTCAATGAAAGAAGGAACCTCCTATTTTTCTCATATCTATACAAAGCTAGTAATTATGACAAAGGATAAAAAGCTAAGATAAATACTGAAGGATTATTTGGCTTGTGCTCAACTAAAACCAAATATCCTAAATACAATTTTGATAATAATTAAATAAAAATTATGGGATGCTATCCTGCATGTGAACCCATTTTATACCTTCTGAAAGGGGATTCTTTGAGAAAAGAAAATGTTTTTATTAATACTACGGCTCATTCAGATCATGTTGCTTTAAAAGTCTGCAGTGAAGGCATGGCAATAGCCAATTCCTTTTTTCTCTGGTTTGTGATTCTAAGTTACCTCATTTTACGTGTGGAGATGGCTGGTTGTAATAATGCACCTAAAGGAGAACAAAATTGTTCGGATGAAACAGAGCCTTGTCACTGGAAATTTCAGTTTACTTTGGTCATTGACAAGGCAAAGAGTTGTCTAGATGCTGGATGTCTTCGGTGCTGCATTTATTTTGGACAAACGACATACATATATGATCCTACTGATTATAATAATCTCTTCTGTGGGGTCTCTGGTTTTCCCAAAGTCCAATGTGCAAGTATGGCCACATGACAGATCCTATTAAATGCATTTACCTATTTATGTTATGACTAGACTGCACAATAATTGTTTTCTCTCACTGTTCAAAGTCTAAAAGTTTTGTATAATTTCAATCATCATAATCAAAGAGCTTATATTTCAAAATGTTATTGATCATGCTTTCACCCAAATTATTTTTAAAAATCACCTATGTTTGAAAAACTATTAAAATTTAACACTGCAGAAAAAAAAGTCTGACTCAACACAATTAATGGTGAAATAGTTTAGTTTGCCTAATGTGCAATGGTTTCATTAATGTTTGATTATGGTTTATTCCTGGTCAGGCCTTGGCTACAGCAGCTAGTACTGTTTCAGGACATGTGGATCAGACTATTACCTAAGAATCCTTCTATTTCTTGTTTAAATTCATGGTGACAATAAGAATTTTAGGATACTAAGGCACCATATTTAATGTTCTAAATCTTATCAAGTTTACTGCTTTCCTTTAGAAGCTTTTGGAATGACAAGAGCTTGAGGTGTATCATATGTTAAATTGTCTATTATCTTTTGTGCTATCAGGAGTTGGACACATGAATGGACTTCTGCTTTGCTGCTCAAAGACTGGTATGTGCTGACCAAGTCTATTTCTTTCACAAAAATCTTTTCGTGACCAATGAAATTAGCGATTTCCTAAATTTATTTTGAAAACCCAGACAATGCCGTGAAAATGCTTTTAATCTGAAAACTGAAGTTGTTGTTAACAGCCACAATGATCAAAATGATTTCGTAGTAAGAAAGTTAATTATTGTACGTCAAACTGACAAAATGACTTACTTAAGTTTTATTTTACTACCAAAGCCTACCACTGGAAAATAAGGAAATAAAACCTACTGTACGGTTTGAATGAGAATGCCTCCAGTTCATGGAATATTAATGGAGGATTAAGATGTATGGCCTTGTTGGAGGAGCTGTGTCACTGGGGGTGGCTTCGAGGTTTTAAAAGCTAGCAGCAGGCCCAGTCTCCCTCTCATCCTGCAGCTCAGATGTAAGCTCTCAGCACCATGCCGACCTGCTTGCCACTTGCCACTATGATGAGCCTGGATTAACCCTGTGAAACTATGACCATGCCCTTAAGTAAATGCCTTTGCGTATGTGCTGCCGTGGTTATGGTGTTCATTCACTGCAGTAGAACAGTAACTGAGACATACACCAAGATCATGCCTTAAGAAACCATGCCACATGGGGTGTTCCTCTTGTTTTATTCCTGTTCTGAAGGTTCGGACATGTAACACCAGATGTAGTTGGGGACAAACAGCTCCAATGGTCAGGAGATTCAAACAACGGCATTTCCACTTTCTCATTAGTTGATGGACTGGATAACAGCTCTACTGATCTGGCTGGGTCATCTGTTGACTTGACTGGCTGATTAGGAGGCTCCAGGAAGTGTCTGGGCACTCAGCTTTAGGTGGCTTCCTATCTTCCAGTGGTGAACTGCAAGTTTCTGATTTCTTTGAAGACTCAGTTTTGTCATGTGATGTTTTGATTCAAGCTGGGCATGTGATGGTTTGCTCTGAGCTCCCTCATGCGAGCGGCATGACTTTGGCCAGCTGACAGCCTCCGTGGACTCTGAGGAGAAGAGATAGAGGCACATGCACAGTAAGGCGTTGCCTTTTGGATCGACATCACTGACATTAGTGCTTCACCACTTGACTTCACAGAAAGAAATGTCCAGAGAACTTCTCGGGGCAATTCAACTGAGCCTTGCCGCTTTTGCTGCCTTGCCATGCTCATTCATGTCACTGCTTGGAGTTGGCCTTTGGACTGGACTGCTGGTATCCTGAGGATTGAGTTGGTAATCCCCTAAAGACCCATCAACCTTAATCAGCAGGAAGAAGATAAAAGAGGTCTTTCTGGCACCCATATCTCTGCTAATCTCCTATCTAAGGTTGGAGGGGATAGGGTTGGAAGGAAGGTAAAGGTATTTAAGAACCCTAAATAAACTAGGTTTGGTGGAAAATCAAAGCCTACAGTGGTTTAGAGTGAGATATCTGCAGCAACTATAGAAGTTTAAAAGAGTTTACATTCGAACAAGTCAGATTTCAAATTGGCGTATGTCTTTTTTCCATATCTGTTGACCAAGGAAAATGAATATTTACTCCACAGTCTAGGGATAAAAGAATAGCTGGTTCCTTTTGGATAGAGGAAGTCACCATGAAGAGTTTACGTTAGCCTGGGTATAACTCCTTTTTGAAATAAAGAGCCATCTTTACTGGGAGCTGAACTCAGGTGCCAGGAAATATTACAGAATATGAACTTGGCAGAAAACAAAGTTAACTCTCCTAGCAACCGCCTCCAGGAAATATCACAGAATAAATACTTCATAGAAAATAGAGAGCATCTCCCTGGCAATAATCAATGAGAATCGGTTGGGAATTAGCTGGGAAAATTCTCTCCAATGTTTCAGATATAGTTTAGAAGAATAGCCATTATGACTATATGCCTTAGCAATTGTGATTATGTGCCTCAGAGAAGGCCACCTCGCCCCTCCAACTTTTACCTAATCCTGTAACATAAAGACTTGTGCCCCCTGCTTGCTGTAATGGTAACCCCCTGCTCACAGATTTTCCCTTTAAAAATCCTGTTCACTCAGAGCTCAGGGTCCCACTTCTCTGCTGCTGCATCAGTGAGACTTGGGTCCTGAGTTTGATTGCTCTCGTAATAAAGCTCTCTTGCTCTTGCATCGAGTCGTCTCCTGGTGCTCTCTGAGGGTCCCATCATCCTGGCATTACGACCAGGTCACACTGCAAATGGTAGCGATACAGGGAGGGATGATGAACTGACATCGTTGTGCAGTTCCTTCTCAGGTTTCTGTGTCCTGTTATATGGTGATCAATTTTCTCTCGTGGCATTTATCCCTTACTTATTTCAATGGTAATAAGAACATTAGCTGAGATGTTGTCAGTTCAGCTTCTTGGAGCTACCAACACTTTTTGGTATTATTCTATAGTCAGCAACAAATGTATAAATATTTAAGTTCTATTCCAAAGTAATATGAATTAGCGTTGATCACACAGAATCTCCATAGTCTTTCTGTTGACAGGTCCCAGCAGCAAGGCCTCCAGGATGTATATACTTTAAGTAGTCAGACATCACTATAATCAACCCAGCAAAGATTTGACACAAAACATCCTCTCCTTCTACCCACCAGGAACCAAGGCAAGCCCCTGGCATTTCTCAATGTTAACCTTCAAATTAATGGATTATGACTCATTGCAGTTAAGCGAGATGAAATGATGTGGCCTTCATCACATTTACTGAGTCAGTGGGCCCCAGTTTTCCTGCTATTAAGTCTCTGCTACAAGGTATTTAGAATTTTCTTTCAGGTCAATATGGTTCTTTTGAGTCAGTGGGGTATGTTAGGATTCATTTTCAAATTATAATCAGGAACACAACAGAAAAAAAAAATAGCCTCGACTTCAAGCATCACAAATCCCTAGAAAATGAGGTTTTTGTTTTGATGTTCTTAATCATTTCCCACATATCTGGTTCTGTGAAACCAGAGTGAGAAGATCATCATGCTTCTTGTATTTTCCAAATTAATTTAAAGTATTTTGAATTAATATAAGGAATTTATTTAACATGATGCGATTTAGAAATAAATGGTTAATCTCTAAGTAATGTGAGATATCTGTAGTTATCTATAGTTTAATTCCATTGCAGTGCAAAGACATTTTGCATGGTTTGTTAACATGATTTTATATTCTTGAATTTATTCTCTTGGTGAGTGCTGCATGTGAAATTGAAAAGGTTTATTTTTTTCTCCTGAACTAACTGGACATATACTCCCAAGTCCCTGATATTGTGTGTGTGTGTGTGTGTGTGTGTATGTGCTATTTGTCAATTTCTGTAAAAATGATAAATCATAGCTTTTGTCTATTTTGAGCCACAAATTTTCTGATAAGAACTATTTAAACATACATCTTTACTTTTAAAATACTAAACTTTTGCTTTGATTAAAATGTCAGGAGTTTTTTGTTTTTCCGTTTGTTTCTTTTGAGCAACTCACTTTTGAAGGAATTTGATTCCTGTGGACCAGCTATTTACAGCTGTGGAACCTCGGTGAAGCTGTCACATCCTGATTGCCCTTTCATGGTACCGGAAGTAGAGATAACTGTCTCTGCTGCTACTTCAGAGGCTGAGCTGAGCCTATCTCCATTATCAGGTTTTAAACACACACACACACACACACACACACACACACACACACACACACACA
>NW_026596051.1:44760846-44796821 GCF_907164565.1 Psammomys obesus
CACACACACACACACACACACACACACACACACACACACACACACACGTATGGTCTTCAAATATATCTTTAACCTTCTTGAGATGTACATTTCTGGGTGTCTTCTGATACTGGTTTCTCTGTCTTATCTCTGCTCTTCAACCTCTAAATCTTCCACAAGCTGCTTCTGCTCTATCTCCTTATTGCCTTGATCTTTATGTAGCTGGAATACTGTTTCAGTTCTTTCTGGCAGTGTTTTCTCACTTTTGTCTACATTCTGTTACTTCAGGGAGGCTTTAATTTCCACCATTCATTCTAAGGTTTCCAATTAAAAATGCGAAAGTATAGAAATACCACAAGAATTCATACTGAAGAGTGGCGTAGTATTTTCTATCTGAACCTTAGATGGACTGATTAGTAAGGTGAGGTGTGTTAGTATATTTTGGACAAACATAGTCTTGTTCTTGGAGTGGAAGACAGATTGTAATTATTTCCCTACTCCTATAGAAATTCAAGCTTAACATGTTATCCGTGTGAAGGAATGGTGCTGCCTGCCCATCTCTGGACCAAATGCAAATGTGTATGTCGGTACTGTTTCTACTGAAGGTCAAGTCATAACAGAACAGCATGGACACTTCTTGAGAACCAGTATTAAGTAGATCTTCATAATTCAAGGTGGGATGGCATATCACCCTGGCTAAAGAAGGATTTTACCTAGAAACACATGTGGTATATTTCTATACTTTCCCTTCTTTAATTGGAAACCTTACTCTCTTTGAGTTGGAAACTATGGTGCTTTTTATTTTGCTCATGATTATCTTAAACTGTAACCTTTATAAATTTAACTTGTTTAATTATTATTCGAACCCCCACTTCCTAAATATATTTACATATAAACCAGAAAAAAAACCAATATCATTACCCTTCTCTTGTCACTGTGACCCATTTTCTCAAAACCCCTGTCATTCTTAGTTCTTTTTTGGCTTTCCAGTAGAAACGATTTCAATAATTCTCATGGGCTGGAAGCAGAATTAATGTGGATTTAGCATACTAAATCCCAAGAAAGAATTTATTTTTATCTTATTTTTCTAAATGCATTTAGAATCACACTGATTAGCAAACGCTTAGTGATACTAATTTTAGTTTAATGCCTAGTTCTCTTTTGAGAGAGGACTATGCAAGCACTGTATGGAAAGAGCAATCATTTTTATCCAGTAGAAGATTTACGTAATCAAATAGTTACTTTTGAGACACATGCATTGCTAATCCATCTGAAACATGAAAATTCTCTGGCTCTTGAAAACTGATATTTTTGACATAAAGTTTTTTTTCCCAATTCAATAAATAGTTTATTTACCTTGGATTATGAGCTATGCTTTAATAAAAGTAGAAATATGCCTCACAAAAGTTGTCTCTATTAACATTTTAAATCATTCAATGTAGCAGTTAGTTATTGCTGAATGGCTATTTATAGCATATGTCTGTAGTGTGTATAGTCATTGAAGATAGTTGTTCCTTTTTTTCTCTACAGGTTAGAAGATTCCTGTTCAGAGCCCTCTTGCAGTTAAACTCGGGTTCTCAGTGAGGGTTATGACTGTGACAAGGTTTATCAAAGAATTTGCCTCCAAACCAAAGTAAGTCACACAACATTGCTAGCCATTTTCAGTCTGATCTGCTTTCAGTCTGGTTCAGTTAATTGTGGTTAGTCTCGTTCTTCACTGCCTGGACGGCTCTTCATCTTCACGTACAGTCACACCCTGGCCAGCAGCCAGCTCCTGTCCTTTCAGCACTGACCACTGGCAGCCTGTCTTTGGAGGTGGGGAGGATGAGGGAGTAACGATAGAACAGACTGCAGCCTTCTGAAACTTTAATGTACAAGGTGATTCAATAATTCCTATTACACTCTTCTTCTTAAAAGTGACTTATTAATACAGAGCAGCCACATGCAATTACTAATTAACATCTACAGCGTTTCTATGAATTTCTAGAGCAGTATAATGATGTCTGTCACATTTTATTGATCTAAAAATTTTAAAATAAAATGTCTTGCTCTATGTATTTTACTGAAAGGTAGTCCTACAATTTGTAACCCTTTCTAGTAATTCTTTCTAGAATAATCTACTTGAGTATGTGATAGAAACTCATTAAAATGACATTGTACAAAAAAATATGGTTATGAAATGAAATACACAGTTTAATTGTCCATGTAACTCAGAAGCTCATAGAGAAGCTTTATTTTAACATCTGGTAAGGTGAAAGGAGGTCAGCTCTCCTCACTCATCCAACCAAAACCCACTGATGGTTTACTGAAGGGATTGTCCAATTAGGAAAGACAAACTATGTTTGTAGATTTTCCTAAATTTGGATAGCTCTACAGAAAAACACTCTATAAAAGTTTAAATGAATATTAAAATAAATAAATAATAAAAGTTTAAATAAAAGGTTAGCTTTAGTGTCATTTCTCCAAGCTTTTATGTTACCAGATTTATCAGTTGACAGTAAGACGATATTAATTAGTATTTTTATAAGGTCAAAGTTGATGTTTTCACTGACTTTTCTATTTTGAAATTTATTTTTATGCCTGACTTTCTTTGTCCTACATATTTTACTTCAGCTTTTTTTTTGGGGGGGGGTCAGGTAAAACTATGAGTAAGATAATTATTAATAACGCGATCACTGTTACTTGACCCAGAAGAGGTGACTGGGTAGTAACCAGCAGAGAGGATATTATTTTAGACTGAGGAACAATGACACACTGGACAGTATCTAAGACAAGAAATATTGTTAAAGAACTCTCGTGTGTTAAAACTTGTCTGTAAGAGATAAATGCATAGTATTTTCTCTATGATATTCAGGATGCAAGTTAACCCTCACTGAAAGCTTACCATCTGCTTTACACCATGCAAAATATTTTAGTCATGTTTAAGTCTCATAAGGAAACACTTAAACAATCGAGTTATGATAAATCACGATTTGCATATACATTCTTTTCTAGCTCCGTACATTAGGCTGCATATACATGTACAATATATTATTCCTTCATTTGTTTTATTTTGTTAAGTCAAGGATCTTTTCATTTTTGTTTGTTTTATTTTATGTGTGTGAGTAACTTGTCTGTAACCTGCTGTGTGCCTGGTGCCTACAGAGTACAGGAAAGGGAATCAGATACTCTGGAACCGGAATCAAGGGGGATTGTGCACCACTGTGTGGGTGCTAGGAATCCAGTTCAGCTCCTCTTCAAAACCAATTGCTCCTAATCACTTAGGCATCTCTCTAGCTACAAGTTAGGTGGGGTTCTTACAGAAAAATATAGAGTGAGGCGAACCACAGTAATTCCGTTTGTATTTTAGTATTTCTTCAAACATCAGGGTGGAAGATGAAATATAACTATTTTCATTGTTGTTGAAAATATTTTCTTTTTTTATTTTGTTAAAGAACTTTTATTTCATTATAAATTTATTACATTATTAGGGTTTAAAAATATAAAATCATAGCATATAAGCTTTTAAATATTTTAATTTTGTATTTTTATTATTACAAATGTTATGCAATACAGTGATTACACTAATAGAATTTTAAGAACCAGTCTCTTGATATTGTTTTATCTAGTCTTTAATTTTTTTTATTTACTACAATTTATTCACCTTGTATCCTAGCTGTAGCCCCCTCCATTGTCCCCTCTCAATCCTGCCCTCCCTCCCTCTTCTCCTCCCATGACCCTCCCCTAGTCCACTGATAGGGGAAGTCCTCCTCCCCTTCCATCTGATCCTAGCCTATCAGTTCTCATCAGAACTGGCTTCACTGTCTTCCTCTGTGGCCTGGTAAGGCTGCCTGCCTCCACCCCCTTAAGGGGGAGGTGATCAAAGAACAGGACACTGAGTTCATGTCAGAGACAGTCCCTATTCCCATTACTAGGGAACCCACTTGGAGACTGAGCTGCCATGGACTACATCTATGCAAGGGTTCTAGGTTATCTCCATACATGGTCCTTGGTTGGAATATCAGTCTCAGTAAAAACCTCTGTGTCCAGATATTTTGGTTCAGTTGCTCTCCTTGTGGAGCTCCTGTCCCCTCCAGGTCTTACTATCACCCCCTTCTTTCATAAGATTTCCTGCACTCTGCTCAAAGTTTGATTATGACTCTCAGCATCTGCTTTGATAACATGCTGGGGTAGAGTCTTTCAAAGGCCCTCTGTGGTAGACTCCTGTCCTGTTGCCTATGTTTTCGTTCTTCTGATGTTCATCCTGTTTGTCTTTCTGAGTGAAGATTGATCATATTACCCAGGGTCCTCCTTCATGTTTAGCTTCTTTTTGTATACAAATTTTAGTATGTTAATTCTATATTATATGTTTAATCTCCACTTGTAAGTGAGTATATACCATGTGTGTATTTCTGCTTCTGGAATACCTCACTCAGGATGATTTTTTTTAGTTACCACCATTTGCTTGCAAATTTCATGATTTCCTTGTGTTTAAGTGCTGAATAGTATTCTGTTGTATAAATGTACCACAATTTCTGTATCCATTCCTCAGTTGAGGGATATCTGGGTTGTTTCCAGATTCTGGTTCTTACAAATAAAGCTGCTATGAACATGGTTGAGAAAATGTCCTTGTTGTGTACTTGAGCCTCTTTTGGATATATGCCTAGGAGTGGAATAGCTGGATCTTGAGGAAGCTCTATTCCTAATTGTCCAAGAAAGCACCAGATTGATTTCTAAAGTGGTTGTACAAGTGAACATTCCCACTAGCTTTCTTTTCTTCACATCCTCTCCAGCCTGTGTTGTCACTTGAGATTTTGATCTTAGACATGCTGATGAGTAAGGTGAAATCTCAGGGTTGTTTTGATTTGCATTTTTCTGATGTTTAAGTCCGTTCAGCATTCCTTTGAGTGTTTCTTCGCCATTTGATATTCTTCTATTGAGATTTCTCTGTTTAGCTCTGTATCCCATTTTTAATTGGATTACTTGGTTTGTTGGTGTTTAAATTCTTGAGTTCTTCATATATTCTGAATATTAGTCCTCTGTCAGAGATAGGGTTGGTCAAGATTCTTTCCCATTCTGTAGGCTGTCATTTTATTCTGGTGACAGTATCCTTTGCTTTACAGAAGTTTTTCAGTTTTATGAGGTCCCACTTATTGATTGTTGATCTTAGAGCCCATGCTGTTGGTGTTCTGTTCAGGATGTTGTCTCCTGTGCCAAGGAGTTCAAGGCTCTTCCCCACTTTTTCTTCTAGAGGTTTAGTGTGTCTGGTTTTATGTCAAGGTCTTTGATCCACTTTGACTTTAGTTTTGTGTGATAAATATGGATCTATTTGCATTTTCTACATGTAGACATCCAATTAGACAAGCACAATTTGTTGAAGATGCTGTCTTTTTTCCATTGTATGGTTTTGGCTTCTTTGTCAAAAATCAAATAATCATAGGCATGTGGGTTTATTCAATTTCATTGATATACCATTATGTTTATATGCTAGTACCATGAAGTTTTTATTACTGTTGTTCTGTAGTACAGCCTAAGATCAGAGATGGAGATACCTTCAGGGGAACTATTGTTGTTTGCAATTGTTTTAGTAATTTTTTAAAAAATTTTTCAACATGAAATTGAGAATTGTTCTTTCAAATTCTATAAAGAATTGTGTTGGTATTTTGATGAGAATTGCATTGAATCTGTAGATTGATTTTGACAGGATGGCCCTTTTCACTCTGTTAATCCTACTGATCCATGAGCATGGAAGATCTTTCCACCTTCTGATATTTTTAATTCCATGTCTTTCTTCAGTGACTTAAAGTTGTTTTTTTTTGTTTTTGTTTTTTTCAAACAGGTGTTTCACTTGCTTGTTTAGAGTCACATCAAGGTGCTTTATGTTATTAGTGGCTATTGTGAAGAGTTTAGTTTCCCTAATTTCTTTCTCAGCCCTTTTGTCTTTCTTGTACAGGAGGGCTGCAGACTTTTTTTAAGTTAATTTTGTATCCGGCCACTTTGCTGAAGGTGTTTATCAGCTGTAGGAATTCCCTGGTAGAGTTTTTGGGGTCACTCATGTATACTATCATATCATCTGCAAATAGTGATACTTTGACTTCTTCCTTTCCAATTTGTATCCCCTTGATCCCCTTTAATTGTCTTATTGCTCTAGCAAGGACTTCAAGAACTATGTTGAAGAGATATGAAGAGAGCGGGCAGCCTTGCCTTGTTCCTGATTTCAGTGGGATTGATTTAAGTTTCTTTCCATTTAGTTTGATGTTGGCTATCAGCTTGCTGTATATTGCCTTTACTATGTTTAGTTATGTGCCTTGTATCCCTGATCTCTCCAAGACTTTAAACATGGATGAAATTTATTCCCTTTAAAAAAAAAACTCCTGTTATCCTCTTTGAATTTTACTTACTTCACTAGTATCATTAGAGATCTTTTTTCTTTCCTTTTTCTTCCTCCTTTGGTGTGACAATACATCTTGACTCAAAGTGACTTCTGGAAAAATTAAGTACTATTGCCTTATGGTTCTAATGCCAGTAGAGGCTCGGTGGCAAGCATCTAGAGCAGGAAGCTCTGAGATCACAACTGCAACTGTAAACATGCAGCAAAGAAATTGAACTGAAAGTAGAGCAAGGTTTTAAACCTTCAACCCAGTGATGTACTTATCTGGAACATCTTAACGTTTAAAGTCTAAACTCTCAATGGTTTCTCCAAACAGAATAAAAAACATTAGACCAAAGTGCATCAACTACATGCACCTCTGAGGGCATTTTTAATTCAAAACACCATTACACATTTATGAGCACAGTATTGTATTTCAGCATTTAAATCTACAGTATGTCATGATCAGATCCGAACAATTAGGCTCTATAGTGACTGAATTAGCAGTGGTGGTGGTTGTTGTTGGTGTGTGTGCGTGCTGGAGTATTTAAAATATTTCCCATTGGACAGTGTAAAACATTCAGTTAATGGTATGAGACAGAATATTCTACTGGCTACATATTATTAGAAGTTATTTCTCTGTGCTTCTGTGCTCATTCACCACATACTCTTGATATGACTTCCCACAAGCTCTTCCCTGGCCACTGTCATCATTCTTAACTCATGTCTGGGTTTTTATTTTAGCCTTTCTACTTGCCCACTTGTTTCTAGTTCTTTGTGTCTTCATTTGGCTTTCAAAATAGTTGGGAGCTGGAGAGATAGCTCCTGTGGTAAAGTGCATGCCTTGAGAGCGTGAGGACTGAGTTCAGTCTTCAGAATCCAACGGGTCATGTTAGTTCATGCCTGTGACTCTAACAGTAGAGAGGCAAAAGCCAGTGGAAGCTTCGGGGTGCTGGTCAACAACCTTCACTCAAAGAGAGAGCTCCATGCCAATGAGAGATCCAGTCTCACAAGAAATGTGAATGATACCTGAGGAATGACATCAACCTTGAGCTCTCACTTAGGTGCATGCACACACACAGGCATATAATTAAATAATAATAATAAAGAAATTAAGTTTATCCTATATTATATGTCTAAAATCTGCTTATAAGTTAGTATGTACTATATATGTCTTTCTGATTCTGGGATACCTCATTCAGGATGATATTTTCTATTTCCCACGATTTGCCAGCAAACTTCATGATTTCCTTGTTTTTAATTGCTGAGTATATTCCATTGCGTAAATATACCACAATTTCTGTATCAGTGTTCAAGTGGGTTCCCCAGTAAGGGGAACAGGGACAGTCACTGGCATGAACTCAGTGGCCTGCTCTTTGATCATCTCCCCCTGAGGGGTGAGCAGCATTAGCAGGAAGATAATGCAGCCAGTCCTGATGAGACCTGATAGGCTAGGGTTAGATGGAGGGGAGGACAACTTCTGCTATCATTAAACTTGGGGAGGCACATGGGAGGAGAAGAGGGAGGGAGGGTGGGCTTGGGAGGCAACGAGGCAGGGCCTACAGCTGGGATACAAAGTGAATACATTGTAGTTAATAAAAAAAATAAATCAATTAAAAACAAGTAAATAACTCATTTTATTTATTTTTGTAGTCTCCGTAGCGATTATTCAGTATTTTTTTATTATCTTAAGAGGTGATAGGTTCTCTTATGTAATTTTCACATGTATTTATTTTTGCTTCATTCTTTCCTTCTCTGGTCCATCTTCATCTCACTACTTTTCATCATGTAAGTATTTCTTTTTGCATCTCCCAAGACTATTCTATTTTCTTCTCTATACATAGTGTCAGTGTTGATAAATTTTCTGTCTACCAAAGTCTGTGTTCAGGTTTACTTCTTACCACCTGAAACCTGCTCTAGAGTAATTGCTTTTTGAAAGCACTTCCTTTAGAAATTAGTTCAATGACAGCTCACTGCCGGGAAAGTCGGCTTTTTCTTATCTGAAATGCATTTTTCTTTCACTCTTTTTATTGGAATGAAATTATTAAGGACACACAATACTGGAGTGACAGCTTTCCCTCAGCTTCACTAGTGCTTTGACACTGTAATTTCCTCATCTTCTGCTGCTGCTTGTTCTGGAAGAAGCCTGTTGTTGGAGCTGATGTAATTTACTTCTTATCTTCATGCACCTCACTACTTTTCAGGTTTTTTCCTACTTGCTATGATTTCCTTTAATTCCTGGAGGCCTGGAACTGCAGAAAATAATGTGTTTTCTTCTATATACTCAAAGTAAAATCCAAGAATCTTTTTCAATGTCTAAATCCATCTAAGGGTCTTGGCATCCTCTACCCTTCGCCTGTCAAAAAACTATCTGCCTACACTCAGAACCTTAGAAAAACTACTTTTTAATAATTCTGTACCTTAGCTAGCAGCATGACTTAGTGCATAAAGACAACTGCAAACAAGCCTGATATCCTATGTTCCGTCTCCTTTTAAACATTTATTTAAGATTATTTAATTTTTTTTTTTTTTTTTGTGTGTGTGTGTGTCTGTATGCCAGTCCCAGTCGTGCTCTTCATGTCAGAAAAGGGAGTCCGATCCCCTAGTTAGGATCAACAGGAAATGAGAGCCCCTGGCACTGGTGTTGAAAACCAGTCCTCAGTCCTCTGCAAATGGAGGAAGTGCTCAACTGCTGAGTCATCATCTCTCCTCCTCCAGCTCCACCTCTCAGATTCACAGGATGGGAGGAGAGAAGCACTTTGTCATGTCCATCACCTGTGTGCTGTAGCCTGTGTGTGCTTCCTCTCCCCCTCTCACAAAATCAGTAAATAAATGTAAAAATATGTGTTATTTTTTAAAGATTTATTTATTATTTATACAACATTCTGTCTGCACACCAGATCTCACTGTAGATGGTTATGAGCCACCATGTGGTTGCTGGGAATTGAACTCAGGATCACTGGAAGAACAGCCAGTGCTCTTAACCTCTGAGCCATTCTAACCCTAAAGCATTGAGAAAGGCAAAGATGGACATCAGAGGAGGGAGAAAACAGGGAACAGGACAGGAACCTACCACAGAGGGCCTCTGAAAGGCTCTACCCTGCAGGGTATCAAAGCAGATGCTGAGACTTATGGCCAACTTTTGGGCAGAGTGCAGGGAATCTTATGAAAGAAGGGAGAAATAGTCAGACCTGGAGAGGACAGAAGCTCCATAAGGAGAGCAACAGAACCAAAAAATCTGGGCACAAGGGTCTTTTCTGAGACTGATACTCCAACCAAGGACCATGCATGGGGTAACCCAAAACCCCTGCACAGATGTAGCCCATGGCAGTTCAGTTTCTAAGTGGGTTCCATAGTAATAGGAACAGGGACTGTCTCTGACATGAACTGATTGGCCTGCTCTTTGACCACCTCCCCCCAATGGGGGAAGTAGCCTTACCAGGCCACAGTGGAAGACAATGAAGCCAGTCCTGATGAGACCTGATAGACTAAGATCAGAAGGAAGGAGAGGAAGACCTCCCCTATCAATAGACTTGGGGAGGGACATGGGTGGAGAAAGGGGAGGTAGAGTGTGATTGAGAGGGGGGATACAAAGTGAATAAACTGTAATTAATAAAAATAAAAAATATAATAAAATGTATTAAAATAATGTTATGCTTTTGGTTTCTTATTTTTGAAAAGAGAGATAATAATCAAACTGCCAAAGCACAAGCACACTTTTTATAACCTAGATAAGCAAATATATATAAAGGAATTAAGAATCCAAACCAATGGCGAAGACTCAGCAGTCCCTATGTGTGGCCCACTCAGTTATTCCTTCTACTATCACTATGAAACTGTAAATACACTTTAAATTACTGAAGAAATAGGATTGATTACTTACATACTCCTAAATGTTTGCTGGCATATTGAAATGCTGCGTCTTCCCAGTGTGGAATTTAGCTCACAGACAGCAGTCTGTCTGCCTTTCATTCGTGTATTTTTTGCACACCAACATCCAGTTCCAACTTGAGCAAGCTTTTTGAAGTTTTCATTTTTCTACCTTAGCCTACTAATGTATTCTCTGTACAATTTTACCAGTTCATCCTGTTCTTTCTGCATTTCCTCTTCTTTCACCTGATTCCTGTCCTTCAAGGACAGGTATAATGTTTATCAGATTTTTGAGACATTTACTAAGTGGTTAATACTTAACACTGTATTTATAAAACCACAATTGTTAACTACGAAGAAATATTGTGGGAAATTTATGTTCACTGAAAAATAATTACTGTCAAATTAAACACATTCATGTGTTTCTCAAAGACAAGGTTGTTTTTGTTTGTTTGTTTGTTTTGTTTTGTTTTTTAGTAATGTCTGTTTTGATCGGCCAGCAAATTCTCTTTGCTAGTCTTTTTGTCTGTTTGTTCCTTTGTTTTAAAACTCTGGAATCTGGAGAATTTGGTTGATGAAGTTGAGAAGTTGAGAAGTTGAGTTGGGGTGTGTAGAGGACTTGAGCACCTTCCTAACTGGTGAGCCAGCCTCATCTCCTGCTCCAGACGTAAGAATTTAACACAAGGTCTGACCACAGTTAACTAACATGTTAAGCGTGGTTGACCCTACATATACCTTAAACTCTAGAGACATTGTTTAACTACCCTGTTTTTTATGACATATATAAGTAAATTCTACCTCTGACACATTTTGGATTTTTTTACACATCTTCTCTATGTTTCAATGAACTTAATGACAGAAAGAAACTTGCTGTAAATCAGTCCAGATTTCACTCCTGCACATATCCTGTCAAAATCTGTGATGCTATCCTACTGGGAATTAACACTAACTGAATGGTATACGACCAGAAGGGAAACTTCTGCCCTTTAGCAATCCAGTTGGGAACATATTTAGCTCCACTACTTTTACTTTATCAAATTTGACTTAATAATTTCATAATGTCACAGTACTCACCAATCTAGAATAGGAAATAAATTGTTGTAAGGTAAAAAAGGCAGATATTTATGATCTGTATTCTTATTTTTTTTCTTCTTTTGTGAAATAACAGCACATGTAGAAATTTTTAAAACTCCAAGTGATAAATAATTTTTTAAGTTTTACTTTTGTGGGGCTCAAGAGACGGCTCAGGACTCGAGAGCACTGGATCTTGCCTGTGACCCAGATCTACTTCCCAGCCCACGTGTTGGCTCACAGACACCTTTAACTCCGATCTCAGAGGGTGCAGCACCTTCTAATCCATGCGTGCATCCGGCATGTACATGGCACACGTACTTATATTCAACTAAAACACTCCTACACATAAAAACAAAATAAGTAGATCTGAAAAAGGGAAGATGTAAGTGTGTGTGTGTGTGTGTGTGTGTGTGTGCGCGCGCGCGTGCACCTGCCTGACTGTGTATCAGTAGATGTACATGAGTACAAGTTCCCATAGAAGCCAAAGTCATCAGCTCTTTCTGAAGGTGCAGGTCCAGACAGGTGTGAAACCTCTGGATGCTGTGGCTTGAACCCTGGTTTTCTGTGAGACAGTGCTCACTGTCACTGAGGCATCTCCTCAACCCTCACAAAGATTTTAACTTCATGGTATGGATCTACGATGTGATGTGCACAGCTATAAGACATGTTTTCCTCTGATCAAACTTTTAATGTATTTTACTCAGAAACTATTGTATTTACTCTTAAAATCTCTCATGTTCCATCCTGCTCAGTTTTCTTCTATTGAAATTCTATACTAAGCTTCTTAAGAACACTGTGTGCAGTGATAACATAATGGAATAAAAATCATAGACAGACAAAAGTGATGGATTATTTATGTTGGCTCTTCTTTGATTACTTCAAGATTGGAAACAATAATGAAACACTATCGTCTTATTCAAACAAATGTGAACTACTTGAACTAGACATCAGGAAGAATCTCCAAATAAAGATGAGTCTTCCTCTTCTAGGCATTTGTGCTTAGATATTTGGTTTGAATCCTTTTGTCTTACAGACATTTGCAGATTAATTAATTTTGTAGTATCTTTTAAAAGAGGCCTTTGGCCATGTAATGACAAGGACAAATTTGCCATCCACTGTGTTTCTCAGACACCATGATATTGATGACTGCATTAGCAAATGCAGCTTGGCAACAGAATATCTGGAATCGATGCCAGAGGTGACTCATCATGGCTGACAACCTTTCCAGCGGCAATCCTCCTGCAGGGATCAGCAGCGTTGGCTTCCTTCTGAATGCTGATACACAGAAAGCTGGAGAGCTGAGGAGACAAAACAGAACTGATTCACTCTACGTTCCCAAGAGAGCAATTCCATTAGAGGAAGAGTGAAGCTTCTGGAAACTTTATCATGTTAAGATCTTTTTCCTTTCACTTTCAAACTAATTTCTCTTGATGGAAGAGAAATTTAGACCATGGAAACTTTCACATTTCTTTAACATATTAACTTTCTTGTTCTTAATTGCTGTTACCAAATTCAGGCTTTCAGGTGTAATATCTGGAATTGATTTTGATGTCATGTGATGTGATGCACTGGGCTTTACCAGGGCAACTTGTGTGAACTAGGTACAAAACTATCCTCTGTAGTATGAGTCATTCCAGTGGCTACATCCTTGAAAACAAGTTTCTCTTCTCCAGAAGTGCCCAATAATCACTGTCTCCCCTGAGCAGGTGGTACTAAGGATGTCTGCACCATAACTATGACTGAATGTTTGCTGGCTTAGTCTTTTATGGGCCCTATGCAGGCCACCACAGCTGTTGTGAGTTTGTAAATGTTGTGGGCATGGCATGGCCAGAAGACAGAATTTCATAGCCTTCCTCCTATTTGTTCATCTTTTACATTCTTTCTTTAAACCATTCTGAGAAGTTCCTTGAGACATTGTAGGGATAATAGAGGTATCTCCTTTAAGGTGGAGGACTCAAGTTAAAGAAAGAAAAGAAGAGAAAGGTGATTTTAACTTAGAGTTTCCCTTTGCTGAGACATCATGGCAGACACATGGCAGAGGATGTCTGCTCACATCACCTTACAGTAACTGGAAAAGGAAAAGAGATCTAATATCTCCCTCAGGAGCATGCCCCAATAACTTTACTTTGTCCTTGTCTCCTACTCTCCAATGGTCCAGGAGTTCCCAGTGACACATAGGGTGGAAACATTCCTTTAGAATATGTCCCTTTGGGGAACGATTAAAGTTCAAACCATAAGAAATTGATACTTTTCTATTTCTTTGATTCTAAGATATTTGAGTTTTATATTATAAATAATTGGAAATACTGATGTGCTTTTCAGTTGACATAATATGATACTAAATTGCCTGCCCTCCTTTTTTTCCCTTTATTCTTAGGGGAATATCAAATAATGGACTCTCTTGACTAGGGCTGTCATTATGCAGATCCTGTTTAGGCAAACCATATCAGCAAGATAGTATGATATAGCAGCCCTGTCATGGATCACAGGTACTATGAGCTGACTTCCTGATCTGCTGGCTCCTACTTGTGACCACTCTTCCTTGATGTTCCTCAAGCCTCACTGGAGAGTTTGCATCGTAGAAGCAAAAACTGTGGCTTGGTTATCTCAAGTCACTTATTCTCTACATTTTTGACTCTTTGTGTTCTCTGTAATGGTCTCCTTCTGCTGCAAAAATAATCTTTAATGAGGAGTAAGAGTTACATGTACTTATGGGTATAAAGACAAGTATTTTAAATCAGTTAGAAATTGTATTGGTTTAGGAAAATGGTAGTAATAGCCTCTCCTCGTTGGTCTATGATTTCTTCAGTCAGGTTTACAGTACCAGGAATGAATCCCCTACTATTAAGTGAATATTAATTCTAAATCGGCAGCTGTTGGTTATCTATCCAAATAATAATGCCACTATTTCATCTTTGGAAAGATATTATAATGCTTGTCATTGTTGTGGTTCATACATTTTTTGAGTTGGTGTGACTATTGCTTTTCTTCTTTGGCAGCTTACATAGCAGCTTCCATTACTACGAAAATTAAATGTTCTTAAACTGATAAAATAAAAAATGACAATGTGTTATGTGTACACAATAGAATGATATTTAGCTATAATAAAAAATAATTAAAATTTAAGGTAAGTGGATAGAAGGAGAAAAACAATATCCTGAGTGAGGTAGCCCATGCTCAGAAAGACAAACTTCTCATGTTCTTTTGTATTTGTGGATCCTAGCTCAGACTCTTAAGATTTGAGTTTGTAACTTGAAGTAACTAAACATGCCAGGAAATGAGAAAAAAATATGGAGAGAGAGAAAGAGAGAGAGAGAGAGAGGAAGAAGAGATAAATAATTCTAGGCATGCTCAAAAACAGAGCAGAAATTGTTATTTTATTTGCTTACTTGTTTGCATTGTATACACACACACACATACACACACACAGACTTGTCACATGGGGTAGCAATGTTCCTCACAAAGAAACCATAGACTAACTAAAAAAAAATCAAGGCATGAGAAATCTCCCTTCAAGTTATTGTTCAGAGGAGTCTTGGAGGCTCACTAGACAATTTAAGACATTGCCATGGCCTTTTGGTTGACTTCAAGAACTTGAAGTTAAGACCCTGTTGTCGAAGTCGCCACATACTTCAGACGGAGGTCCTGGAGGAATCTAATTGGGACAGATCAGGCAACTTTTAATAAATGACTCTCTGAAACAGCCTAGTACTAGTAACCTAATCTTAAAAGTAATTGTGGTATTTGCAAGGCTTTAACTTTACATACAGTATTATTTGGTAACACATTGGACTATTTTAATCTCTAGTGTCCAGGAGTCCACAGTTATGATTCATAGCCACACAAACTGTCAAAACTGAATATAGCAACATCTTCTTTTGTGCATGTACAAGTATTTATAGCAGACATGTTCATTTCTCTGCCCATAACTTTCTGGCATTAACTCCAATATGCATTTGTTTGTCTGCTTCCACAACTGTATCTTATATGTACTGAGTCTGGTGGAAATACTGCTCAGGAATTGAGGACCCTAGAAACAGCCTATGGTGTGATAGAAGAGACACTAACAGGTACATCCTTCCGTTTATCTGCTCTTGAGCACAGTGTGCTGTCTCTGAGCTTGAACTCTGATAGCCTACAGTGAGAGCTGGCTTGATTATAAACCTTTCTGGCCTTCCTTCTTTTACTTCCTTTTCACACATCTCTGCCTTTGTTTTATAGAATCACTTCCAAATGAAGTATTTATACTTCACTACTGGAAAGACAGACAGGAGTTATGTGTGTGTGCACATACAACATTTTCCCCCGAGGAAATGCTTAATTTCATCAGATGTTTTTGTTTAGGAACAGTTTTCTTATGTATATTTTTTCTATCCAGTGTTTGACAGAATAGATTTGATTCTGCAAAGAATACTGGAAGGAAAGCCGGCACAGCAGGCTGGTTACTTACTTCCTGCATATTTCCATGGGAACCTAGAATCACAGCTGACCTTTGGATAAGCCCTGGGAATCTGGACCTCAGCAGGCTTTTTAGTGTTGGTGGATGATGATTCTGTTCAGTGCACCTGCAATAATACATCACTGCACACGGGCACAACTGGACTCTCTTGTACAAAGATCAAAATTGATGATATGCAGCTGGTTTCATTGCTGGGGTCCTCCCTAAGCTTTAGCTGCCATGGTTGTCTGTGTGGAATGGCATGCTTAAAGTCTAGTCCTTTTTCAGCCTTCCCTTTTTAGATGTCCCTGTAGTTCAAAGCAAATGAAAAAAGCACATCCTTAATCATGAACCCCAACCGGAATGAGGACAGCACTAGGAAGCCTGTCTTTGACTTCTGTAAGCCTAATGTAGTGCCCCGCTTCTCTCTGTTCCTGAGCAACAAATCCTTTTCCAATTGGCCTCAGTTATGACTACGACCTTCAGTTACCTCTTGTGAGTCCTAAAGGCAAATGACCTGATACTTCTGAGATCTCTGAACAAAGCAGCAAGTAAATTTTGGCAAAATGTGGAAGGCAGAACATCCACATCTCAGACCGTTTTTAGAGCGTGGCATGTCATGGTAACATTTTTATAATTGAAGTTGAGGGGAGCAGTCTAACAGGGTAGTCGTTAAAGCCAGGATGCCGTGTAGTCTTGCCCAAAGACAGCCAGTAAGAAGCTGCTGTAAACACACTGATCCTTCTACTTTCACAAACCCAGAGTAAGGTTTGTGAGGTAGGTAAACAGAAAAGAAATGTTTCCACTTTTAGTACTCAGTTTCTAAAACTATTTCTGGGCTCCTTGGTTCTAACTTTCCATAAGACCGTCACTGAGGGACAAGCAAAATTCCACAGCAGGTGACCCCTGATGTTCCAGCTCTGAGATGGGAGTCCAGAAGTGTGGATATTCCTGTTCTTCTGTAGAAGGCAGGGCTTCAACAAGTTTGAATGTTAATTTATAAAGACTATCACAAGCTGTTTAACAATGGGATGCATTAAGCCAGGGCCTGTCTTGTGGCAGAACTCAAAATCAGGGACGCTACATGCGTCCTAAGCTACATGAGAGCTTAAAAATCGTGACACTTAAAGGATTTTTGTTGACTTCCCAGAGACATTAAAGTAGCTGTCTACATGTCATATAAATGAGATAAATTAGATCACGCATCCTAATTTATGAGAGCAAGCATGCCCCACTAGGTTTCTGTGAAGAATCACTTTGAAACATGCTGTCTTTCTCTAGGGCTTATTCAAGATGTAAAGTATAGATTCACAATTTTAAACTCACAGCTTATCTTCAAATTAGTGTTTCTCTCAAGAGCTAAAGAAAATAATTTTCTTTGGGAAAAAGTAACCTCTGAAGGTAAGTGGCTTAAATAGTAACTGTTTCTTTTCTACCAGAAAAAATTCCCCGGGCTCCTAAAGGAGTCTTCCTGTGAAGAACCAGATTGTTAGAATCTACATGCCACACTGGCAATGGTGAACACAAAAACTGTAACAAAATTGACTGTGGTAGAGGAAAGGCAGACTTATGCAAGGCATGCCATTAGTCAGAAATGTGTTGAGATTTGACCACGTCCATCTGGGTAGGGCTTGGTCTCCAATTTGTAGTCATGCAAGGGTGTTTGTGGCTCTATAGGCAAGAGCTTTAGCTAATATCAAAACACAGATTTTCCTTATTGATCACAAGCTGTTCCTAAGGTGTTGCTGCTACTCAGTTCAGCTGCATTTAATATGCACGTTGAGTAAGGGCATAAGCTCAGGCAGCATGGAAGTAACTTAGTGGCCCTTGAGACCTGGTGTTAAAAATGTCAGAAAATAGCCAATAATTGGACCTGGTTGATACAGGAACATGGGGACAGATGTAACACTTCAAAATTCATATATGTTTCATGGAATTTATTACTAATCATAAATAAAAATTACATTTATTATTAACATAACATGCTATAACTTAATAATAAAAATAATAATAGAGATATCTCAAAAAACAAAAAAGAAATAGCTCTTCAGAAAAATTGCATTCAGAATTCAATAGATTTTGCATTCTATATCTCTTTGCCTCTCACCACACAACAAATAGTGGTAAACCCTTATAGAAAAAAAAAAAAAGACAGCCATCATTCAACTCTGGGTTTAATGTCTAGAGTACATTGCTAGCTTTTTAGTATATAATTAATAGGAGCCTCCTGAAGTAAAATCACAAAGATTTTCTAAATACCAACTAATTTGATTTAGTTATTTATTTTATACTCTTTCTGATAAAAGTGATAAATACCTTAATATTATGAAAATGACTATGTAAGAAAAATTATCTTATGAGACGTCCTGATGCATGTAAAACCATTAATAAGTAGCACATTCGTTTATATCCTATTTGATTTGTAGAGTATAAGTTCAGCACAAATCTCCAGACTACACTGGATAATGCTTCTATCCCACCCCAATTAACTGAAAAACATCAATTAAGATGATCAAGCCAAACCATTTAACAACTCACTTCTCTTTTTTAATTAATTTTTATATTAATTACAGTTTATTCATTTTGTATCCTAGCTGTAGCCTCCATCCTCAATTCTTCCCAATCCCACCCTCCTTTCCTCATCTCCTCCCTGCCCCTCTCCAAGTCCATTGATAGGGGAGGTCCTCCTCCCCTTCCATCTGATCCTAGCTTATCAGGTCTCATTAGGACTGGCTACATTGTCTTTCTCTGTGGACTGGCAAGGCCGCTCACCCCTCAGGAGAAGGTGGTCAAAGAGCCACCAGTGAATTCATGTCAGAGACAGTCTCTGGTCCCCTTACTAGGGAACCAAATTGGACACTGAACTGCCATGGGCTACATCTGAGTAGGGGTTCTAGGTTATCTAGGATATATACATGAATGGTCCTTGGTTGGAGTATCAGTCTCAGAAAAGACCCCTGTGCCCAGAATTTTTAGTTCTATTGCTCTTCTTGTAGAGCTCCTGCTCCCTCCAGGTCTTACTATCTCCCCATCTTTTATAAGATTCCCTGCACTCTGCACAAAGTTTGGTTATGGGTCTCAGCATCTGCTTTGATACACTGCTGGGTAGAGTCTTTCAGAGGCCCTCTGTGGTAGAATCCTGTCCTATTTCCTGTTTTCTCCTACTTCCAATGTCCACCCTGTTTGTCTTTCTAAGTGAGGATTGATTGTCTTACCCAGGGTCCTCCTTGCTTAGCTTCTTTAGGTGTACAGATTTTAGTATGTTTATCCTATATTATATGTCTGTTCTCCATTTATAAGTGAGTATATACCATGTGCGTCTTTCTGCTTCTGGGCTACCTCACTCAGGATGATCTTTTCTAGATTCTACCATTTGCCTGCAAACTTCATGATTCCCTTGTTTTTAATTGCTGAGTAGTATTCCATTGTGTAAATGTACCACAATTTCTGTATCTATTCCTCAATTGAGGGACATCTGGGTTGTTTCCAAGTTCTAGCTATTATGAATAAAACTGCTATTAACATGGTTGAGCAAATGTCCTTGTTGTGTACTTAAGCATACTTTGGACATATGCCTAGGAGTGGAATAGCTGGACCTTGAGAAATCACTGTTCTTAATTGTCTGAGAAAGCACCAGATTGAATTCCAAAGTGTTTGTACCCTGATATCAAGCTGTACTACAGAGCAATAGTAGTAAAAACTGCATGGTACTGGCATAGAAATGGAATGGTGGATCAATGGAATAGAACAGACGATCCAGAAATAAACCCACACACCTACAGGTACTTGATTTTTGACAAAGAAGCCAAACCCATACAATGGAAAAAAGACAGCATCTTCAACAAATGGTGCTTATCTAATTGGATGTCTACATGTAGAAAATGCAAATAGATCCATATTATCACCCTGCGCAAAACTAAAGTCCAAGTGGATCAAAGACCTCAACATAAAACCAGACACACTAAACCTATTGGAAGAAAATGTTGGGAAGAGACTTGAACTCATTGGCACAGGAGACAACTTCCTGAACAGAACATCAACAGCACAGATTCTAAGATCAACAATCAACAAATGGGACCTCATGAAACTGAAAAGTTTCTGTAAAGCAAAGGACACTGTCGTCAGAACAAAACAACAGCCTACAGATTGGGAAAGGATCTTCACCAACCCTATATCTGACAGAGGGCTGATATTCAGAATAAATAAAGTAAAGCACTAAAGAAGTTCAAAAGCAATAAATCAAGTAATCCAATTAAAAAATGGAGTACAGAGTTAAACAGAGAAATCTCTATAGAGGAATATCGAATGGCAGAGAAACAGTGTCCTTAGTCATCAGGGAGATGCAAATCAAAACAACCCTGAGATTTCACCATACACAGGTCAAAATGGCTAAGATTAAAACTTGAGTGACAACACATGCTAGAGAGGATGTGGAGAAAGGGGAACCCTCCTCCAATGCTGGTGGGAATATGAACTTGTACAACTCACTTCTCTTACCCTGCATCCCACATAACTTCTATTCTGTTTTCTGTTTTCAGGAATTAGCTAGTGACTTGCTCTTCCATTTAACATTATATCTTCCTAATTTACCCACAATGTTGCCTGTTATAGGATTTATCCTTTTAGAAAAGGCTAAATAATTAAGAAAAAAAATAAATTCTGCCATATAAATTGAGATCAAATATTAAAGGCAAGTCTTCTGCATTACAGATCATCTCATATGGAGTGTGGGTAGGTAACAGCTCTAAGCTCAAAGAGAATAAAAATATTTGGTTTTCTTTCTTTTTTGCATTTTTTTATTTTATTAATTACACTTTACTCATTTTGTATCCCCCCATGAGCCCCTCCCTCCTCCCCTCCTAATCCCATCCTCCCTCCCCTTTCTGCATGCATGCCACTCCCCAAGTCCACTGATAGGGGAGGTTCTCCTCTCCTTTCTGATCTTAGTCTTTTCAACTAAACATGAGTGACTCTGACCCAGGAACACAGACTTGTACTGCCCCGAATGACATATTTCACCATAGAATTGATTGCCTGAACTTTTGTTAATCATAGAGAAGAAGGAAGTTGTACAGGAATGTACTTCCCAGAGATAGTGGTGAGCCTCTGAAATGTAAACAAGCTTCTGCTCTGGGTTTCAGATGCTCTGTGAGGAAACTCTTAGCATTTGGATTGGTAGAACCTAGTGGTCAGGTACCATGATATTGAAAAGTTCTATATTTCTGTCACAGGCAGAGGTGACAATGGACAGCTGGAGCTCAAGAAATTCATGGAACCTGCAATGGAACTGACTACAGTTAAGAATTTCTAGCAACAGAACCAGATATTTGAACACAGGGGTCTTCCCAGAGACTCACACTCCAACCAAGTACCACGTATGGAGATAACCTAGAACCCCTGCACATATGTAGTCCATGTCAACTTAGTGTCCAAGTGGGTTCCATAGTAATGGGAAGAGGGACTGCCTCTGACATAATCTGATTGGCCTGCTCTTTGATCACCCTCCCCTGAGCAGGGAGCAGCCTTACCAGGCCACAGAAGATGACAATGCAGCCACTCCTGATGAGATCTCATAGACTACAATCAGAAAGGAGAGGAAGACCTCCCCTATCAGTGGACTTGGGGAGGGGCATGTGTGAAGAAGGGGGAGGGAGTGTGGGATCAGGAGGGGAGGTGAAAGAGGCTTATGGGGGGGATACAAAGTGAATAAAGTGTAATTGATAAAAATTAAAAAAAAAAAGAATTTCTAAAAAGCTTTGTAGAATCTTCCACAGAGGTGTAGCTGGTCTTCAATTTTGTTTTTAATTCTGGGTGATTCTATTCATAAGTACCTTGCAGCACCTCTAACCTCTCTCTACCTTAGGAAATGAATTGAGGTGTGTAAGTGTGAGAGAAGAATTTAGGCAAGCTCAACATACCCTTGCACTTCTTTTCTTTTTGGAGAAATTAGAATGATGAGAGTCTTCCTTCTGGTCTTGTTTGTAAATCAAGCAGAAAGTTTATCTGAAAGGCTTGCAGCATCTAAGTGTTAGCTGCTGGTAGCTGAGTTGTTCTCACATGGGGTAAAGAATTTGCATGCCCATGTAACATCACCTTTCAATAATACTTACCCACAATATGTAGACATTTTGCTATCAATTTTTCTGTCTCCTTTTTTAGTTTTGTTTATTTGTTTTAAGCTCAGGAGGAAAGGAAAATCCCTTAAATCCCTTAGATCTTTTACTTATTTGCCGTAAGCCTTGAAACTATAATCAACTGGCATCTTTCTTCACCAAATGAAATCTACAGAAGCAAAGTCTCTTGTACAAAGTGAACAGCTGGAGTCAGTGGATTCTCTTCCATATGAGTACATGAGAGTTCAGGGGTTTGGTGTGGGAGTTATTGCCTCCTCTAGTATCTTTGTCCAAATGAGAGAGATGGAAGGAAGTTTGCCAACTCAAATACAGGTCATTTGGTATCTTGAAAAAGCAATGTAATGAGCCCTTACCAAAAATGACCCTCCAAGACATAAAAGAAGTGTTAACCTTTCAACTCAGAAATGTGGGATGATGTGAATTTAGTTGTGCAAGCTGTTACAGTTTGACCTTCAGCTATCCAGATGACTTTAAGAAATGGTTGCAGCTCAGATTTGTTTTATAACTGAATAGAAAAACAAATTGTTCTTCTGTAGCATTTTTTTAATTGGGGAAGAAGAACTTAAAAGTTGACATCTACATTCTGCTTCAAAGGATACAGCTGGTAAAATTAAAAAGTCATATGTAGAATTATATTCAGGCTAAAATGGAGATGGAGGTTAATCTCTCAAACACATAAGTAAGTCTTTTGATTTGTTTGTTTGATCACTTTACATTCTTATCCCAGTTCTCCTCTTCCTTGCCCCCTAGTCCCACCCTCATGCCCCCTCCCACCCTTCATAAGTAAGTTTTATCATTCACAACAGAACTACCTGACCACCTAATGAAAAGCTGAGGAAACCTTGACATTTCTCTTAAAATTATCCATAAAACAGATATTAAAAGATGTCATGTTTCATTATCATTGAAAAAAGGTGGAATCAAATCCTTAATAAAAAATCCATTCATATCCACAAGTGCAGGTGGCTGCTTTCAGGAACAAAGAAGCAAACAGACAAAAGCAAACAAATAAAAGCAAAGATAATATCAAAAGTAGATGAAAATGCGGAGACTATTTCTGAGAGCGTGAAGTGAGTCATCAAATTAAAATAGTTATTACCATAGCAGTTAACAGCATGGCTTGTTAGAGATCCAAGAAAACTGAGGCCGTGTCTTGACTAGACAGTTGCACCCCAACCGCATTGTTATTCACAGTAGCCACAAGACAGGAGCAACCCGAGAGTCTACTGTAGATGCTCGTAGAGAGGAGACATGGTACACCAACAGAGCAAAACACTCTTCAAATATAGGAATAGAACAATGTGGGTGAAACTTCACAGCATAATTTAAATAAGATACATAACAAGAACAGAACTGTGAGTTTGACAGAAAGGACAAGAGAAAGGCTCAGGAGCTCTTCTTTCCTCCTCTTTTTGGGGAAGTCTGAAGTGATAAGCAGTTTCCTTCTGTCCTGCAAACATAGTGTTTATAATTTTCCTTATGTCTGCTATCTAATAGGTTCAAAGTTACGACAACAGGAGGCAAGGACAGTGGATACTCATGACTGGGGAGAGAGGAAAAAACATTTTGCTGTTAAAAATTGCATGTAGGGCTGTATTTACAAACACAATTTAGGGAAAATCTGTCTTAAAACCCTATGCATGTATTTAATATTACTAAATGTTCTACTTGAAATGGCTATGGTGATAAATTATATTTTAAGCATAATGAAGTGTTCTATGACCTAGGCAGACCATGAAGCTAATAATAGGGGTTCTCAATACACTAGGCTGACAAAGCCAAGCTGACCTGGGCGAACTCAGTTGTTCCTTTCACAATTTGAGCTGCCTGAAGTTTCTCCATGAGGCCCTACCTCATGCACACTATTTAGATGTGCCTCACACACGTGATTTTCTAATCAAATCAAGAATTTACCCAATTCCCCAAACAAACATCTTCAGATGTCATCAACAGAAGGATACTGGATTTTTTTCAATGCATACACTTAAAAAAATTAAAGATATTTATTTTTTAAATTGTCGTTTTCTTTGGTTGATGTTGAGAAACAATCATGAAATTTGTAACAAACACTTAGATGAGTATAAAAGGTCCTTGCTTAAGCTATTCTATGGCAATAGAAGAATCAAGATGACATCGAACTTAGCAGCATGCTCATATTAAAGGACCCTGCTGCTGAAGTTTTGTTTTAAACAGAAACAGTGAGTGCATTAAATGTTAAAGAATAGTAAGTAAGTTCTAAGTCAGAGAATAAAGGCCCACAGCAGACATCTAGCTTCCATAGAATTCTGTGATATCTTGCTGCAAAAAAAAAAGCACTGGACACATGATGTTTAAACTGCTTGGTATCAGTCAGAAACTGAGTTGGGATAAAAGCTTCCTGCATGTTGACCTTTTCATTGTTCTGCATTCCTTCCAGGGTTAACGCTGTGCCAGAAACAGCAGGCAAAGACATGGTTTACTCCAAATATAAGATATACTTTACATGAATGGGGAAATTTTCTAAAATATGTATGGACTCTCAAGCACTGAGAAATTAAAACATTAGTGATCAACAGGGAACAAAACTGGATTATTACACTAGTTGAACTCAAAATATACCGCAAAATTGTGGCAACCAAAGCAGCATGTACTGATAAAGCAGACTCATAGATCAGACAAGAGATCCTAGAAACAAGTCAGAGAATTCAGAGGGAGATGAATTTCTGTGAAGGTGACAGGAAGACAACAGAGAAAGGACTGTCTCTCCAAACAACACTGGTGGAAAGACTGGGAATCTACAAGCAGAAGAATGAAGTGAACCCATCTAGCTATGTCTTGCACAAATTGAACTGAAAATTGATTAAATGGTAAAACTATAAAATCAGTAGAAAAAATCGGAGAAAGGATGCATGGTACTGTTTTGGGCAATGTTTTAGTGGATATCATCCCACAACACAGGCAACAAAAGCAAAAACAGAAATATGGACTATTGTCAGACGACAAATCTCTTATATTTCAATAGAAATAACTGTATTTTCCCCAGATGAAAAAATAATAAAGTTACAGCTATTTATTGTTGTAGGCTTTCCCCTAAGTGAGTTTCTTTCTCCTGGTGGCATGCTCCAGATGACTGGCATCATCAATTGAATCCCAGTGAAACTTTATTAAAGGAGAAAGCCATTCTGACACTTGTAAAATGGAGGAAGAATTTACTGAGAACCATCCGGGCTGTTGTCAAGACCTTTGTGTGAGAGAAAGATCAAGCTGAACTCCAAATACAGTGATAACAAATGGGGAATTTACAACCAATGAGTGATAGAGGAAGCCAGAAGATAAAAAATTACCAAGAGAAGAGATTAAAGATAGTGAGCTATTGTTACATGGCTTGGGATTCTTGCTGGGAATAAGTAAAAGAGATCAGAGTGTAAGAGAGCAGAGGAATTTGATTTGATATTGCATATAGAGTGATGCCAAAGAGGACCATGCTTTTAAAATGGACTCGGCAGAATTCATGCTAAAAATGGGCTGGGCAGGTCAAATAAAGTGTTATTGTTTCAAGAAGTTTGTTAAAGCCCAGCTAAGATTTGGTCAAGAAGGGAATCTTTGTGGGGTTGAAAAGATTTTCTCCCTGCCGTTTTGTTTTAATTTCTTCTCTGTAGGATGCACACTTTTAGTGAGATAGAAGCTGGCCAGAGTAAGTCCGTTCATGGTTACTATAATAAAATGTCTGAGATTACTCATCTCTAAAATATGAAGGTGTTATAGACTTTACATAGTGGGTGGTTCCAGTATCAACCGGTGTAGTTTAGACTCAGTGAGGATCATATCTTTGTATCATTCTAGGGTCAGTCAGAAGGGCAGTTCCTAGAGATACAGGAACTGAGTAGGAACAGTGTAGATGGAAAGTGTCATCATCTCTTAAATATTTAGTTGTGCATAAGAAGATGACACTTCTACTTTCGTAGGTGTGTCTGTAGCTCCATAATTACCAACTTGTATACACTGACTTGTACAGCTTTGGTGTGGCAGTATACCTCAGTTTTTTAATAAGTTCTTTATTAATTACACTTTATTAATTTGTATCCCCCCTGTGGTCCCCTCCCTCCTCCCATCCCAATCCTTCCCTTCCTTTACCCTCTGCACGCATGCCCCTCTCCAAGTCCACTGATAGGGGAGGACTTTTTTTCCTTCCTTCTGATCCTAGTCAATTAGGTCTCATCAGGAGTGGCTGCATTGTCTTCTTCTGTGGCCTGGTAATGCTACTTCCCTCTCAGGGGGAGGTAATTAAAGAGCAGGCCAATCAGTTCATGTCAGAGACAGTCCCTGTTTCTATTACAATGGAACCCACTTGGATACTGAACTGCCATCGGCTACATCTGTGCAGGGGTTCTAGATTATCTCCATGCATAGTCCTTGGTTGGAGTATCAGTCTCAGGAAAGACCCCTGTGCTCAGATTTTTTGGTTCTGTTGCTCTCCTTCTGGAGTTCCTGTCCTCTCCAGATCTTACTGTTTCCCATTTATTTCCTAAGATTCCCTGCACTCTGCCCAAAGGTTGCCCATAAGTCTCAGCATCTGCATTGATAATCTTCAGGGCAGAGCCTTTTAGAGGTCCTCTGTGTCAAGCTCCTGACTTGTTCCCTCTTTTCTCCTTCTTTTTATTTTTGATGTCAGTCCTCTTTGCCTTTCTGGATAGGAATTGAGCATTTTAGCAAGAGTTCTCCATCTTGATTAGTTTCTTTAGGTGTAGAGATTTTAGTAGGTTTATCCTATATTATATATCTATAAGAGTGAGTATATACCGTGTGCATCTTTCTGCTTCTGGGACAGCTCACTCAGGATGATCTTTTCCAGATCCCACCATTTACCTGCAAATTTCATGATTTCCTTGTTTTTTATTGCTGAGTAATATTTTATTGTGTAGATTTACCACAATTTCTGTATCCATTCCTCCACTGAGGGGCATCTGGGCTGTTTCCAGATTCCTGCTATACAAATAAGGCTGCTACAAACATGGTTGAGCAAATGTCCTTATTGTGTACTTGAGCCTCTTTTGGATATATGCCTACGAGTGGTATAGCTGGATCTTGAGGAAGTGCTATTCCTAGTTGTCTGAGGAAGCACCAGATTGCTTTCCAGAGTGGTTGTACAAGTTTACATTCCCATCAGCAGTGAAGGAGGGTTCCCCTCTCTCCACAACCTCTCCAGCATGTGCTGTCACTTGAGTTTTTGATCTTAGACATTCTGATGGGTTTAAGGTGAAATCTTAGGGTCGTTTTGATTTGCATTTCCCTTATGACTAAGGACATTGAACATTTCTGACGACAGTGTCCTTTGCTTTACAGAAATATACCTCAGTTTTAAAGCTGATATTTAAAACATCAAAAATATATCCCTGTTTTCTCCCACTTCTACTGTATATCCCATTTGCCCTTCTGAATGAGGATTGATCATCTTACCCAGGGTCCTCCTTCTTGCCCAGCTTCCTTAGATGCACAGATGTTGGTATGTTTATCCTATATTATATGTCTAATATTCACTTATAAGTGAGTGTATACCATATGTGTCTTTCCACTTCTGAGATACCTCACTGAGGATGATCTTTTCTAGGTCCCACCATTTGCCTTCAAATTTCATGATTGCCTTGTTTTTAATTGCTGAGTGCTATTCCATTGTGTAAATATGCCACAATTTCTGTATCCATTCCTCAGTTGAGGGACATCTAGCTTATTTCCAAATTCTGGCTATTACAAATAAAGCTGCTATGAACATGAACAAATGACCTTGTTGTGTATTTGAGCATCTTTTGGTTATATGCCTAGGAGTGGTATAGCTGGATCTTGAGGTAGCACTATTCTTAATTTTCTAATAATGCAATAAGACAGGAGCTTACCACAGAGGGCCTCTGAAAGACTCTACCCAGCACTGTATCAAAGCAGATACTAAGACTCATAACCAAACTCTGGGCAGAGTGCAGGGAATCTTAAGAAAGAAGGGGGAGATAGAAAGACCTGGAGGGGGCAGAAGCTCTATAGGGAGAGCAACAGAACCAAAAAGTCTGGGCACAGGGTCTTTCCTGAGACTGATACTCCAACCAAGGACCATGCATGGAGATAGCCTAGAACCCCTGCACAGATGCTGCCCATTACAAAAAAAGCTGCTATGAACATAGTTTAGCAAATGTCTTTATTGAATGGTTGGGCATCCTTTGGGTATATGCCTAGGAGAGATATAGCTGGATCTTGAGATAGCTGGATCCTAATTGTCTGAGAAAGCACCAGATTGATTTCCAGAGTGGTTGTACAAGTTTACATTCCCACCAGCAGTGGAGGAGGGTTACCCTTTCTCCACAACCTCTTCAGCATCATCCCTTGAGTATTTGATCTTAGCCATTCTGATGAGTATGAAGTGAAATCTCGGGGTCGTTTTGATTTGCATTTCCCTTATGACCAAGGACTTTGAGCATTTCTTTAAGTGTTTCTTTGTCATTATGTATTCCTCTATTGACAATTCTCTGTTTAGGTCTGTACCTCATTTTTTAATTGGATTATTTGATTGTTGCTTTTTAACTTCTTTAGCTATTTATATATTCTGGACATCAGCCCTCTGTCAGATATAGGGTTGGTAAAGATACTTTTCCAGTTTGTAGGCTGTCATTTTGTTTTGACAACAGTGTCATTTGCTTTACAGAAGCTTTTCAGTTTTATGAGGTCCCATTTGTTGATTGTTGCTCTTAGAGCCTGTGCTGTTGGTGTTCTGTTCAGGAAGTTGTCTCCTGTATCAATGAGTTCTAGGCTCTTTTTCTTCTAACCGATTTAGTGTGTCTGGTTTTGTGTTGAGGTCTTTGATCCACTTGGACTTTAGTTTTGTGCAGGGTGATAAGTATGTGTCTAATTAACACCCATTCATGTTTATAGTCTTGTAGAAATCAGAGATACAAGGCGCATACCTAAACATAGTAAAGGCAATATACAGAAAGCTTATAATCAACATCAAACTAAACGGAGAGAAACTTAAATCAATCCCCCTGAAATCAGGAACAAGACAAGGCTACCCACTTGCTCCATGTCTCTTCAACATAGTACTTGAAGTCCTAGCTAGAACAATAAGACAACTAGAGGAGATAAATGGGATACAAAATGGAAAGAAGACAAATCTCACTATTCACAGCTGACATGATAGTCTACATGAGTGACCCAAAAAATTGTACCAGAGAACTCCTTCAGCTGACAAACACTTTTAATAAAGCGGATGGATACAAAATTATCTCAAAAAAATCAATAGCCTGCCTGTATACAAAAGACAAATGGGCTGTGAAAATAATTCGGGAAACTACATCCTTCACAATAGCCACTAATAACATAAAGTACATTGTGTGACTCTAACCAAGCAAGTGAAAGACCTAAATGTATCCCCCTCCCTCATTCCCTCCCAATCCCACCCTCCCTCCCTGATCTCCTCCTTACCCCTTTCCAAGTCCACTGATAGTGGAGAACTTCCTCCCCTTTCAGCTGACCCTGGTTTATCAGGTATCTTCAGGACTGGCTGCAAAGTCCTTCTCTGTGAAAAAACGTTAAGTCTCTGAAGAAAGAAATTGAAAAAGATATCAGAAAACAGAAATATATCCCATGCTCATGGATTGGTAAGATTAACATAGTGAAAATGGCCATTCTGCCAAAGCAATCTACAGATTCAATGCAGTTCCAATCAAAATACCAACACAACTTTTACAGACATTGAAAGAACAATTCTCAACTTCATATGTAAAAAGAAAAAACCAGAATTGCTAAAACAATCCTCTACAATAAAGATTTTCTGGAGATATCTCCATCCCAGATCTCAAGTTATACTATTGAGCAACAGTAATAAAAATGGCATGGTGCTGGCATAGAAATAGACTTGTGGATCAACAGAATCAAATATAAGACCCAGAAATAAAGTCACACACCTGTCAAATCTCAATTTTTTACAAAGATAACAAAACCAAACAATGGAAAAAAGACAGCATCTTCAACAAATAGTGCTGATCTATCTGGATGTCTATATATTGTTTCTTCACTCCAATAAAGATTGAGGTTGATGGTTGTTGACAAATGGTTTAAGCACCTTTCCTTCCAGTAAATATTCTCCATTTTGTGTACCATGTTCACAGCTCTTCTTAATGAGGTCAGTGGTCCCTGGCTCATTCTAGGTAATTGAGATAGAGCTGCTAAATAAAAAAGTAATTTCATATACCCTACCAACAAAATTCCTATTGATCTTCTCTTCCCTTTCGACTGCTGCACTTGGCTCAGGTACATGGGCTCCATGTCAGTTGTGCAGATACGGATGTGGCTCAAACTGGATTTCACAGTTGTTCACCCCTATAGACCACCTCTCCCATTGTCACATCATTAAAATAAAATCACTTTATCATGACTATCTCACAAATAAATCACCATAGAACTAGATTAAGAAAGATACTCAAACAATTGTTCAGTCCCAAATTGCCTACCACAGAAAACTGCTATGCAGTTAGAACGGCCATTCTGAAGTGATGGAATTTCACTTGGGACTTTGCTTTTGTGATCTATTACATTCCAAAGAAAACCTCTGCGTAGATTAAGAGCAAAGAAACTACTGCATGTTGTAACCTCCATGTGCGGACCCGTGTCATTACATGTCTCCAACGCTACAGACCGCAAACCCCAAGAGAGACCCTGATTTCAGTTACATCGTGGCATAATGACAGTTTAATATCGGTTGGATCTCTGTAACAAATCAATTGCTCTAGTGAGGTGTGTTGACAGTGAGGAGGGGTCAGAAGTGCTTAGTAGATTATCTGCACTGTTTCCTCAATTTTTCTGTGAACCCCACAAGCATGAGTATCACAATTTGATTCTCAGAATCCATGTGAAAAAAAAGAAAGCAGTTGAAGTCAGATTACAATTACATAGGCAAAAAGAAAAAAAAAAAAAAGGTGAGATGCTATTTTAGAGCATTTTTCAAATTATAAGTTCTTTTTCTATTTTTAATAATATTTGCCCATTTATTGATTCTTGCTCTTAGAGCTTGTGCTGTTGGTGTTCTGTTCAGGAAGTTGTCTCTTCATGAAACTGAAAAGCTTCTGTAAAGCAAAAGACACCGTCATCAAAACAAAACGACAGCCTACAGACTGGGAAAGGATCTTCACCAACCCTTTATCTGACAGAGGGCTAATATCCAGTATATATAAAGAACTAAAGAAGCTGGAAAGCAACAAACCAAGTAATCCAATTAAAAAATGGGGAACAGAGCTAAACAGAAAATTCTCGATAGAGAAATATTGAATGGCAGAGAAACACTTAAAAGAAATGCTCAACTTCATTAGCCATCAGGGAAATGCAAATCAAAATGACCCTGAGATTTCACCTTACACCCATCAGAATGGCCAAAGATCAAAAACTCAAGTGACAACACATGCTGGAGAGGTTGTGGAGAAAGGGGAACCCTCCTTCACTGCTGGTGGGAATGTAAACTTGTACAACCACTCTGGAAATGTATCTAGCGCATTCTCAGACAACTAGGAATAGCGCTTCCTCAAGACCCAGCCATACCACTCCTAGGCATATATACAAAAGAGGCTCAAGTACACAATAAGGACATTTGCTCAACCATGTTTTTAGCAGCTTTATTTGTAATAGCCAGAAGCTGGAAACAGCCCAGATGCCCCTCAGTGGAGGAATGGATACAGAAATTGTAGTAAATCTACACAATAAAATATTACTCAGCAATGAAAAACAAGGAAATCATGAAATTTGCAAGTAAATGGTGGGAACTGGAAAGGATCATCCTGAGTGACCTATCTCAGAAACAGAAAGATGCACACGGTATATACTCACTCATATAGACATATAATATAGGATAAACCTACTAAAATCTGTACATCTAAAGAAAGTAATCAAGAGGAAGGACTGTTGTTAAAATACTCAATTCCTATTCAGAAAGGCAAAGAGGATAGACATCAGAAAAAGAAGAAAACAGGAAACAAGTTAGGAACCTGCCACAGAGGGCCTCTGAAAGGCTCTGCCCTGCAGACTATCAAAACAGATGCTGAGACTTGTGGCCAACTGTTGGGCAGAGTGCATGGAATCTTATGAAAGAAGTGGGAAATAGTAAGATTTGGAGAGGACAGGAACTCCAGAAGGAGAGCAACAGAACCAGAAAATTTGAGCACAGGGGTCTTTCCAGAGACTCATACTCCAACTGAGTAAAGAAAGAAGGGGAGTTAGTCTGATGAGGAAAGGATAGGAGCTCCACAAGGACCAAACATATCTGAGCACAGGGTCTTTTCTGAGACTGACATGCAACCAAGGACCATGTATGAATGTAACCTAGAACCTCTGCTCAGATGTAGCCTGTGGTAGCTCAGTAACCAATTGGTTTCCCATAGTGAGGGGAACAAGGACTATTTCTAACAGGAACTCAATGACTGGCTCTTTGGCCTCCCCACCCCCCCAAGGGAGGAGCAGTCCTGTTAGGCCACAGAGGAGAGCTTTGCAGCCAGTCCTGAAGATACCTGATAAAACAGGATCGGATGAATGGGGAGGAGGTTCCCCCTATCAGTGGACTTGGCAAGGGGCACAGTGGAGATGAGGGAGGGAGGGACTGGGAGGGAATGAGGGATCGGGGCACGGCTGGGATACAGAGTCAATAAAATGTAACTGATAAGAAAAAAATAAAATTAAAAAAAAAAAAAGAGAGATAACCTAGAACCCCTGCACAGATGTAGCCTATGGCAGTTCAGTGTCCAAGTGGGTTCCATAGTAATGGGAAGAGGGACTGCCTCTGACACAAACTGATTGGCCTGCTCTTTCATCACCTTCCCCTGAGTGGGTAGCAGCCTTACCATGTCACAGAAGATGACAATGCAGCCACTTCTGATGAGATTTGATAGACTACGATCAGAAGGAAGGAGAGGGGGACCTCCCCTATCAGTGGACTTGGGGAGGGGCATTCGTGAAGAAGGAGGAGGGAAGGTTGAATTAGGAGGGGAGGAGGGACAGGTTTATGGGGGGATAAAATGTGAATAAAGTGTAACTAATAAAAGGTAAAAAAAAAAATATTTGCCACTTGTGGAATTCCAAATGTATATGCAAGATTTGTTGGAAACCTTTAAACACCAGGCAGAGGCTCCTTGCTGTTCACTGTGAATACTCTAATGTGTGTCTGTAACAATGGCCTACAATCCCACCCACCCCCCCCCCAAAAAAAGAAAGAAAGCACAAGATTGTGTCACTCATTTATAATCCCAGTGCTAGGGATTATAAGAAGACTTCCCGGATTTGGATTTGACAGGCTAACAATTTTAGTGAAGTGGTGATTTCGGGTGTGGAGAGAGGCCTGTGTCAAAAATTAAAGTGAAAATAATTTAAAGAAAATATCTGCTATCAATGGCTGTCCTGCACACACACACACACACACACACACACACATACCCATGTGTGCACACACAAACACACGCCCACATATGGACATTTGCACACACAGACTCTTTTACATGTATACACACAAACACATATAACCTACACACACTGATAAGAATGATATTCATTAAAGAGGAGCAATGTGTAAGAATCAGGTAAGATGTTGGAAGCATAGCTCAGGTGATAGGATTTTTCCCTAGTATGCAACAAAGTCCTGAGTATGTTTTTCTAGTACCACATAAAACTTTGGGCATGGCACACACCTGTAATCACAGCTCTGGGAAGGTAAGAGCAGGAAGATCAAAGTTCAAGGTTATCCTCAAATACATAGTAACCTAAAGGTAAGCTTAGGACACATGATTATGTACATACATAGCTATAGATAGGTATGTCACTGTTTGAAGAACCAATAACTTGCATCTTTCTCTCTTCCAAGTAGAGAGAAAGAGAAACTTGTTTGACTCTTAAACAAGTTTCAGCAGTGTGGCTCTCCATATAAGTTGTACCTTAAATAGAATTTCTTTATGTAATTCTGTAACTGTTCTAATAGATTTTCATCTTTGACTTACAAAATCTATAGCCTCCAAACCTAATGCTTCAGTTTTTTTGTGGTTGACCAGAGTGTAAATGAGCTCATAGTTTAAGATGAAAGTCGAGTTCTCAGAATCTGCAAGATTTTTTTGAGTTTAAAGAATTCAGAATAGCATTATCAGAAAAAGAATTTATAAAAATGCCCCCAAATAGAAATTTTAAGGAGAGACCCCCCCAAAGCATAAAATATTCAAGACTATGTCAGCATTAACCTGTTCAAGCTTCCTGAAGTATCATCCCAGCAGTACAGGCATTTGATCTGAGTGCAATTCTGAAACCAGAATTTCCAAGTTTGAGTCAGATTCACCTAGTTTTTAAAATACATTATTGGACAAGAATGAAAAAAATTCCAATTCAAAGAAAACCTTGGCAGGTGAAAAGTGTTAGGCTTCTCTATTTGGGCTTGTCTTAGATTCCTCTGTAGTCAAATGCACAAATCTCTTCCCTTAATGAATCATAGTCCCTCAAAAGCACAGATGAAAATTACATACCTGCTGGGAAAAAAACCCTTGACTACATGAGCACCAATGTTGAAAGTGTCACTATATCTATTGTGCTAATCAGACTCTGCTCTGTGTTAAGAGTCACTCCAGGGCAGGAATTTGGTGTCATGTGATGAAGAAGGAAAGGGCTGGGGGGAAGCTCAGCATTTCTTTGCAGAAAATGTCTTCGTAAATAACACAAAATACCAAAGTGCAACCGAGTCTCTGACTCTTGATAGGGTTCCTGATGCATTTAAAGTTCAAGTGCAAAGAAAGAACTAAGAAGTCTTTCTAGACTGGGAGTTCTCAAATGTCAAAGATTTTGCACCCTGCCCCCTAGCATGGGGCAAAAAAAAAAGTCCTTTTCTTCTCTGTCTGTAGATATTTCTGATTACCCAAGAAGGATAGTTGGTTTCTATAGGTAGAATACAGGGGTGCTGATGAAAAATACTGCACTACCCAGTCATTTCCTCAAAATGCAGTGTTAGCCAGCCCTGAACAATATCCATTCGGTGGCTATGTTCTAGACCAATGCCTCTACATGAGGGAATACAAATCTAAGGGTCACCCAAGAAGAGCAGATCCGTGTCTCACAACTGGAAAGATGCAAACACTCCTTACATGTCTCAAAAGCACAATATTTATTTTTGATAAACCAAACAATCAAACAACAGAGAACTTGTGGGTCTTTAAGAAATCCAAGAAAATCACTGTATCATCCAACCGATCATTAATCTTGTAGGGATGCTAAACTCATTGCATTTCATTTGTGGAAACAAAGAACAAAGACCAAGAAAAAGAAAATAGTGCTCTGATTTCAAATTTCAGAAAAAAGAAATAGTTATGAGCTTTATAAACTGCATTTCCCACCAGAAACAGAACTCTAGAAGAAGGAGCCTTATTCTGGGATAAAAATAAACCTCATATGAGCCTTGGAGAACTTGAATCACCCACTCTTTGGCACGTAAAATTTCACTTGGCCTAACAGCATCTGTAGTGTGTTTTTTAAATGCTAGTCAGATTTCATTGTTCCCATGCTTAAAACTCACCAGAGGCTTCTCTTTGAATTCCCAGGAAAAAAAAAAAAAAAAAAAAAAGCTCTTACCTTTCTCTTACCTTTCTCAGTGCCTGGCAAGTGCCTACGAGATCTGGCTCTTCTAGCCTCTTTAACTTGCTTTCCACTCTTCTGCCTTTTGTCTCCGTCTCAGGACTTTAAATCGATTCTTCCCTCTAAAGGAAATATGAGTTCTCCAAGAAATGCCAAGTTCTCCAAGAAATGCCAATGTTTTTTTTCACCACTCATTCAAACCTTGATACAAGGTTCCCTTTTCAGAAGAGAGGGTTATGCCACTTGGCCTTACCCCAGGAATGAAGAAATAGCTCGAGAGATAAGAGTGCTTACCTGCAGAGTTCCTGGGTTCTGTTCCTGGGTTGCTTGTGGTGGCTCACAACCACCGTGAGTGACTCCAGTGCCAGAGGATTCAAAGAACTCTTCTGGCCTGCGTGAGTGTCTTCACACCTGTGGTACATGGGCACTCATGGAGGCTTACGTACATACATACATACAGGCAGATAGATACAGATAGATAGATAGATAGATAGATAGATAGATAGATAGATAGATAGATAGATAGATA
>NW_026596051.1:44796831-44824869 GCF_907164565.1 Psammomys obesus
ATAGATAGATAGATAGATAGATAGATAGATAGATAGATAGATAGATAAATCTTAAGGTCACCAAAATGATTACTTATCACAACCACCAATTTCCTTCATAGCACTAAGAACATGAACAGTTTATTTAGTCATTACTTATCTATTTAGTTTTTCCTTTCGTTAGAGTATAATTTCAAGAGGGCTTGGCTGCTTCTTTCTTGTTTAGAAATTCAAAGTATCTAGAGCAGGCTGTGGTGTTTGGCATAACTCAGAACCCATGAAGTCAATGGTCACCATGAAATGAATGGAAGAAACATTTATACTGTCATGTTGACAGCTGAGCGTAGACGTCTGAAGAAATTTATTCTAAAAGCAAAAATAATGAAAAAGTAAGGCTGCCTTCATCAGGATGTACATTTAGTCATATCTGAAATGACACTTTAACCCAAGTATTACGTAGTTTTGACTAACAAAGAGTAAAGACTGTAGAGATAGCTCAGCTGGTAAAGTGTTTGACGTGCAAGCAAGAGGACTTAAGTTTGACGCTTAGTGTATATTAATTAATATGTGTGTATTAATTATAGTGGCTTGGTGACATGCATGCATTTGTAAGGTCCCTGCAGAGGAAGCAGAGGCAGAAAGATTATTGGGGATTGCCGGCCAACCAAATAGTCCAGTTGACAAATTCTAGGACGGTGAGAGACACCATCTCAAAAAACAAAATGAGTATGGAGCCCAAGGGACACTTGAGGGTTTCTTCTTACCACACACATTCATATGTGCCTGTATACAGGTATGTAACTACACACATGGCAACACACGGACAGACACACACGTTCATACACACAGCCAATGGCCCTGCTGCATTTAATGATCTTATTGCTTAAATTTTTCCTTTGCAAACTGAGTTGACACAAATATTTATGACATAAGATTCTTAGGATTGAATTGGGTATTAAGTAAAAACATCTATTCTAAACCATTCTAGCTAGAGTTCAATAATTACATAATTGTTAGTTGATGATTTATTAATGGCCCATTATTTGTTGTCTTTTAATTGCCATCAATAAAAATGTAAACAAAAAAATGAAATACTTGAGAAATCTCAGTGGAATAGTGTGAGCATGTTTGCATTAAGGATACTATGAAAATGATAGCATGGCCTGTCCCAGCAGGACAGAACAGACAACGAGTTCCTGAAGCTTGTGGGAGAAAGAGGAAGGCTCAAGCACAGAACTCTTCACCTTGGGAATTGTTGCCTGTAAATGCAGGAAAGCCAAGCCCATGGCTATGTTTGTTGTCAATTGGAAAAGAATAGAAGTTACTGAACTAGAAAAACATTCCAGCTAAGACTTGCAAATAGATAAAATATAAAATAACTCTGTTATGTCTAGTCCTTACCTGAGGTTTTAAATTTATTGATATACTTGTGTTTTGAGATTGCTTGTCTTCTCAGCTTCTCTCTGAGTCTGATTTAATCTTTTCTCCCTTTTCTTCATCCCTTTCTATTTCTAGGACTTCTTTCATTTCTTGTCTCTGACATTTTCAGTACAGTATGTTCTCAGATGGTTTCCATGGGAGTTACTAAAGTGAAAGCCACATTCCCTTTCCAGAAGCACTTCTAACATGAGTTTCATGGCTTGGTGAGATTAAAATAATTAAACTTCATTTTCTTGAGAATAGTCATGGGACGGTAAGCAGCTTGAACCAGGTTGTAAACAGCTGAAGAGTAATAGCATTCAGGGCTTGTTCTCTACACCTTATGCTGAGTAAAAGTTCTAGTGTACTCATAGTGTCTAATAAAAGATGTGTTAACATCAAATGAAAAACTAGTATTTGGTCATTTTTAAAATGCATGCATGTTTTACATAAAGATACAGGCATTGTATGTCAAAAGAAATTCACCACAAGAGGAATCCATTGTGTTACTTCTTTGTATATATTTTCACAGACAGGAAATTAAGAGAAAATTAGGAGAAACGGTAAACACCAAGATGCATAAGATCACTCTCTTTCTGAAGGCATACAGCATAACAGTAAACAGACTTTAATAAATACAAGCAGCGAGCTTTACAAGACACACGGAAGAGAAGTACTTCTGCCAAGTGATGGGTTGAACAGGCACAGCCCCCAAATACTCGAGTGTTTGAATGCTTGGCCCACAGGGAGTGCATTTTAGGAAGTATGGCCTTTTTGGAGTAGGTGTGGCCTTGTTGGAGGAAGCTTGTCACTGTAGGGGCAGGCTTTGAGGTCTTACATTCTCAAGCTAAACAGTGTGGTACACAGTTGGTTCTGCAGCTTGCAGATCAAGATTATAACCTTCAGATCCTTCTCCAGCACCATGTCTTCCTGCCTAGCTGCCATGCTTCTCACCAGGACAATAATGCACTAAAACTCTGAAACTGTAACCCAGCCTCTGTCCTTCATGAGAGCTGCTGTGGCCATGGCAACCATAACTAAAACTGCAATTCTTATCACTACTATTGTCATTATGAGTATTTTATATCGTATATCATACATGCCCATTTATACATGCTGTGTTTTGTTTTCAAGATTGGCAGTGCACTGTTTTCGTACACTAACTACACCACAAACCCAGGACCAGCCTGCTAACAACAGGGCGATGAGATCAGGAGATAGGATTTTTTCATTTGCATTATGGCAATAGAGAACTACTGTCATATATGTGGGCTCTCAATGTCAAGTATACATTTAATAACTGTATTATCTCCAAAATCTCAAGGAAATACTCTCTGAAAGAGCACCTGTAGATATGACAGAAATAGAGGTGTGCACAGTGGGAAATGTCATAGGGAATGTGAAAAGGTATTCGAAATAGAAGGTGAAAATCTAAAGTAAAGCAAGTGCTGTCTGCACCAATCTTGGCAGAGAAGTAAGAAGATAATGAAGCACAGAGCACTAGATTCTCATTTGCTTTGCAGTTTACTTAAGATGGGCACATCCTGCAAAGCAGAATTTCACTCTAATTGGTTACCTTGGTGACAGTGCTACACCTATTCAGAATGAGGTGAAGGAGAACGGTGTCTTCAACGTTTTCCACGAGAGCAAAGACAATTAAAAAAAAAACCTCCTTAATCACTCTAGAAAAATGAAATGTGGTTGATTAGCAAAACATGGTATTTGACAGCAGTGAAAGTAAATAGATTATACCTACGTGTCAGCATAAGGAAATTATAAAATAAGTGCAATGAGCCAGTTTAATTTGTAAAGATACAGGGAGCACATCTATTCACATGAAAGATAATGCCCATAAAGGTAAATTTTACATGTTAGTGAACCTTTAATTTGAGGGAGTTTTATTTCCCGAGACATTTTTACAGTATGTTTTTATTCTGAACAATATATAGCTCACGTATAATCATAAGTGCACTGGTTCTAGGGGGAGAAAGAGAAGCTGGAGAGAAAATACTAAGGATGCATATATTTAGTTAGTGCACTGTATGCGTTTACTGGTTTTAGTAAGAAGAGAAGGATGTGAGCTGTTGAGATGACACACACGAGCTGCCACTTTCAAGCAGGTCAGGCTCTCCCTGCTTCAAGAGTTGTTGCTGAACTCCAGGTGTGCTGATGACATCAGACAGAAATCAGTCTTCCTCTGAATCTGTATAGATTGGATATAAGTCTAACAACACTGAAACAAATAAGCCTTTTTGTAACGAAGCAAAATGAAGGATTCCACATACCAAGAATTACAGGCACATTTAATCTGCACATAAAATGTGCCTCATTTCTGCGTTCCGTGTGCAGCTGTGTATATACGTAGACATGTTTGCCTGCGTGCATCTACTTGTGTGGATGTTGGGGGTAGCTTCCAGTGTCATCCACAAGAAGTACATGCACTTCCTGGGTGACCTGGAGCTTACTGGTGGAGCTGGACAGGTTGTCCAGTAAGTCTCAGCAATCATCCTGTCTCCACGTTCCAGGGGAGATTACAGATCCCAGTCAAACCCCCAACATTTCTGCACCGGATCTGGGGATTGAACTTAGGTTATAACACTTGCAAGGTAAGTACTTTGCTGACTAAACTATCACCCCAGCTTTTATTCTTTACCTTTGATTTTGTTTTTGTAATTGGGTATTGTTCTTAATATGTGAGGCCAGGACATGCAAACAGAGCCTATTTATCCTGTTTCTAGAAACATGACACACAATAGAAGCATACACATTTCGATATGTGAGTTTCTGGTCAGAAGAAAAGGACATGTAAGGGGCTGGGGAGCTTAGCTGGATCTACAATACTTCATTTCCTATTTTAAAAAAGATTTGATGTACCTGTGGCAAAATGTTAACATCTGTTGAATCTTAGTGACAACATAAATGTTTGGAAATTTTTGTAGTTTTCTACATACTTGAATTTTATATAATTATAAAAATAATGCTATTGATAGGAAATTTGAAACTTATTCATAATAAATTTTACATATTACAATTTATAATTAAATGGTCACATTTTGCTTGAGTCTTTTGTCTGAACATCATAGTATTTCTAACTTGAAGCTTCCAAAAATGAGCCAGGTAATACATTAAGTTCTAAAAGCATTTATTTTTATAATTTTCTTTTTTTTTCAACTTTTATTAGTTATACTTTATTCACTTTGTATCCCCCCATAAGCACCTCCCTCCTCCCCTCTCAACCACACCCTACCTCCCCCTTCTTCACACATGCCCCTCCCCAAGTCCACTGATGGGGGGGTCCCCCTCTCCTTCCTCCTGATCTTATTCTATCAAATCTCATCAGGACTGGCTGCATTGTCATCTTCTGTGGCCTGGTAAGGCTGCTCCCCCCTCACGGGGAGGTGATCAAAGAGTAGGCCAATCAGTTTATGTCAGAGGCAGTCCCTCTTCCTATTACTATGTAACCCACTTGGACACTGAACTGCCATGGGCTACATCTGTGCAGGGGTTCTATGTTATCTCCATGCATGGTAGTTGGTTGGAGTATGAGTCTCTGGAAAGACCCCTGTGTTCAAATTTTCTGGTTCTGTTGCTCTCCTTGTAGAGTTCCTGTCCACTCCAGATCAATTTTCTTGATTCTAAATATCCTATTTCTGTTTGTATTATTTGTATCCTAATCCTGTTTGCATAATTTATGTTTTAAAGGATAAAATCTTCTCATATGACAGGGTGAATTTTAGATTCAAGAAGCTATACAGTCTTTCCATCAATCACCCTGCCAATACCTGCTGAGCTCATATTATGTGCTAAATAGGCACAAAGACTTGGCATAAAACTTTCATGGAGCTTACAATGTAGTAAAGAAAACAGTCAACAAAAAAAACTATAACACAAGTGAATATTAACTATGCTCTGTAAGAGATATTCTGGAGAAGAAATGAGTGCTGGAGATAATCAGCAAATTCCTAAATGTACATTGCAGAAAGTGACATTTAGTAGTCTTAATAGGTGACAAGGACTTTATGATAAAAAACATGGACCAATGATTGGCTTCCTTCACCAGCAGGTACATGGAAATTGAGTAACACAAAGAAGATTAGCAAAGACCCAGTGCAAGAATGACACACGAGATCATGAATGTAGAATAAAAAGGTATTCCTTTTAAATTGAATAATGCAGGAAATTATTACAACAGTTTTCTTTAACAAGCTAGTCCCCCAATGATTGTCACAGAAAGACTATGATTTATTATTAAGCTGTAGGCACTATGCTGGGCAGATTCTAATCCTATTGCCTTGAAGACCCACATAAAAGCTTGCCAATCTGATGACTCCCAAGTGGATTCTGCTCCATCATACTGTCTTTTTTTTTATTGTTGGATATAAATATATATATGTAAATATACTCACACACATATGCAGAAATGCCCCCATATGCCTTTATACACACCTCTGTCTTCACACACAGCTGTACCTCTCTGGAGAGCCCTTCTGGAGTGGCTGTTCTGTCCTGCTTTTTAGCTTCGAAGTATTTGGAAGCAGCCACAGAAGAGAAAAAGACCCTTCAAACTCTTCCCAAGCCTCTCCACTTCTGAGTGCGTTGTCTTTACAGCTGGAGCAGGTGTAGTCAGCTCCTCCTCCAATCCATGGCCACGTGCTGTGCCTTGTGAGCAGGTATGCCGCTGACTCTGCCTTCCCTACTGTAGGGTTTAGGGACTACACACGTTAGGGACCAGAATGGTCATGGCCACTTACCATGTGTATGGCCCAGATCCGATTCCTTACCCTCTCTGGGTCATGATTTCTGCATCTGTTAAACAGTGAACCCAAAAATGATAGTAACCTTTACAGTAGGTGTAGATGTATTCATTGGGGAATAATGAAGCCCTGGTTAGGATGAATCCTTCCTTTTTGGTGTGTCTGCTTCTTTTTTTTCTAGGGCTTTTAGGTGATCCATTAAGTTGCTTGAATGAAATGTTTCAAAATTCTTCTTGAAGGCTCTTAGTGCCATGAACTTTCCTCTTAGCACTGCTTTCATTGTGTCCCATAACTTTGGGTATATTGTGTCTTCATTTTCATTGACTTCTAGGAAGACTCTGATTTCTTTCTTTATTTCTTCCCTGACCCAGCCGATATTTAGAAGTAAGTTGTTCAGTTTCCATGTGTGTGTATGTTTTTTGCTATTTCTGTTGTTGTTGAGGTCCAGCTTTAGTCCATGGTGATCAGATAGGATACAAGGAATTATTTCAATCTTCTTGCATCTGTTGAGGCTTGCTTTGTGACCAACTATATGGTCTATTTTGGAGAAGTTCCATGAGGTGTTGAGAAGAAGGTAAATTCTTTTGTGTTTGGGTGTAAGATTCTATAGATGTCCGTTAGGTCCATTTGATTCATGACCTCTGTAAGCAATATTGTTTCTTTGTTAAATTTCTGTTTTGTTTGCTTGCTATTTGTTGAGAGAGGAGTGTTGAAGTCTCCCACTATTAACGTATGGGGATCTATGTGTGGCTTAAGTTTTATTAATGTTTCTTTTATAAATGTGGGTGCCCTTGTATTTGGGGCATAGATGTTCAGGATTGTGATGTCTTCCTGGGTGGAATTTTCCCTTGATGAGTATAGTGTCCTCCCCATCTCTTTTTATTAATTTTGGTTGGAAGTCTATTTTATTAGATATTAGAATGGCTACAACTGCTTGCTTCTTGGGTCCATTTGCTTGAAAAACCGTCTTCCAGCCCTTTACCCTCAGGTAATGTCTATTTTTGTGACTTAGGTGTGTTTCTTGTATGCAACAGATTGTTGGGTCTTGTTTATACATCCATTCTGTTAGTCTGTGCCTTTTTATTGGCAAATTGAGTTCATTGATATTGAAAGAGATTAATGACCAGTGGCTGTTAGGTCCTTTGATTTTGATGTTGGCTGTGGTAGTGTGTTTGTGTGCTTTGGCTACCTTCTTTTTTTATGCTGTAGTGAGGTTAATTATTTCTTGTGTTTTCTTGAAAGTAGTTAGTTTTCTTGGGTTGTATTTTTTCTTCTAATATCTTTTGTAATGCTGGATTTGTGTGTAGTATTGTTGAAATTTGTTTTTGTCATTGAATATCTTGTTTTCTCCATCTATGAGGACTCAGAGTTTTGCTGGGTATAGTAGCCTGGGTTGACATCTGTGTTCTCTTAGTGCCTGCATGATATTCGTCCAGGCCCTCCTGGCTTTCAGAGTCTCTCTTGAGAAGTCAGGTGTGATTTTGATGGGTTTGCCATTATATGTTACTTGGCCTTTTTCCCTTGCAGCTTTTATTTTTTTTTCCTTTGGTATACTTACTGTTTTGATTATTATATGGCAGGAGATTTTTTTTTCTGGTTCTAATTTATTGGGTGTTCTGTAGACCTCTTATATTCTTATAGGCCTTTCCTTTAAGTTGGGGAAATTTTCTTCTATGATTTTGTTGAAAATATTTTCTGGGCCTTGGAGGAGGGAATCTTTGTTTTCCTTTATTCCTATTATTCTTAGATTTTGTCTTTTCATGTTTTCTTGGATTTCTTGGATGGTCTGGGTCAGGAATGTTTTAGATTTAACATTTTCATCCATGGATGCATCTATTTCTTCCATTGAATCATCTGAGATTCTTTCTTCCATCTCTTGTAGTCTGTTGGTTATGCTTACTTCTGTAGTTCCTGTTTTCTTCCCTAAGTTCTTTCTCTCCACAATTTCCTCCATTTGTGTTTTCTTTAATTTTTCCAATTCTATCTTCAGATCTTGAGCTGTTTTCTTGATTTCCTTCACCTGTCTGACTGTATTTTCCTGTTTTTCCTTCAATTCCTTCAGCTGTTTGTTTGTACAATTCTCTGCTTCTTTTATTTCTTTCAGTGATGTAAGTATTTCTTCTCTAAAGGCCACAAACTGTTTGGTTGCATCATCCTGTATTTCTTTACGGATGGCCATAATCTGTTTGACTTTATCTTCCTCTAGTTCTTTACATATTTTATTTGTTTCCTCTATTATCCTCTTCACAAGCATAGATACAAGGTCATCTTCTTGAATTTCATTTATGCTGGGGAGTCCAGGGCTGCTTGCCACCCTTTTTTGGGTATGGTCACTGAATGGCTGGTGTTTTTCAGGAATTGCTACAGCTCACCTCAGGTGTACAGACCTGAGTGGTAACTGTAGTCTTTGTTAGTCAAGGAGGCTCTTCACTCACCTGGAGAAGACCTGGAGACAGCTGCCCTGCTTCTGGGTTTCTTGCTGTAAATTTAGTGAGCTGCTGCTGCTGTAACCTGGGTGCCCCGTGGTTTAGTTAGGGATAACTGGTTGCCCCTTAGAGCAGTATCTGGAGGTTGATCTCAGGGATTCCACGCTTCTGTAGGTTTGAGATTGGTGCTCTATGCTCAGTACCCAAGCAGTATTCAGTGGCAGCTGAGCACATCTCTCATGCGTGCAACAGGAGGCTAGAGTCTGGAGCCTGGGAAACACGATCACTGGTGTTTTAGGGCCCAGAGTTCAGTCTCTTGGTCACTGTAATGACATTGCTCTCCTGCTCCTCAGATAGAGTGTCCTCCTGGTGCCATGATCTTCAATTTTTAAATTTTTAATAATTACAGTTTATTCACTTTGCATCCCAAATGTAGCCCCTCCCTCAACCCCTCCCAATCTCACCCTCCTTCCCTCTTCTTCTCCTATGTCCCTCCCCAGTCCACTGATAGGAGAGATTCTCCTCCCCTTCCATCTGACCATATTCTTTCAGGTCTCATCAGGACTGGCTGCCTTGTCTTCCTCTGTGGACTGGTAAGGCTGCTCTCCCCTCAGATAGAGGTGATCAAAGAGCCAGTCTATGAGTTCATGTCAGAGACAGTCCCTGTTCCTATTATTGGGGAACCCTCTTGGACACTGAGCTGCCATGGGCTACATCTGTGCAGGGGTTCTAAGTTATCTCCATGCATGATTCTTGTTTGGAGTATCAGTCTCAGAAAGACCCATGTATCTAGATTTTTTGGTTTTGTTGCTGTCCTTGTAGAGCTCCTGTTCCCTCCAGGTCTTTCTATCTCCCCCCCTTTTTCATAAGAATCCCTGCACTCTGCCAAAAATTTGGCTATGAATTTCAGCATATGTTTTGATACCCTGCTGGTGGAGTCTTTCAGAGGCCCTCTGTGATGGTCTCCTGCCCTCTTTCCTGTTTTCTCCCTCTTCTGATGTCTGTCTAATTTGCCTTTCTGAATGAAGATTGAGCATCTTACCCAGGGTCCTCCTTCTTGATTAGCTTCATTAGGTGTACAGATTTTAGTATGATTATCCTATATTATATATATATAATATCACTTAAAATGAATATATAGCATGTGTGTCTTTCTGCGTCTGGAATACCTCACTCAGGATGACCTTTTCTAGATCCCACCATTTGCCTACAAATTTCATGATTTCTTTGTTACAGCCATGTGCTCATCGCCATCCTGCCCCGTGGCATCTCTTCTCTCTCCCCACCTTCATCTCATGTTACATATTCTCCTACTACTTCCTATTCCTTTCTTGACCCCAAGCCCAGGCACCTAAAACTCTCTTTCTTTTGTCTACCCAGTCATGGGCTTCAGCATCTTTATTTAGAAAATCAGGGATAATTGGGGAACATTCCTTATCATCACATGGTTACAGGAGATATTTCAACATTCATAACAATGCCCATGGCAGGGTAGTAACTAAATCTCAAGGCACTGAAATCAGCGTTTGAAAAGGCAGTTGGACCTTTCTCCAATATATGAATTCAAATATTAGAAAGGCCCAAGGAGACTCCAAGGAAAGTACTGGGGATGCCAAGATAGCTAAGAAAGCTCCTCAGGTATCTGAAAGGAAAGAAATGGCTGACACTAACACTCCTGGGAAGGCATCATCCAAGCAAGTAAATGGAGGATCTGTGAGCTTTTTTCTTAGCATTTCTGTTCACCATTTTGGTGGGAAATATTAAATTGATGGATTGAATTTCTAATTAAAGCTCCTTCTGTAAACTATAACACTTTAAAAATAATTGACTAGTATTGAAATAATGTCAAAATAATATAAATATTTTGAAAATAGAATAATTGGCAGTCTAAATGTCATTATAAAATTAGAAAATAAGTTATTAAAGATATTGTGAAGTATAAGAGGAAGTTGTATATTTAATTATTATAGTATTATTATAGTACTATTGAGGAGCTATTAAAATATCAATCATTTTGGTTGAGATACAATTATTAGCTAGAGGAAAATGATATATATGTTAAAATAAATTTACTGGTTGTATATGTATAAAAATGGAAAAACCCAGGAGAATAATATTAATTGTAAAATATATGTGATTTAGATAATAGAAAATAGTTTACATAATGTTTGCAAGTACAAATGATTTGTACATACTGGTGTGCCATCATTCCAACATCCAATATCAGAATTTGCAAAGAAGCCCACCCAATATAAGGCAGTGGTTACCTTGGAAGGTAGATAAAAGGAAGCAAGATTGACGAGTCTGCCAGATTCACGCCAACCCTTTGATTCTCAACCATGGGGCTAGGAGCCCCAAACATGCCTGACATCAGCTCACCGCAGCCGCTGTGGTCTTGGAGCTGTCCTTCTTTCCTTTTCCGAGTCTATTTGAACTCCATCTCATTTCTGGACCCATCAGTGGATGCTGGAAGTTTAGAGATAAGTTTCTCAAGCTAACTGATACAGAAGCAAGGTCAAAGGATTGAGACTTTCTCACTGAGACCCTCCAAGCACTTCCTTTTATTTACCTCTTAGAAAGACTAGAAATGTTGCCAGTTTCTTCTTGAGTAAGGGCAGAAGCCAGTAACATTAGGATGATTAGGGACAGTAGGAGGGCTATTATTGAAGAAGAAGCATACAATATTTCCAAACACAAATGTCTACAATAAGACCAGGTGGATGCAACAAAGAAGAGTAATAACTGGTCAGTACTGGTTTTCAGCCAAGCTACATAGTATATGGGAAATAAAGAAACAGATTTGTTTCCATGCTCATTAGGAAATTCCATTTAGAGCTTCAGGAGCTGCCCAAGGTGATAAGAAGCTTTAAATTTATTTCTTTTTTAAAAAAATCTGTAATAAGCTGAATTTATATAATTAACCTCAAAGGTTTCACTTGTTTGGCTTAGGCACTAAAATTTCATTGTTCAGGGGTCCTATTTGCTGGCTCATTTATTTTGTCATTTCACTTTCACTTTTATCTCCTCGCAACATTCTGAGAGCAAGAGAACATCGCTGCACACTTGTCATTAAATAACGTTAGTTAACACTTCAAAGTCACCTCATGCAAAAGAAAGCTGAATGAAATCACCCCTTCAAGGTCTCACCCAGAGGGATGGAGGAGGGAACACTGGCAATATGCGTTTCTGAAAGCTGTTATAGGATCTAGAAATTCTTCATTACAGTGAATATTAATAAGAAAATTATATGGTACAGAAGTACCAGGAGTCCAAGGAGAATAGGAACTATGTGGTCCTCTATTTCTATAAAAAGCAAGTTTAGAATTTTGTGGCACAGTCACCAAAAGTTGCCTGAGCTTTTCACTGTTCCCTGACGCTACAAACCTTGGAACATAGTTTTGCAAAGGTCTCTCATTCTGAGTGTAGTGTCTGCACAGATAGCACATGAGCCCAGTACGAGGTTTGAATTATACTCAATAACTCAGCTTGCTTAATTTTGCATCTGTGTCTTGCTTGGGGGAAAGTTCCAGGGCTAGACTACAAAGGGGTTAAGGGTGTGTTGTGTAATGCTGACTCTGACTCACTGAAACCACCCTATCAGGGACATCACAGGGCAGCTAGCAAGCAGGCAAGCGAGCTAGCACCCTCCCTTCTTACCTCTAAGAGCTGAGACATCGTAGTCAAACAATTTAGATGTCTTGTATTTAATATAAATATTACTGAGTCCAGCCCAATTTAACTAACATGTGCCGCCACATGAACTAAATATACCACTAAGTTTTTTGCTGTATACACCCACATGACAGCAGACACCTACTAGCGATATAGTACAGACTGCTTGAAAACCTTAACAAATGGTGCCAGCCAAGGTTAAAATGGTGTGTGTAAGTATGTGTGCGTGCACGTGTGTTTGTCTTGGGAGACTTATTTTAAAATTATTCTATCATTGGATTTATCATGGCATCTTTAAAAAATAAATATCACTTTATTCTAATTAACGTACAAATAAATAAATAAACAAACGTACAAAAAGTTTGTTTACTGAAATGACTTAAACACTTTCTCACTTCCAAAGACTGCACTCCTCAGTGAATTTCTACACAATTATAAAGATGAGCACACTTTAAAAGTACTAATTTTGGAAGGTCATCTCTATTTGTTGCTGCAATTGCAATTAATTTTAGTACATGCTGTGAATTAGTACATGATCTGAATAGAAATGAGTCAATGCCAAAATTAAGAAAGAAAGGTAAAACTTCTTAGAATTGAATGAAAATAAAAACATACCATATCCAAGTTTATGGGACACAATGAAGTCAGTTCTAAGATGGAAATTCATAGCACTAAGAGCCCACATAATTTAAAAAATCTCATATTAGTAATGTAATCATATATGAAATCTATAGAACAAAAGAGAAGAAATATAATGCAGAGGAGCAGATAGCAAGAAATAATCAAACTCAGGGCTGATGTCAATAATAAATAAATACATGTATATATATATATGTATAAAATCAATGAAGAAAAGTGTTGGTTCAATAGTGGCACAAAGTTTGTGTGAGTGATACACCAATATTTGATGTGCTTTTAGGCCCACTCCATTAGACAGAACCTGTATTCGATGCTGCTTGAGTGACAGAGAACCTGAGCCAAGACAGGCGAGGGGCCTAGGGGAAAACAAAATACTCTTTTTCAGCTAAAGAAAAACAACTATAAAATTATTGCTAGGGATATTCTCCTATTACTCATAGATCAGTGCCTTGCTCATCCATCACCAGAGAAGATTCCTTCTGCAGCAGGTGGGAACTAGTATTGAGACCCAAAGACCGACGAAGTGTGGAGGATGGGCAGCCTTGGAATGTGCACCACTAAATGGGATGTCTCCATCAAGCACCTCACATCAGGTCCCAGAACTCTCCTGCAGAGGGTGGAGAATGAATGTAAGAAACAGCAGGGTGGAGGATTCTGAGGAAGCAGGCCTTTGAACAAGCAGGACTGATCCACATATGAAGTCAATAACTGGGCAGGATGCACAGGGCCTGCTCTGGTCTGTACCAGATGGGTCCTAAATACGAAAGGAGGAGAAGGCTCATGCTTCAGTCTCTACCCTAGAAGAGGTTTCCAAAAGTAACTACTTGCAAGTAAAAACTGGTTTTCCCAACGGGAATCTTGCCGAGGAAACACACCACTCTTATGGGCAGACCCCACATGCAGGAGTGGATTGGCCAACACAGAACTCAATGTCATCTTTGGGCGTTCTTTGTCTCTTAATGTTTGCCAGGTTGTTTTTTTTTAATTAATTAATTTATTTTAATTCTTTATTAATTACACTTAATTCACTTTGTATCCCCCTTGTGGTTCCCTCCCTCCTCCCATCCCAATCCCTCCCTTCCTCCACCCTCTGCCCCTCCCCAAGTCCACTGATAGGGGAGGTCTTCATTTCCTTCCTTCTGAGCCTAGTCTATCAATGAAGATACTGAGACTTATGGGCAACTTTTGGGCAGAACTCAGGGAATCTTAGGAAAGAAGTGGGAAACAGTAAGATCTGGAGAGGACAGGAACTCCACAAGGAGAGCAACAGAACCAAAGAATCTGAGCACAGGGGTCTTTCCTGAGACTGATACTCCATGCATGAAGATAACCTAAGACCCCTGCACAGATGTAGCCCATGGCAGTTCAGTATCCAAGTGGGTTCCATTGTAATAGGAACAGGGACTGTCTCTGACATGAACTGATTGGCCTGCTCTTTGTTTACCTCCTCCTGAGGGGGAACCAGCATTACCAGGCCACAGAAGAAGACAATGCAGCCCGGTATTTTTTCTGTGTTTATATATTACAGCTTCTGGCTTTTTGATTTTAAGGAATTCCTGTGTATATGAATGTTCTTTTTTGTCTCTGGGTTTATAAGTGTTCCTTGTGCTTTTTTTTTTTTTTTAGCTCTTTTTCTTCTGTTGTTTATTTGTCTTATTCTGGTATCTTTTATTATTTTATTTTATTTTATTATTATTTCTTAGATGCCTGCTTGTTTTCTAACTAGACACAGAAATGATGTGGATATGTGATAGAAAGGAGGTGGGAAGGGTCTCAGAGAAGCTGGGGAGGGGAAACTATAATCAGAATATATAGTGTATGAAAAAAATCTATTTAAAATAAAAATAGAAAGAAAAATAGAGACAGCCATTTCTTGATCTCTTATGATGAATAATAGCCTTTTCTCTTTTGAAATTATCTCTACATTGACATTGTTGCTGAGCTCAATTGTTTTCTTTCATCTTTCAGAAGTAGGTAATTTTGTTTATTATTAAATAAACAATTTCTTCCATGGATGTTCTTTGAGAGTCACTGTGATGTTATATCACTTCTCATCTATATTTAAGCCCACAATTGCTGAAAAAGCTAAATTTCCATTAAAGTATTTCAATTTTCCAAAAAGAACACCTATGTAGTGTAATCACTATATGTGAGTTTGAAGAGCTGTTTACATACCCTATACACAACAAGCGTTGCAGGAAATCCAGGGAGAGTATAAGGATCACTTTGTGAACTGAATGTGTTGTTGATACATTTGATGGAAGTGCTATTTCAAAAACGTGTCCTTCAGTACTTCTGCTTGAGGAATATTTACAACTGTACAAGTGTTTTTATTTTTACTTAATCATACCATTACCATTTCCATAAAAGTTTCCCATGAAGTATTTTAAAAGGTTTCTCACTAATTTACTATATCAGGGTGTTCTAAACTCTGCTAGAATAGATTATTTAAAACACTGTGAGCTCCATTTGGTGGGTTACAGAGCCGAATATTTCACAGTATAATTGAGCTAAGATAAGATGACAACCGAGGGCTCGCCCAAAAGTTAGCAGCAGTTCTTTATCTTCATACCTAGGTGCCCATAAGCCCCAAATGTATTTTTCTTTCTTTCTGATTCCAGAAAGCTGTAGAATTCTTAATGTTTCCAGGGAAACATACTATTTTCTTTCTTACCATAAGTCCAAGAAAATTAGTGTTGCCTCTCATTGACTCTGCTGGGGACAAAGATCAATTTTAAATCAATTACTGTGTCTGTGATCTGAGCCAATCTAAGGGACTGAGCCGGGTCACATGGCTAAAGATGACAGAAACCAGCCTCACTGAGATCATGGCAGTCTAACAAGTACAGATTCTCACAATAAAGAGATGTGGAGCATGTAGACCCCCTAACTCACAGCCTCTCATAGCACTGAAAACATATAAGGAACTTCATGAAAAAAGATGATGTACCATCCAAAATTTACACAGTAGACCAGCTGGCAGATTAAAGTACAATCATATTAGGATTTTTAATCTGCTTTATCAAAAATCCAAGCTTCATACCAGATTCTCTGAATCCTTCCAAAATGCCTGGTTTTAGATAAGAGGATTATGAATCGATACCTTTTCCAAAGGATCTCTGTAACTAGCAAGCAGCTTGCTTTGTTTGTTTTGGGTTTGTATGTTTTATAGATTCTGGCTACATTTTCAGGCCCTGAACACTGAAGGAATCGAGAAAACTGCAACTTTATCTCGCCATCTTTGTTTCCTCTTGTCCAGAAAGTTTCTTTGTAGTTAAATATTGGTGTGTTTAAATTACTTATCTGATTTTGATTCAACTTTGTTAAGTGGTACCTATTGTTAAGATCATCCATTTCTTTTAGATTGATCAATTTGGTGGAGTAGGGTTTTCTAAGTATGTCCTTATGATTCTCAGAATTTTCTTGGTGTCTGTTGTTATGATCCCCTTTTCATTTGTAAGTTTGTTAATTTTGAGGTTCTCTCTGCCTTTTTGTTAATTTGAAGAAGGGTTTGTCAATATTATTGATTTATTTTCAAAGAACCAACTTTTGTTTTTCATTGATCTGTTATATTGTTTGTTGTTTGTTTCTATTTTAATGATTGAGGCCATAGTTTGATTATTTATTGTCTTCTCCTCATGGGTATGATTTCATCTTTTTTTTTTCTAGAGCTTTCTGGTATGCTGTGCTATCTTAGTAGTATGATATCTCTCCAATTTGTTTTTAATGCAGGCATTGAGTGCTATGAACTTGTGTCTTAAAACTGCCTTCATGATGTCGCCGAGGCATGGGTATGTTGTGTATTTATTCCCATTCAATGCTAGTAAGCTTATAACTTCTCTCTTGACCCATTTTTCATTCAGTAGTGAGTTTTTCAATTTTCATGAGTTTTTAGGTATCCTGTTGTTTCTATTGTTGCTGATACTCAGCCTTAATCTAGAGAGATCTGAAAGAATGTGGAGCATTATTTCAATTTTCTTACATCTGTTGAGCCTCACTTTGGGTCTGACAATGCCGACAATTTTGGACAAAGTTCCATGAAGTCCTAAGAAGAAGGTATATTTTGTTAAGCTTGGGTGAAATGTTCTGTTGGGTAAAATGTTTTGGATAAGTTAGATCCATTTGGTTTATAATGTCAGGTAGCTTCAGCATTTCTCTGTTGATTTTTTGTTTGGATGATCTGTCTACAGGTGAGGGTAGAGTATTGAAGCCTCCCACTCTGTGTGTGAGGATGAATATGTGATTTAAGCTATATAGTGTTTCTTTTATGAACTTGGATGTTTTTGTGCTTGGAGCATAGATGTTAAGAATTGCAATATACTCTTGGTGGACTTTCCCTTTGATGAGTATATACTGTTCTTCCATTTTCTTCAGTTTAGTTTTGATTTGAAGAGTATTTTATAAATTATTGAAATGACTACACAGGCTTGATTCTTGTGTCCATTTACTTGGAATAGCTTTTTCCATCATTTTATCCTTGATATTAAAGTGTGTTTCTTGGAATCAGAAAAAGGATAGGTTCTTAAAGCTGTAGAGAGCAAGGCTCCTCCTATCGTACCTGGGAATTATCTCTTGCTGCACAGGTGGTCCCAGGGTGCATCACAATATCCATCATCACTATTTGTACTGTGGCTTTGACTCTTCAATTTATAGCCTCTTCACAAGTATCATGGGCAAAAATGCTCTAAAACAGAGATCTTGTTAACCACAATTTGGTTAACAAGAAGATCACCTTACCTCTAAGAATATACCACCCACCTCATAAATATTCTTAAAACTTAAAGATGAATGCACAACATATAATTTGATGTGCTGTTACTACCCACATATCAGGTCATACTGCTTCATTTTTTTTTCCTGTAGCAGACTTTGCTTTACCAAATACACTTCTGCTTAAGCTATTAGGTCTCTTGGCTGAATTCTTTCAATCAAGAAAAACAAGAGCCAAACAGAAAGCTTCACATAATAATATTTTTATAAACTTCATAACAAAATTCCTTTCTTTCAGTGTATGCCACAAACTTCTAATACCTAATGCCACCATTTCAGTTGGTGAAAGAACATAACCCACTTTTAGGGAATGAAACAAGGAGAATGTGTTCATTAACCAGCTGCATGTTACGTGACCACTACACACCTGGTAGTAGGGAAAAGTCAGCTCACAAGACAAGATCATCGCTATTACACTGCTTATATGTAGAAGCGAGACATGATCTTAGTGTTAACTTTCCTTGTCACTCTCGAATTGGGCATCAATTCAATTGTTTTCTTATTATTACATACTGACCATTTTTTTCTGGCTGCTTAAACTGTTGAGTGTCCTTTGAGGAGTTAATATTTTCAGTTATGATAAACTCAGGAAGATTACTCAGAGAAGTAACCTTCCACCACTTCAACAGCCTTAATGAACTCCAAGTAAGATCATATCTTCCTGGACTAGTGTTTATTCTTTTTTTTTTTTTTCTCTTCCATGAGGAGGAAGTTTGAACTTAAATTCCATTAAGAGTGACAAATAGCTAAGCTGTGCATTGGACAAAAATCGAAAGAGAGTATTTGGTGTTGATTGGAAGTGTTCATGGGAGCATCTCATGAAACTAGCCAAAGCTGGCAATGAAGGTTTTCTCAATCAGCGAAGTGCCTTTCTGATGCCATTTTTGAGCTCGTGCGCAGCCTCCATGTTTTTAATGTGGCCGCAACTATGGACGTGGGCTAGTCAGAACTTTTCTTTGACAAAGTAACAAATGAGTCCTTTTAATGGAAATGTTGTGACTTGGAGTAAAACAGTCATTTTTCCCCTAGTGTCTGAAGATATAAATATCAAGATGGATTGAGTTCATATTTTATGTAATGAAGAAAGAAGACACCTGAAAGGAGAATATAGCCACAAAAATGGAATAATTATTAGAGTAATCACAGAAACAAGGAAAGTATAGAGGGGCCGTGGGGCTAGGTTTTAAAAAGAGATTATTGGCAGGATATTGGTGATATGAAGTGGGAAACAGAAAACAGGGATACAGTTTCCAAGCAAGGAGGAGAAAGAAATGTCAACGTAGAAAAACAATGAAGGAAAAGATACAAATAATACCAACGATGAGGGATAAAGCCTCAAAAAATAGCATTATTTTGTATTTTCTAAAATCACAAACACACACAAATCTTAAAGGAATTTAAGCTACTTGGGCTGACAGTGTTCCCCCACAAGAACCATTTGCTAACAAAACCCCCAAAACTACGCAGGAGAAACCACCTTTCAAATAGTTGGTCAGGGTAATCCTGAAACACAGACTTTACATGTTGTCCTTGGTTGCTCTCAGGGGCTGAGAGTGGATCTTTATTTCTGAAGGCACAATAAACTCAGGATATGGGACTTGGATGCTTTAAGCTTGATCTGACCTGGAAGTTTCTATTTTGAGGTCTAGCTTCTAACCAGAAATACTATACAAGCCACCAAGGAAGGGAGCTATTAAACCGTCCTCCTGAGCTGCAATAGCTATACACCATGAACATGAGCAGCGTGATGAGATACTTGTGGGGACACAGTGGTGCTCACATGTTGGGACTGGCTGACAATGGTCTAAGTTCACCCTACAGGAGGAAAATTATTTCTGCTACTGGAAACCCAGCCAGCTTCCCAGGGCTAGAGAGATCGTGGACCAGAAAACAATCTACATCTGCCACCTGGCAACACCAGCATAGTTACTTATGCTCCATTTTAAATGTTATCCTTACACCTGAAAGTGAGTATAACTACACCCACCCCAACAAATAAAAGTCGCCTCTTTTCTGGAAAATGCAGACCACTACAGAAAGCTACAACAGGGCACAGTGCAAAGATCAGCAATAGATGGGGTTCCCACTCTCAACGCATATTTTGTCTGTATCAAAACTCTTGCACTTATCAGTCAGGGGATATTGCCAAGGAGGATTAAGAAAGGTTGTATAAGCCAGAATACCAGGAGTCTTCTGTGAAACAATCCGTCCTAGAAATGGCTGCACAAACAAGACCAGAAAGTAGCAATGCCAATGGATATGTTAATGTGGAATGAGGAAATCATACATCGTCCTTACCCTAGACAAAAAATTACAGACAAATAATGAGCACTTGTAGAAGCAGAATTAGGCTCTAGCATGGATGAGCCTCTTTATTGGTTATGCAAAGCAAAGCAGCTATCATATACATACAAACAACAAAAGTATACTCAACAGGTTGTATTTACATATTTGTATATACAAACACATACACAAACCAATAATAATAATCAAAAGAGAGAGGCTATAAAAAAGTGTTGGTTCAATTCTCATTCATTAAGACAAAGGTGATAAACACTGGAAACAGGAGAAGACAGGGAACAGGACAGGAGCCTACCACAGAGGGCCTCGAGGTATCACAGCAGAGGCTGACACTCATAGCCAAACTTTGGGCAGAGGGCATGGAATTTTATGAAAGAAGGGGGAGATAGAAAGACCTGCAGAGGATAGGAACTCCACAAAGAGACTAAAAGAGATGAGACAAAAACAAACAAACAAACAAACAAACAAACCTGAGCCCTGGGAGCCATGCAGAGACTGGTACCCCATTGTCAAAACCAAGAACCATGCATAAAAAGGACCTAAAACCACTGCTCAGATGTAGCCCATAGACTCAGTATCCAAGTGGGTTCCCTAGTAAGGGGAACAGGGGCTGTCTCTGACATGAACTCAGTGGCTGGCTCTCTGATCACCTCCCCCTGGAGGTGCAGCCTTGCCAGGCCACAGAGGAAGACAATGCAGCATGTCCTGATGAGACCTGATAGGCTAGGGTCAAATAGTAGGGGAAGAGGACCTCCTCTATCAGTGGACTAGGGGAGTGGGATAGGGGGAGAAGAGTGAGGGAGGGTGCCACAGCTGGCATACAAATTGAATAAATTGTAATAAATAATAATAATAATAAAAATATGTTGGCGGGGACATGGGACAGAAAAGGAGGGGATAAACTCATGTCATTCTATTTCAATTAAAATATACTCTGGATAAATAAAAATAGATAAATAAATAGAAGCAATCCCAATCACTCTATCAGGTTTGTGCTAATACTGCTGGTAAATTTCTTTTATGGCTGAAGAAAACTGAAGTTTGGCTTGCAGTGTTGACAAATTAAATGTAGCAAATATCCCTGTATTACATAACTCCAGATGGTGTCTTAGGCTTCTGCAGTTTTCCTTCTGTCCACTTTACCTCTGAATGCATTATGCGCCTTAATTCTCAGTGGGGAAGACAGTTAAGCACATAGGTTATAATTGCCTTTTAACTGAGATTGGATTTCTTTCTGATGTTGCAGACAGTTCTCTTTTAACCTGAAAGCCGGGGCTTACTGGCTGAGTCTTGTTAAAGCCTATTTATTTCCTTCTACAAGTCAGGTGTAGTAAGAATTTTGTTAAGGTGATAAGCTTCCCAAAGATTTTGGGGGATCAAGACAAGAATTTTAGTGCTAAAAATGAAAAAATAAAACCGGTGACTTTGAAGCTGTTTACACACACATGATGAGAGAGGGAGAGAGAAAGAGAGAACTTAGTGGGGCTATTTAGTGCTGCTCTAACGCACTTGTGTTTTTCGGGCTGACCACTTGGCAATGGGCAAGTGCTCCCGAGAGGAAATGGATTATTAGCAGCCACTGATTTCCTGCGGCTTCCATCTCAGGGTGAGGCCTTGTGGAGTTTTCCCCGTGCACACTTGCGAGTTGAGAATATTGCCTGTTATTCCTCCTTCTGGACGTTCAAATTAAATTCCCCTTAATTACCTCCTTGGTCTGTACCTGCATCATGTCATGGTATAGTGGATCTAGGCTACTATGAGGTATGTATGTTCCTGTGAAGCAATTCTGTACTATCTCTAATAGTTCTATTATTGAAATCAGCTCGTCGGGCAAGTGCAATACATTGTGCTGGCATCCTGCAGACAGTACAATTGCAGATATGTTCACTGAGGGACATGAGACCATATGCTCTGTTTTGCTTTATAACTACAAGTACCATTTCTAAAAGACATTGTATTCTTGCTATTTGTAATTCCCTTGCTATTTGAGGGAAAATACAGAGAAATTCTGTCTTAATAAAACATTATACTAAAATAAAACTATATTTGGTTATTATTGCTGTTAGCATGGCCATGTTCCTACCTTGATTATTTTTGTAATTGTGAATAAAGTTCTGATATACATGTCTTCTCACAGAAGGATAGGATGTCAGGTAACAGTAAGGTGATTAGAAAATAATCATTATATTAAATTAGATATTTTTTAAAAATCATAGCCATAGCTATAAAACTTCTAACTAAAATGGGCTAAAATAAAAATCCTCAGATCTATAATCATGACTCCCCACTAATGGACTGCACTAGAGATACCTTGCCAAGTCACTATGGTTTGCCTGATTGTCCTTTGATGCAAGAAATTTCCCTGTTAACCCTAATTGGGCTACTTAGAACAGGGCAGGCTGTTGCTTATTAAGAAAACTCCCTGGAGATTTAGAACTAAGCAATAAACTATGAAACTGAAGCCTGGTGCTTAAGGCCAGGAAGTCTCGGGGAAAAGGATGTTTCCAGAATAAGCAACAGAGTCCTGAAAATTCTCAACGAAGACTCTGCTCCTGCGGCTTCTTACGGTTGTTTCGATGACGCCAACTATCACGCTTCCACCGGAGTTTAGTGAGCTTTCTACTCACTGAAAAAAAAAAAAAAAAAAAAAAAAAAAAAAAAATGAGGAGTTGCTGTTTTATCAGAAGGGATCCATTTTCCAGTACAGTTGTTGCCACGGGGGAAGTGGGGCACTCTTTGTTTCTGTACAGAGGCGTCAATCTCCATGACGGGAAATGTTTGGCTGAAGCAACACTTTTATGCACGTCACCCGAACCCGAACCCCCATTCCAATTGCTGGCTTGATGTTATGATGTCTTGCATACATCTGTCATTAGACATAACAAGATTAAAAAAAAAAAAATCAGACAACCAATATGAAGAGCCACTGAGGTCCCAGGCTAGCTTTAGCTCTTTGTAATGGTAGCACATTGATCAGCCAGGCAGTTTAATGAATCTGCCGTCTTGGATCAGCACTTATTCTCTAAATTAAGTCATATCCCATGTAGAAACCTTATTGTTATTCATGGTGCTTCCCAGACACAACTGAAAGATTCTATTAAATCAATATGTTTCTATGAGGAACAGCTTGTTGGGAGAAGGCAATGAGAAAATCCACAAGAAATTACAAAAGACAAAGGCAGTTTCATCTTATTAAGGGAGTTCCAAGATGTGTCCTCAAGTGCTAGCAATGATTCTTTTCAAAGACCCCGCCTTTGGAATATAAAGGAAGTGTTATGTGCTGAGATGAGCATAAACTCACTCTCTGAACGTGAGGCAGTCTGTGAAAACATTCTCCTTAACTGCTAGCAGCAAACTCTCTACCCATGCATAGAATGTGAAGTGCCTGACCTGAAAAGCCAAGCAAGTTACCCGTGTTTAGACAATAAGATTTGTTAGAATGGAGTTGTATCATCTCCATCTTGTCCTTATGTTGAAATTTTAGTATTTAAGTGATATTGTAATCTGACCAGGACAGAAGCAGATTAAAAAAAACTTCTGTAATTTAATTATAAGACAGACAAAGATATGTTTGACTTTAAATATGGCGATTTACCATATAAGTAAACTTAGTCAAGTCAGTCATCCATCCCTTACAAAATGAGGAATTGCATCCTTGCTTGTTTCAGAGCATTGTACCTCATTTGTGTATTTGATTGGCAGAAACTACGGCAGTGTTGGAATGACAGCTGATAATCTGAAATGTACTGGGGGGAGGGGGCATGAAAATACTGGGAAACCCTGTAAGATTACCTTCTCCATTGGAAATTCCTGATAGTATTATTATTACTGACTAGTTTAATCCATCGTGCCCCCCCCGTGTGTGTGTGTGTGTGTGTGTGTGTGACTAAGTCAGCTTGCATGCCCATACACATATACCTGTCTAGGTATAAGCACACTCATGTGTCTATGGGTGCCCACACATGTGCACATTGCTGCCAAGTGTCTTTTCCTGTACATCACTCTTCATCACATTTTTCTGAGACAGGGTCTCTTGGGCTGGCTAGCCAGGGACCTGCAGGGCTATGTCTGTCTCTGATACTAACAGTGGGGTTACAGGAATGTACTTCTGTGCACAGGTTTTCACTGGGTTCCGAAAATCCAAGCTCAAGTCTTCGTACCTGCGTAGCAAGCACTTTAACATTCTCCCCGATTCTTTAACCTTTATCATTGACTGGTGTTTTGGCCTAACATTAGCACATGCCTCGTTCTCTTATGTTTTATTATGTCACTATCCAATTCTTGTAACTAGTGACCAGCAAAATTTTTGTCTTTTGACTTTCAGCATAAACAGGAAATTGATGAAAAGTAGGTAGGTAATGACTATGGTTTTCCAGACAGGGGTAGGAAGTTGGAAACACGACATATTCCAGGCTGATCTGTCAGAAAGGACTAATTGAATTGTTGATTACTTTACAAGTTAGTGAGAGGGTAAGCCGTGAGGCTAGTTGAAAGGACAGATGCCAGATAATGGAGTTATAAAGTAAGCCATATTTAAAGATGATAAACAAAGCATTTCCAATGGGACTTTGACTTATCTAACTATCTATCTATCTATCTATCTATCTATCTATTTATCTGTTTGTTTGTTTATTTATTATTTCCTCTTTTTTAAAAATTGAAACTAGATTCTTCTCTCATATAACATATCCCACCCTTCCCTCCAAATCTCTTAACTTCCCCAGTCTCCCTTCTTCCCCAGATCCACTCCCCCTCCATTTACTCTTCATAAAAGATCAGGTCTCCAAGAGCCATAGCAAAACATGATGAAATAAGATACATAAGACAAGGAGAAAGCCCTCATGTCAAGGCTGGACAAGGCAACCCAATGGAAAAGGGTCTCAAGGGCAGGCAAAAGAGTCACAGATACAGCTGCTCCCATTGTTAGCAGTCCCTCAAAACCACCAAACTAATCGTCAGAACATATTTACAGAGGAGCTAATACAGACCAGTCAGGCCCTGTGATTGCAGCTTCAGCTGCTGTGAGCTCACATGAGCCCCGTTAGTTGACTCAGTGGGCCAGTATGCTGGTTTTACTATGACTTAAATGGCTCAGTGAAGTCTAAACTGAATTAGCTGATCATTTCATATGTTTAATAATTTATGTTACTCAAATGCAAGTCCCTTCAATAAGTGTACTATTTTTAGAGTAGTAGTAAGTAATTACACAACTTATTTTTTATGTTAACTATGTAAATGCACTTCTGTAGGAAAGAGACAGTGAGAAGAATAAACATGACATAGATGCATTCCAAACCTAAAAATGTGCATCATAGTGTCTCTATCAAATACCTGAGGGACTAGTAACTTCCTGAAATTAGTAAAATGCAAAAATCAATTGTATTAATAGTCATTTCCAACAAAACATACCAAAAAGAGTTTGAGAATACATCATCAAAGTAAATTTTTTTCTTGAATTTTGAAATTCTTCTTTGACATTTTAATACATTTTTATATTAAGTACACTATTTCACAAGAATATTATCACTGTATAAGGAAAGGGAAAGCTGTCTATAACTTCATTATGCCACAAGCATTTTTAATAAAATTATCATTTTCCTTCAGTTAAAATATTTTTTATTAATTTCATTTGTAAATAATACTGATGGAAATATCTTTATGCATAAACATTTGTAGGTGAGAACCTTAAATCTAAACTACAGATGACCAGAAGTATTTAAGTTTTCAAATTTTTAAAATTTGGAATATTTACTGTATATAATAAGATCTCTTAAGGATGAGTCTCTACTCTGTACATGAAATTCATGCATATTTCAGGTATACTATGTGTTTGGCCCAAAGCTAATTTATGCAATATTTTGAATCAATTTCACATATACAATAGAGTTTTTCTTCATTAAGTGCTCAAAACTAAGATGAGCTATATCTCAGTTGACAGAGTGCTTTACTACCACATGAAACCAGAGGGCTCAGGCTAGATCTAGTCTGAAACCCTCCTTCTAATGGACAGCTTTCATAGTGCCAGGAGGCACCATGAAGGATTCCAAACGAGAGAAACAACCAAAAGTCCTACTCATCTCTGATGCCTCTGAACCACAGCAATGACAAGGATGGCATGATAGCTCCAGAGCATACAATAGCAGCGTGCACACCGTGGTTTTAACCAATAGCTCTGTAATTGATTTAAGGCCTGCTGAGCAGAGAGGAAATCATTCCAATACTAGAAACCCAGTCAACAACAGAGATTAGTGAAGCCAAAGATCTTGTAGAAAGACTTATAAATGACATTACTAAACCAACATGATCTCTAACTATATTTTAAATAGTTTTCCTTATACTCACAGAAAAGAGTAGTTCTCAATCCTCAGAAGGAAATGTCCCTCTGTAATAGACAGAGACCATTACAGAAAACCAAAACCAGTAAAAATCCAGAGTTGTGGAACCCAGTTGCAACTGATGTGTCTATAATGTAACTCCTGTATCTAAGATTTAGGGATCAATATGGGGAAAAGGAGAGGTAAGAATATAAGAGCCAAAGGAATAAATAGAAATTTTCTGTGGGATGGTCTTTCTGACATGTCAGAAAATCTACATCCGTGAAGTCTCTTCAATACGACTGCCTAAACATTACCTGAACAAGATCCATACCAATAGACATGCTAATAAAGAAGAGGTAAGGGTCATGAGACCTCAACTCTAGACAAAGTATGGCAGCCAAAGAAAGAATGCTTCAGAGGGTAGAAATAGCCTTCCTGGGAGTGATCATACCACTGGTCAAAGCTGAAAAAATAGATATGAAAGTAACATTATGTGGACTGAGTAGGTTGTAGTTTTATATTTGAAAATACACACACAGCTGTAATAGCAATAACATTAAAAGAGGTCATGTGCTGACTGAGACTCAGGATGAGCAATTACATAGGTGAAGTTTAAAGGAGAAAGTAAGAGAGGAGAAATGATGTAATTGTGCTGTATTGCATTCTCTAAAAACTGAAAAAGTAAATACACTTTAAAAAAATTAAATATCATATTATTCTCCCCTTTGCTTTTCTCCATCCTTCCCCTCTTATGGACGTCTCTTTATTCCCTCTGAAATTCTAGCCTGTTTTCTATGATTGTTATTATTATGCTTGTGTATAAATGCATAGATATATAAACATACTCTGAAAAGGGCATTTAACTTTTCTTTTATGTACCTGCTTTCAGGGATAACCACTTGGAATTGGATAATAATTACAGAGCTCTTTCCCTAGTATAATTAATCCTTCTTTCCTCCTGTAATTGCCTCTAGTTCTTTGTTGAGGAGCGAGGACCCTTCTGGCGTTCTCCTGCCTTGATAACACGTCTACTGCAGTCATTGTTCCAGTAACAGTCTATGCACTCATATTGTTGAGAGGTCATGGAGTAGCCTCCCTGTTATTTCTGGAAGACCTGTTCTCACAGAAAGCACCCTGCTTCTGTCTCCTACAATCTTTGTGCCACGCCTTCCAAATGTTCTGAGTGTTATGTGTTGAAGTTGTGTTTTGATGTTTTTTTAGTAAGTGGAGAAAGCTACATTCATCTGTGGGTATAAGGACAGATATTTGCAATGTGCTTGCTGGTTTCATCGACTTGACACAGCTGGAGTCATCTGCAAAAAGAGACGGCCAAGTGAGGAAATTCCTCAGTAAGGTCTAGCTTTATAGAATTTTCTTAATTAGAGATGTCGTTTGAGAGCCCCGCCCAGTGTGGGTGGGTCCATCCCTGGTCTGGCATCCCAAGTTCTGTAAGAAAGCAGGCTGAGAAAGCCATGAGGAGCAAGTGCCTCTTCATCAGTCCCTGCCTCCAGGGCCCTGCCCTGCTTAAGTTCCTGTGCTGACTTCCTCCTCTGAAGAAGTGGAAGCCGAATAAACCATTTGTTCCTCAAGTTGCTTTTGGTCGTGCAGTTTCGTCGCAGGAATAGTAACGCTAACTAAAGCAGAATGAAATCAGTAGTTACACTTGTTTAGTAAAGCGATTGTAGAAGGTTCTCCTCTGATCTATGACCTCCTTAGTCCTGGGAGATTCTGTAGGTTTCTAGTATCAGAAACAGTTTCTAT
>NW_026596051.1:44824879-44828999 GCF_907164565.1 Psammomys obesus
TTTTGAGTCCTGTGTCTGAAGTGCATAGTGTCTTCAACAAAATAAAATAAAATAAATGGTAATGTGGGTTCAGATAATACCAGATAGAATATAAGAAATGAAGAAGAAATCAAACATAAAAATAATAGTAATGTGGATATTAAGGATGATTTTTTTCATTCATTCATTCTTTTGACAGCTACAAAATGTTTAATATTATTATGTGTTCAGTATTCAAATAATGACAATTTGAAAAAAAATTCAATGATGACTCTGTGATGAAATTTATAAGCTATTAAATACAAAAAAAGGACAATTCAATCCTGGACAAAAAAAAAAAAGATATTTTTTACATTGGTAAAGGCAGATAAGTTTTTTGATTTGTTTTATTTTGTTTTGTTTTTTCATCCTAAATTAACAGCTCATTTCCAGTGGTACAAAAGTTTAGATTAGGAAAGAGATGAGTCTTTGCCAGACTGCACAGTAACACATTTGGATTTTTTATGCCCCATTAACTTAATGCCCAATCTTACTGTCATCATAGGTATTAGGAATATAAATGTCCAAGTTTCGATGTTGGTATATTTTTAAAATTTATGGCCATGAGCCAAGATGAAATTTCCAAATATGTAACCAAGACAAAAAAGAGAAGCTGTCTTTACAAAAATCATTGGTAAATCCCACATTTTCAATGTCAAAGAAATTCGAAGAAACTGAAAAAAAAAAAAAAAGATTCTGAAGAGTCTATGTAGGAAAGGAAAAACAGGTGGAGCGCAGTGTTTTCTGAAAACCACGGTAGCCACCTGTGTGAAATCTAGCTGAAAGATCAGAGAAAAATGGAACAGCAGTTTCAAAGACAATATTTACTTTTACAATAAAATATCATCTGTTTGAAAATTTATGGGAAATATTTGATAAAAGAAAACAACAACAAAAAACAAACATAAAACAAAACAAAAAGAACAAAATACAAGAGAGGCAGCAGGTAATGGCTGTGGTCAAGACAAGGCTGCTTAGAACTGAGAAGCCTTACAGACCAATTAATTTCCCATAGAGAAAACATTCAGGATGATGAAACTAAAAATGTTCTCTTTAGCAAATAATTCACCCCACATCCAATGTTACCTAAGTGACTACCTGCCATTTATGTAAAATAACAAGATTGAAAGAATTATTATTATCCTGGCTCCTATGAGATATAATCATTTTATAAAAAAGATGCATTTCCCTAACCAGCAATTCATGATACTATAAATAACTAAAATTAATCACCACTATGTTGAGGACTGTTATACAACTTGATGAATATTAATTGCAAATTAACGTGCATCTGGATTTCAGTATATGCCTGCCTATAAATTGCTAATATAAAAAATACATACGAGAAATAACATTCCTGTTTCACTATCTAATTTAGTCAAACTTTAGCCCTACTGAGATCCCTGTGTCACACATAGACTTTTTTCATTTTATTCTTTTGTTTGTTCTTTTTTTTTTTTTTTTCCTAGAGAGGGTTTCTCTGTGTAACGATGGCTGTCCTGGACTCACTTTGTAGACCAGGCTGGCCTCAGACATCTACCTGCCTCTACTTCCTGAGTTCTGGAATTAAAGACGTGCAGCACCACAGCTGGTGGACTGTGTTGAAATGAAATCGAGGGCTGCTACTGCTGTCATCCATGCAAATCCTAACTGCTAAGTGTTTTGTACAGAAGGTTTGAAATCTGCAGAAGTGTGGTTTTCTTTTTAATGCCTTCCTATCAGTCAGGCCTTGCTGGCCTACTCTTCGGGGATCTATAAAACCTTTCAAAGGGAAAAAGCACATAGATCTCTACAGGTCTAGAGCACTTTGCAGCTCTTGAGGTGTTTTTAAATAATGTTCTTTCAGCCGACTGACTACTTGTGACTCTCCTGAGTCTCAGGAGTCAGCTAAAGAGTATCTGAAAGCAGCTGTTAGAGTAGGAGGCAAAGACTGATTGAGTGACTTCTGGGAATTAGCCATTGGAAAGCAGTGTTGACATCACAGGGTACGGGATAGTTCTTGCTAGCAATCGCTGTTCATGGAAGCAGCTGTTATCTCAAGACTTTGGGGTGTGCTGTCACACATCACAGCCAATGAGTGGTGCTCCTAGGAAGGGAGACCAGTGTTGAACTTCCAGCGGTGCCACTTTAAAATACAGGAATAAAGACAGAGCAGAGGTTGAAGGAATGTGCAACCAGTGCCTGGTCCAACCTGGCATCCACTCCACGGGAGAGAGCCAACCCTGATGTCATTGATGCTGTTCCACTGTGTTTGCAGGTGGGAGCCCAGCGTGGCTGTCCTCTGAGAGGCTCAGCCTACTGACAGAAACGGAGACTCACAGCCAAACAATGGGCAGAACGGTGGGAGCCTTATAGAAGAATCTGGGGAAGGATAGAAGGACCCAGAAGGGACAGGAGCTCCACAAGAACACCAACAGTACCAACTAACCTGAGTTTGGGGAGACTGAAGCACCAACCAAGGACCTAGACCTAGGCCTTCTACACATAAATACCTAATGGGCAACTTAGCCTTCGTGAGGGTCCTCTAGAAAGGGGATCAGGGGCTATCTCTGACATATTCTCTGTTGCATACTTTTCTGTCACCTCTCCCTTGTGAGGCTGCCTTGATAGGCCACTGTGAAAGAGGAGAAAGTACACAGTTCTGATGCAACTGGATGTGCTGTGGTCTGTTTGTGGAGTGTGCTTCCCTTTTCTGAGTGTCAGAGAAGGGGGATTGGAGGGGTAAGGGATGAACAGAGGGGAGGAACTGGGAGGAGGGGAGGGAGGAGCCTAAGATTGAGATGTAAAGTGAATAATTAAATAAAGAAAAAATATTTTAAAAGAAGGAAGTGATTCAAATTCAAACTCTCAGTGTGGATTTTTGTTAGTGAAAGGGTCCTGGAGTTGGCCTTAAAAGTTTTGTCTCCTCGGCATGGGTAGGAGCAGATGCTTTTATGCTATAGAAGACACAGGAACTAAACAAGAGTTGACATATGCATATTGAAATGCAGTTATCATAAAACAAACCGTGTGCTCTCAAATCTACTCCTCGCTCAGATGATGGCCTGAAAATATTAATTTATTTCTCATTAGCATAACAAGGTAGAAACATGGAGTATCACTTTCAACAGCAGGTCATACAAAGCCTAGAGCTTCTAGTTTGTATCTTTCTCAAATTTTCTTTGCATTTCTCCTCCCTGAGGGATGGCAGCTGCCAGGAAAGCTCTGTAGAGAAGCCATCTGACTGGGACTGGAAAGGATTCATCTGAGACCCTCCAGAGGCCACATTTGTGAGCCTAGAATTAGATTTTCTGAGTCCTGCCAACAACTTTATTCACATAAGTATGCTCCAGTTCCAGGTGAGCCTCAAAACACCTGCTGTTCTCATCAAAAGGGCACACAGCTCTGCCACACCTGTCTTTCATAACCATACAAAATATGGAATAATAAACACATTGTGGGTAGCTGTCAAACTTTAAACTACCTTTATACTTGGTGGTAGAAAATATTTGCCAACTATGCATCTAAGAGAGTATTTATGTTTAGAAAAAAAAAAAAACCTAAACATCAAAAACGTCAACAACCCAATTTTTTAAATGACTAGATAAAGGGAATAAATAAATTAAAAGGAAAAAGATTACTAGAGTACTGAGCAAATGTTCTGAAAAGAAGAAATACAAATGACCAGAAAATGCTTTACAACATGGTCAAAATCCTTAGTTGATCAGTGAAATGAAGAGAAAAAACAGCTTTTAAGATTAAAACAGGAAACAAGCTAGGAACCTGCCACAGAAGGCCTCTGAAAGGCTCTGCCCTGCAGACTATCAAAGCAGACGCTGAGACTTATGGCCAACTGTTGGGCAAAGTGCATGGAATCTTATGAAAGAAGTAGGAAATGGTAAGATCTGGAGAGGACAGGAACTCCACAAGCAGAGCAACAAAGCCAGAAAATTTGAACACAGGGGTCTTCCCAGAGACTCATACTCCAACCAAGTACCATGCATGGAGATAACCTAGAACCCCTGCACAGATGTAGCCCATGGCAGTTCAGTGTCCAAGTGGGTTACATAGTAAAAGGAAGAGGGACTGCCTCTGACATAATCTGATTGGCCTGCTCTTTGAT
>NW_026596051.1:44829099-44833857 GCF_907164565.1 Psammomys obesus
GGACTGGGAGGGGAGGAGGGAGGGACTTATGGGGTTATACAAAGTGAATTAAAAAAAGATTCCAATTCCCTTCAGTCAGAACAGACATCAGCAAAAATACAAATGACAGTAAATGCTAGAGTAGATGTGGAGAAAGTAGAACTCTTAGATATTGTATGGAGCCATAAAGTATTGAAGGCAATTGGGAAATTAGTCTGGTTTCTTAGACTCATACTCCAGCCAAGGACCATGCATGGAGATAACCTAGAACCCCCACACAGGTGTAGCCCATGGCAGTTCAGTGTCCAGGTGGGTTCCATAATAATGGGAACAGGGACTGTCTCTGACATGAACTGATTGGCCTGCTCTTTGATTACCTCCCCCTGAGTGGGGAGCAGCCTTACCAGGCCAGAGAAGAAGACAATGCAGCCAGTCCTGATGAGACCTGATAGGTTTGGGTCAGAGGGAATGGGAGGAAGACATTCCCTATCAGTGGACTTGGGGAGGGGCATGGGTGGAGAGGGGGGGAGGGTGTAATTGGGAGGGGAGGAAGGAGGGAGCCACAGGGGGATACAAAGTGAATAAACTGTAATTAATGAAAAATAAAATAAAGTAAAAAAGAAATAGGACTGCTGTGTGGCCCACCTCTATCCCTCCCAGGCACATACCCCAAATACTTTATGTCTTACTACAAAGATACTTTCACATTCATGTTCATTGAAGCTCTATTCACAATATCTAGGGAATAGGACCACCCAAGATGCCCATCAACTAATGGATGGATAATGAAAATGTAGTACATACACAATGGACTAGTACTCAGCGCTAAAGAAAAATGAAATTATGCAGTTTTCAATCAATGGCTAAAACTAGTCAATCTCTGTAGCGTCATATAATGTAATTTCAGATTTTTAGAACTTAAAAACATACATAAGGGGCATTCATTTCACCATAAAATTTGATGACATAAAAGGAAGGAAGTTAATCACTAATAACTTCTCTACATGTGTGTTCTCTCTCACTCTTTCTTTTTATTTCACATCAGAATAAAAATAATATTTATTCCTTCCTCATACTATGAACAAGAGCTAGTTTCACCATATCAGACAAACATACCAACACAACACTTCATCTGAGAAGAAAAAGAATAAGTATAGAAACTATTGCAGAAATCTGTATGGAGAGGAATTTGGATTGGAGGTTGGGGTGATTGCTCAGTCAGTAAATGGCTTGCCATGCAAGCATGAAGGCCGTGCAAGCATGAGGACCAGGCTTGGTTCCCAGAATTGGTAGATCTAGTGGAACACGTGTGTAAATTCCAGTGCTTGTGAGCTGGAGATGGGTGGATTCCCGTGTTCCCTGGCCATTGAGCCTGGCCTACTTGGTAAGCTCCCGGGTAGCAAGAGATTCTGTCTCCATGGAAAGGTGGGTAGTAACTGAATAACTACACCCAAGGCTGACCTCTGTCCTCTACATGCTCATATACACACATGTATCTGAACATATGTACTCATAGCAATACACACAAAGGAAAAAACAGAAAAGGGGAAAGGAAAGAAAGTTAGTTGATTCAAAAAAATCCTTGATCCACAAAAATAAGAAATATGTATACAGGAGTGCTACTGATTTTTTTGAGTTAATTTTGTATCCGGCCACTTTGCTGAAGGTGTTTATCAGCTGTAGGAGTTCCCTGGTTGAGTTTTTGGGGTCACTCATGTATACTATCATATCATCTGCAAATAGTGATAATTTTACTTCTTCCTTTCCCATCTGTATCCCCTTGATCTCCTTCAATTGTCTTATTGCTCTAGCTAGGACTTCCAGCACTATGTTGAAGAGATATGGAGAGAGTGGGCAGCCTTGTCTTGTCCCTGATTTCAGTGGGATTGCTTTAAGTTTTTCTCCATTCAGTTTGATGTTGGCTATAGGCTTGCTGTATATCGCCTTTACTATGTTTAGATAAGTGCCTTGTATCCCTGATCTCTCCAATACTTTAAACATGAATGGATGTTGGATTTTGTCAAATGCTTTTTCAGCATCTAGGGAGATGATCATGTGATTTTTTTTCTTTCAGTTTGTTAATATGGTGGATCACATTGATGGATTTCTGTATATTGAACCACCCCTGCATACCTGGGATGAAGCCTACTTGGTCATAGTGGATAATATCTTTGATATGTTCTTGTATTCGGTTTGCGAGTATTTTGTTAAGTATTTTTGCATCAATGTTCATGAGGGAGATTGGCCTGAAATTCTCTTTCTTTGTTGAGTCTTTGTGAGGTTTACATACCAAGATGACTGTGGCTTCATAGAATGAGTTTGGTAATATTCCTTCTGTTTCTATTTTGTAGAATAGCAAGTCAAAGACTTGTATGAAAAAAATTTCAAGTCTCTGAAGAAAGAATTAGAAGAAGATATCAGAAGATGGAAAGATCTCCCATGCTCATGGCTTGGCAGGATTAACATAGTAAAAATGGCCATCCTGCCAAAAGCAATCTACAGATTTAATGCAATTCCCATCAAATTGCCAACACAATTCTTTACAGACCTGGAAAGAAAAATTCTCAACTTCGTATGGAATAACAAGAAACCGAGAATTGCTAAAACGATCCTCTACAATAAAAGATCTTCTGGAGGTATCTCCATCCCTGATCTCAAGCTGTACTATAGAGCAACAGTTATAAAAACTGCATGGTACTGGCATAGAAACAGAATGGTGGATCAATGGAATCGAACAGAAGACCCAGAAATAAACCCACACACTTACGGACACCTGATTTTTGACAAAGATGCCAAAACCATACAATGGAAAAAAGATAGCATCTTCAACAAATGGTGCTGGTCCAACTGGATGTCTACATGTAGAAAAATGAAAATAGATCCATACTTATGACCCTGCACAAAACTGAAGTCCAAGTGGATCAAAGACCTCAACATAAAACCAGACACATTAAATCGGCTAGAAAAAAAAAGTGGGGAATACCCTAGAACTCATTGGTACAGGAGAAAACTTCCTGAACAGAACACCAACAGCACAGGCTCTAAGAGCAACAATCAATAAATGGGACCTCATGAAACTGAAAAGCTTCTGTAAAGCAAAGGACACTGTCATCAAAACAAAGTGACTGCCTACAGATTGGGAAAGAATCTTCACCAACCCTTTATCTGACAGAGGACTCATATCCAGTATATATAAAGAACTAAAGAAGCTGAAAAGCAGCAAACCAAGTAATCCACTTAAAAAATGGGGAACAGAGCTAAAGAGAGAATTCTCTGCAGAGGAATATTGAATGGCAGAGAAGCACTTAAAGAAATGCTCAACTTCATTAGCCATTAGGGAAATGCAAATCAAAACAACCCTGAGATTTCACCTTACACCCATCAGAATGGCCAAGATGAAAATCTCAAGTGACAACACATGCTGGAGAGGTTGTGGAGAAAGGAGAACCCTTCTCCACTGCTGGTGGGAATGTAAACTTGTACAACCACTCTGGAAATCAATCTGGCACTTTCTCAGACAACTAGGAATAGTGCTTCCTCAAGATCCAGCCATATCACACCTAGGCATATACCCAAAAGAGGCTCAAGTACACAAAAAGGACATTTGCTCAACCATGTTTGTAGCAGCTTTATTTGTAATGGTCAGAAGCTGGAAACAGCCCAGATGCCCCTCAACAGAAGAATGGATGCAGAAACTGTGGTACATCTATACAAGGGAGTATTACTCAGCAATGAAAAATAAGGAAATCATGAAATTTGCAGGTAAATGGTGGGACCTGGAAAGGATCATCCTGAGTGAGTTGTCCCAGAAGCAAAAAGACACACATGGTATGTACTCACTGATATAAACATACAACATAGAATAAACCCACTAAAATCTGTACATCTAAACAAACCAAGCAAAAGAGAGGACCCTAACTAAAAATGCTCAATCCCCATCCTGAAAGGCAAAGAGGATGGACATCAGAAGAAAAAGAAAACAGGAAACTACCTCGGAACCTGCCACAGAGCAGGTTCCTCTGCCCTGCAGACTGTCAAAGCAGATGCTGAGCCTGATGGCCAACTGTCAGGTAGAGTGAATGGAATTTTATGTAAGAAGTGGGAAATAGTAAGAGCTGGAGAGGACAGGAACTCCACAAGGTGAGCAACAGAACAAGAAAATTTGAACACAGGGAACTTCCCAGAGACTCATATGCCAACCAAGGACTATTCATGGAGATAACCTAGAACCCTGACAATGCAGCCACTTCTAATGAGATCTGATAGACTAAGATCAGAAAGAAGGAGAGGAGGACCTCCCTATCAGTGGACTTGAGGAGGGGCATGCATGCAGAAGGGGGGTGGTGGTGGATGGAACTGGGAGGGGCGGAGGGAGGGGCTTATGGGGGATACAAAATGAATAAATTGTAATTAATAAAAGTTAAAAAATGGAAAAAAATAAGAAATATGTTCAGAAACTGTCTGTAAACTCCAAGGTTCTAAATCAATCAATAGTTTACTGTCAGACTAGCGGTCTGAAACATGGTTGCTAAATACCAGAGCTTACTTGTCAGTTTTTATAAATAGCCTGGTATTTAAAATTCATATCCACTGGATGACATTTCATCTTTCTTGCCCCAGGTTATGACTATTAGCTGTATTTTGTCTGAAACTGTCATCTGATTAGCTTAAGCAAAAATGGGGGAAGTGCTCTTTACTAAGGAAAGGAGCATTTTATTTTGAAAATGGTACCATTTCTAATAGGTGCCAAAATGTCTATCTCTTTCTCTCTCTCTCTCT
>NW_026596051.1:44833867-44854670 GCF_907164565.1 Psammomys obesus
TCTCTCTCTCTCTCTCTCTCTCTCTCTCTCTCTTTCTCTCTCTCTCTTTCACACACACAGAGGGAGAACCCACATCACTGTAAATCTTGTAAAGTTCTGAAAGTTTTCTTCCTGGGGCTGGGCTAAGAGAAGTTTGTCTTGACTTAATAATACTAGCATCTTCTGATAAATTGCTGTTTATGCTTCCTTTATTTTATGTGAGTCATTTATTTAAGCACAGCGAGGAAAGCGTGCTTTCCTGGAATTGCTTTGGAATTTAAAGTGGGAGCTACTTCTTTAAATCCAAGTATGACCTCAATGAAACAAATTATGCTGTTATCTGTGTGTCCAAGTGCCAGGGAACAATAAGTATTTCCCATAGTTGAAAATGATCTTCTTCCAGGAGTGTGTCTTAAGAAACAGAACAATTGTCTGAAGAATCAATTAGACCTACACAGAAGGCAGCATGTAACATCTTTGTCTGGAGGTCTGGAAAGTTCAAGTGTATAATTATTCTTTGTCCAATGTTTCTTTAAAAGATTATTGTACCTACTTAGAGAAAAGAGAACACTGAAATGCATTTGAACTCTTAATAGTAGATATCTTAATAGTGGATAACAGACCTGTAGATTTTCCCCATGAAAGGATGAGGGTATCTTCATATTGAGAATGAAAATGATAGGCAGGTTAATTTAGAACTAGGAGCGGGAAAGAATATAATTAAAATTTATAGTATGAACCTCACACAGAAAAATAATTTTTAAAGTTTGTGGTCCTTAGAGTAAGATGTGCCTGGCTTATTTTCAGCATCAAACATGCACTAATTTGTCAGTGGAGGCGAGAGGCTCAGTTGTTGCCCATACTGTCCTGTACTTAAAAAGAGATTCCACACAGTTTGTTTCGAGTAAGAGGCTTTTGTGGGAAGACTTTCTCTAACCAGAATCAGGCTGATCTGACAACTGCCATATCAAATGGAAGGTATGCCCCATGTCATACTAAGATAGGCTACATACGCCTTCTCTTTTACTGCATTTATTTGACTTCTTAAAAAAAAAAAAAACAACAACTGATTAATTAGTCTCTTCTTTGACAAGTATATACATTTATGCTATAGACATTTGTACTGTTTATTGTTTGGGTTTTGTTTTTTGTTTTTCTGAGCTAGGGTCTCACTATGTAGACCAACTGTCCTTTCATGCACTATGTGGAGAAAGATGGCCTTGAACTTGCAGCACTCCTCCTTGAAACATCCTCCAAGAGTTGGGACTAAAAGAAGTTCCTACTTCTGGCTCGATGGAAGTTTTTTTTTGAATGATTACGTTGTAGAACGATTGTATAAAACTAATCAAAATACCTGTTGCCTAATTAAGCTTTTCTAGTTGGGACATTCAGTGTTTGTTTCCATTCACTGTGAAGACAACATTCCAAAAGCTGTAATTCATCCAAAGAGTACTCTGAAATTTGAGGCATCAGAGAGCTAGATGGGTTGGGTACATTAGCTGGGCATCCCAATTAAGGAAAGCAGAAGTAATATGTCATAGATAATTTATATGTATATTTTTTAATTTGTCTGCTCTAGCTCCCAAATAAATGAGAGATTAATTATATTTATTAATAAGCTTTAAGTTCAATAACTCAGCAATATTCTTTTATACTAATCCGATAAGCTAGTCTAGTTACTTCCCAGCCCCATTCTCCAAGTTATCTGCCATACTGGTCCTGTCTGGGAGCCTCTGCTGGAGCAGGCCATGTCCTTTCTCTACATCTTCTTTCTTTTCCCATACCTTATGGTCCCTACCTGAGACCCTGAACCCAGGAACAGAAGCTCTGCCTGTCTCTCTTCTGCCCAGTTACAGGCTATCCAGCTTTTTAATTACCCAATCAGAGGTAATTTGGAAGGAAAGTTTATACAACATTGATTAGAGTATGTGAGAATACACTTGTCCAGACTGCTACCAGCTTTCAGGGTTCAGAATTCAGAATTTGTATACACAGAACACCAGCCCAACCCCCAACAGTAACGCTTTTATATCTTTTCCTGATAAACTCTTCATCTTTTAACTCATTCAGAATTGGGGTAAAGTAAGAATTATACAATCCAAATATTGGGCCATAGTTTGGAAACTGAGAAAAAACAAAAATAGGAACTTGGGGCAAAACCATTCATTAAAAACCTAGGCATGTGGTTTTATTCTTAGTTTAAATAAGATCAGTACTGAACACTTCTAAATTTAATAATCCATCGTGAATCTATTGTCTCAGGTGGTTGATTTTTACATTCAGGAAAATTACTTTTAACTCATAACACATGGGTAGATGTCTAGGAATAAAACTGGCAAGTTATTATGACTGTAGGGTTTTGATCTTGTCAGGGAACCCTGTAGCTTTTGGAAGTGTTGCTCATATGCTGAGGGCTGTTTGCAACTGACATGAGCCTCAGCATGCTCAGGGCTCAGGTCTAGGATTCCAGACATGTCAGCAGGTGCAGCAGGGGTCTTGATGTGCAGCCAGTGCAGCTTGACCTTCACTTAATGGACACCTGTGCTGGAGGCAAAGAATCTTCAGGGAGTGTGAGCAACAAGAGATTTTTATTTCAGAGTATAAACTTTATTGGACTTTTTGCCCAAATGAGTATGACTAAGACTTTAAATTGTAGAAGTTCAGAAGAAATACAGCAGGCTCAAGGTAGAGGCTGAGTTTATTATCACACAGAGGTAAGCAATGTTAGGTCAACTGCTCTAAATTTACTTCTCTATCATGTGGATTTTGATTACCTCCAGGACCTAGAGAAATGACTGTGACTTCTCCACAGGTTCTAAAGAAGATGCTAGAATAGACACTAACTCAAAAGAATTCATTATCCTTAGATCTTACCTTTCTTTTAGAATGCAGTGACTGGAAACAAGGGATATCACACACAAAAGGACAGTAGCTTTTTGAAATTAATAAAAAAAATAAATGGATGATTGCATTATTAAGAAAATACATGATCTGTTTGAAACGAAGTGGAGAAATAACTAAAATTGTTGCAATAACAAAACTTAAGACATTTTAAAAGGCTTTATTTCTAGAGATGACATGGATAAAGATCAAGAACAGGACGCACAGGAGGATGAGAGTAAATAAAGGTTCACTGGCTAAAGTGGAAGAAAGCTTGCTCAAGGAAATGTCCACATTATGGAGAATAGGCAAGAGAGGCACACTAAAATATAATTCAAATGTCTGTATACACAGAAATCAAAGGAGGGGTTACTAGATGGAGATTTCTGGGTCTTTCTCAATTTGATTTAGAACTCAGAGATGGAAGGGAAAGGAGCTGTGGTTTATTGCATAGTTCTGCCCCTCCACATTCAAACACTGTTTTATCCTCCAAGTTACTTTTATTCTTTTTAAAATTACTTTAAATTTTTTGAGATAATAATTAACTACATCATTTCCCTATTTCCCTTTTCTCTCCCTTCAACCCTTCCCATCTACCTCATATACGACCTCCTTGCATGGATTTGTTTTTAAATGTGTGTGTGTGTGTGTGTGTGTGTATGTGTGTGTGTGTGTGTGTGTGTGTGTGTGATATTACTTCTATATATGTATATGGCTTCAATTTATCTACTGAATATTCCTAGCACCAAGGGAAAAGTCCTCCTCAGTCTGGATTAATCTTTGTTAATATCAATGAACTCAACTCTCCAATAAAAAGAAACAGACTAAAAGAATATATGGATAAATGGGACAAAACATTCATGTGCATACAGGAAACATACCTCAGCCAAAAATATAGACATTACATTGAGTAAAAGGCTGGAAGAAGATGGTTTTCCAAGCAGACACAGAAGCAAGCAAGCAGAGCCATCTGCATATATAATAAAATAGACTTTCAACCAAAATTAATCAAAAAAGATGAGGAAGGTAGATTGATACTCTTTAAAAAAATTCTACCAAGAAGACATCTCAATTCTGAATATCTATGCCCCAAATACAAGCACACCCACATTTGTAAAAGAAACATTAAGAAAACTTAAACCACATATAGATCCCCATGTATTAATAGTGGGAGATTTCAAAACCTTATTCTCACCAAAGGACAAGTCAATGAAACAGAAACTGAACAAAGAAACAATGATCCTAACAGTTTTCATGAACCATATGGACCTAACAGACATCTTACAGAACTTTTCACCCAAATACAAAAGAATTCACCTTTTTACCATCACCTCACAGTACCTTCTACAAAATAAACCATATAGTTAGTCATAAAGCAAGTCTCAAGTGTTCTATATCCCCTAAGAGAATAGAAGCAGTCATCAAAAGTCTTCCATCCAAAAACAAAAGCCCAAGGCCAGGTGGTTTCAGCTCAGAATTCTAGCAGACATTCAAAGAAGAGCTAATATCAACACTATTCAACGTATTCTACTAAATAGAAACAGAAGAAACATTACCAAACTCTATCACTATTCTATCACTAGATATAAGAAGATTGAAATAATTCCTTGTATCCTATCAGACTACCATGGACTAAAGCTCAACCACAACAACAGAAAAAACAAAAGCCTACACACATATGGAAACTGAACAACTCCTACTCAATGACACCTGGGTCAGGGAAGAAATATTCTTAGAATTCAATGAAAATGAAGGCACAACATACCCAAACTTATGGGACACAATGAAAGCAGTGCTAAGAGGGAAGTTCATAGCATTAAGAGCCTTCATAAAGAAATTCAAGACATCTCATACAATCAATTTAATGGTTCACCTGAAAGCTCTAAAAAAAAAAATAGGAAGTAGACACAGCCAAGAGGAGTAGACTGCTGGATATAATCAAACTCAGGCATGAAATCAATAAACTAGAAAGAAATAAGACAATTCAAAGAATCAAAGAAACCAAGAACTGAGAAATTGAGCATTTTAGAAATTCAACAAGATAGACAAACTATTAGCAATGCTAACTGAAAGGCAGAGAGATACTATCCAAATGAACAAAATAAGAAAATGGAAAGGGGTATATAATGACAGACACTGAGGAAATCCAAACAATCATTAGGTCTTATTTCAAGCCCATACTCCACAAAATTTGAAAATCTAAATGAAATGGACAATTTTCTTGATAGAGTCCACTTACCAAAGCTGAATCAAGATCAGGTAAATGCAGCCTTGCCAGACCACAGAGGAAGACAATGGAGCCAATCCTGATGAGACCTGATAGGTTAGGGTCAGTTATAAGGGAAGGAGGACCTCCTCTATCAGTGGACTAGGGGAGGGGCATAGGGGAAGAAGAGGGAGGGATGGTAAGTTGGGAGGAGATGAGGGACAGAGCCACAGCTGGGATAAAAAGTGAATAAATTTTAATAAATAATAATTTTAAAAATAGTTCTATATCCCCTAAGAAAATAAAAGCAGTCATCAAAAGTCTTCCAAAAATTCCAGGGCCAGATGGTTTCAGCTCAGAGTTCTTAGCAGATATTCAAAGAAGAGTGAATACCAATATTCTTCAAAGTATTTTGCTAAATAGAAACAGAAGGAACTTTACCAATCTAATTCTATGAGGCCACCAATCACCTTGATACCTAAACCTTACAAAGACTCAACAAAGAAAGAGAATTTCAGACTAATTTCCCTCATGAACATTGACTCGAAAATACTTAATAAAATACTTGCAAACAGAGTCCAAGAACACATCAAAGATATCATGCACTATGACCAAGTAGGCTTCATCCCAGGCCTGCAGGGGTGGTTCAACATACAGAAGTCCATCAGTGTGATCCCCAATATAAGCAAACTGAAAGAGAAAAACAAAAACACTCACATGATCATCTCCCTAGATGCTGAAAAAGCATTTGATAAAATCCAGCACTCATTCATGTTTAAAGTCTTGGAGAGATCAGGGATACAAGGCACATACCTAAACATAGTAAAGGCAATATACAGCAAGCCTATAGCCAGCATCAAACTAAATGAAGAGAAACTTAAATCAATCCCACTGAAACCAGGGACAAGGCAAGGTTGCCTACTCTCTTCTTATCTCTTCAACATTGTATGTGAAGTCCTTGCTAGAGCAATAAGACAACTAAAGGAGATAAAGTGGATACAATTCAGAAAAGAAGTAGTCAAAAACATCACTATTTGCAGATGATATTATAGTATACAGGAGTGACCCCAAAAATTCTACAAGGGAATACCTACAACTGATAAACACCTTCCGCTAAGTGGCTGGATAGAAAATTAACTCAAAACAAAACAAAACAAAAACCAGCATTTCCCCTGCATACAAAAGATAAATGGATTGAGAAAGAAATTAGGGAAACAACAGCTTTCACAGTACCCACAAATAACATAAAGTACCTTGATGTAACATTAGATAAGCAAGTGAAAGACTTGTATGAAAAAAAACTTCAAGTCTACCAAAACCATACTATGGAAAAAAAAGATTGTATCTTCAACAAATGGTACTGGTCTAATTTGATGTCCACATGTACCAAAATGCAAATAAACCCATATCTTTCACCCTGCACAAAAGTAAAGTCCAAGTGGATCAAAGACCTCAACATAAAACCAGACACACTAAATCTGTTGGAAGGAAAAGTGGGGAAGAGCCTTGAACTCCTCGGCACAGAAGACAACTTCCTGAAGAGAACACCAACGGCACAGGCTCTAAGAGCAACAATGAATAAATAGGACTGATGATACCTGAGCTGGTGTAGAAACAACACTGTTCTCCTAGGGCTCGGCAGAGCCCTCCCTGTTCTAACAAAAGTAAGTTTAGCCCCCTTCTGTTTTGTAGTACTACCTCAGCCAATGAATCTAATGACTGTTTCAAGTGATGGATGAGCTAGATCTCAATCTATAAAGTTATTTAGGACCTGAAGAGTTTGGTCCTTTTTAACTAGGGCTGTAGCACCAGTGCCAATTCCCATGGCTATACCAGATCCCATTAGCATTGCATGTAGAGTTGCTGAGGCCTCAAAGTCTTGTTTTTGGCTGTAATAACCTGGAAATGCCTCCATATAGGCACTGAAAGGAAGGTCATAGAGTTGAGGAATCAGGATAACCAAAACACAGGAGCTGGAATTCTGCAGTACCTGTGGGTGTATGCAAGGGTTAAGCCTGAGGTGCTTGAAAACCAAGTCCCATTGTGGGCACAAGGTAGGAGCTGCAGGTTTCTAGGACAAGGGTATGATTGCAAGGATGTTTAAGGCGAGGGAAGTTTTCTAATCTTCCCCCTTTTCCCAGCACACACAGTCCCTTTCTGGTCACAGCTTGAAGGGTAAGTACCAGGGACCTTGGTGAGCTTTCTGAAGGAGTTAATAAACTGAACAGCTTGGCCATAGTTCACCAAAGGCTGGAAGAAAGGGCTAAACTCAGACAACAAAATCAAAACTGGTGTGAATCAATGTTTAATTGGTCCCAAGGTTAACTACCCTAATCTCAGCCATAACTGGACCCTTAGGTCTTTTGTTAATTGCCCTCACAATTGGGCCCCGGATGGTTAGTAAGCTGATCCAATTTGTGAAAGAAACTGATGAACCTTAAACAATACCAGCCCCTTGGAACATCTCAAGGATTTGAGATGGAAGCTTTTTTAAGGCAGGAATGAGAGGGTCAGGCCTCCAATTCCAGGAACAAGATCTTAAAACCTCCCACCCAAGAAAGAGCCTAGAAATAACCAGAAAAAAAAAAAAAAAAAACGGGAATAATTGTTATGGGAAGCCTTATCTTATCTTGTAGTTGAACATTCTTAACACAAGAATGCAGCCCCACCGACTACCTGGACACAAGCCAGTCTGGAGTTGGCCCTTGGGACTTCCCTGCCACCTACCAGTTTGGGCTGGTTTGGAGTTCAGAGAGCTCCTACCCCTAATCAGGCCCTAGCTAGCCATAACCAGTCATAGATGCAGTTACTTATGACCTGCTGCAGTCACAACAAAGATGACCTACCTGTCCCTGAAATTCCCCAACTTTCTTATAAGAAGACCTGTGGGCCTTTGTCTAGGGTCACCATTGTGCCTGAGTGGTGACCCCAGCATGCTGGTCTTCTTCAGAGTAAATGCCTTTTGTTGTTTGTATGCTAAAAAAAAAATCAATATAAATAAATAAGAAGACCAACAAATCTAAAAATTCTGCACCCAGCGGCCCCTGCAGATACTGATGCACCAACCGAGGACCATGCATGGAGAGGACCTAGACCCCCTGCTGAGATGTAGTCCATGGCAGCTCAGTCTCCATGTGGGTTCTTGTGTAAGGGAGCAGGGGCTGCCTCTGTCATGAACTCAGTTGACTGCTCTTTGATTACTTCCCCTTGGTGTTGCAGCCTGGTCACAGCACAGAGGAAGAGGATCCAGGCAGTCCTGATGAGATTTGATAAGCTAGGGTGGGATAGAAGGGGAGGGGGACTCCCCTTTCAGTGGACTAGGTGAAGGGGATAGGAGGGAGGGGGAAGTAGGCTGGAACTGGGAGGAGATGAGGGAGTAGGCTACAATCGGATATGAATGAACAAATTGTAAAAAAATAAACATTAAAAAAGAACTGCTAATGGTATTAATTGAAATATGCCACTGTCCTGAAATAACTTAACAGAAGAACCTAACAGCCAAGTATCAGTCTCAGGGAAATACGACCTGAGGAGTGAGGTTATTACATGATTGTACACTAGTGAGGAAGATGAGCATATCTCCTGAAAACAGAGAAAGTCCTATCACTCTAAAGAGAATGAAAAGCCAGTGACAGCGGCAACTCTCAGGGCCAAACACAGTCCACATGAGATTGTGAGCCAGGCTACGATTATAGAATTTGAAGCATAAGGTTCCTCAACAATTGCCAATACAGAACTCAAACAAATGGATGCTGGGCAGAGCAAACCATGCCAGGTAAATAGGCAGAGACAATTTATGGAGATTCAGGGATTCTGAACTCAGAGAAATCAATACATGCAAGTAGTTCCAAGTAGGTTTGTGGAGTCTAGTGAAGAAGCAAGTGAAGAGGCTGAAAGCTTTAACAGGACCAGTCTCTGCAGGTGTAAAGCAAGGAGAATGCTATAGATTTCGGTCTTCAGAGAGCATTATGGGAAGTCATAGAACGTTTCTAGTGTAGTGAAGGTGAAGTACATTTAGATACTTCATAGATAGATAAGGTCAAACAGTGGAGAGCAGCAGTCAAGAGTAGGAGGAGGAGCAACGGAGAAGAGGGAGGGCGCGGGGTTGGGAGGGGAAGAGGGGGCTGCAGCTGGGACACAAAGTGAACAAACTGTAATTAATAAAAAATGAATATCATTTAAAAATTTAAATTAAAAAGTCCAAAATAATAATAATAAAGACTAGGAGTGGATGTAAGAAGACCAGGTGAAAGCTGCTACTCACAGCCATCCTCCCTGTGAACCTTCCAAAACCGGGATCAGTGATCACTGTTTCTTCCATTTTATGTACCCCTCCCATGCTATCTTTTTATATGAAATTATCAAAACCCTGCCGATGCTTAATTATTCAACTCCAATGCTGCTTCCTTTATTTTTTAATTTTATTTTTATTAATTACAGTTTATTCACTTTGTATCCCACATGTAGCTCCCCCCTCCTCCCCTCCTAATCCCTTCCTTCCTCCCTCTTCTCCACCCATGCCCCTCCCCCAGTCCATTGATAAGGGAGGTCCTCCTCTCCTTCCTTCTGATCCTAGTCTATCAGGTCTCATCAAGAGTGGCTGCATTGTCTTCCTCTGTGGCCTGGTAAGGCTGCTCATCAGGGGGAGGTGATCAAAGAGCCAGCCACTGAGTTCATGTCAGAGACAGCCCCTGTTCCCCTTACTTGGGAACCCACTTGGACACAGAGCTGCCATGGGCTACATCAGTGCAGGTGTTTTAGGTTATTTCCATAAATGATCCTTGGTTGGAGTATCAGTCTCAGAAAAGACCCCTGTGCCCAGATTTTTTGGTTCTGTTGCTCTCTTTGTGGAGCTCCTGTCCTCTCGAGGTCTTACTATCTCCCACTTCTTTCATAAGATTCCCTGTACTCTGCCCAAAGTTTGGTCATTAGTCTCAGCATCTGCTTTGATACCCTGCAGAGTAGAGTCTTTCAGAGGCCCTCTATGGTAGACTCCTGTCCTGTTCCCTCTTTTCTCCATCTTCTGATACTCATCTTCTTTGCCTTTCTCAATGAGGATTGAGCATCTTACCCAGAGTCCTTCTTGCTTAGCTTCTTTAGGTGTACAGATTTGTATGTTTATCCTATATTATATGTCTAATATCCTCAAGAAGTTAAACAGCAACAAACCAAGTAATCTAATTAAAAAATAGGGTACAGAGCTAAAGAGAGAATTCTCAATAGAGGAATATTGAATGGCAAAGAAACACTTAAAGAAATGCTCAACCTCAGTTTCTGGCTTTTACATCAGGGAAATGCAAATCAAAACGACCCTGAGATTTCACCTTACACCCATCAGAATGGCTAAGATCAAACATCAAGTAACAACACATGCTGGAGAGGTTGTGGAGAAAGGAGAACCCTCCTCCATTGCTGGTGGGAATGAAAACTTGTACAACCACTTTGGAAATCAATCTGGCGCTTTCTTAGACATTACAAATACAGCTCCAGCTATACCACTCCTAGGCATATATCCAAAAGATGCTCAAGTACACAACAAGGACATTCGCTCAACCATGTTTGTAGCAGCTTTATTTGTAATAGCCAGAACCTGGAAACAACCCAGATGTCCGTCAACGGAGGAATGGATACAGAAATTGTGGTACATTTACTCAATGGAATACTAGTCAGCAATTAAAAACAAGGAAATCATGAAATTTGTAGGCAAATGGTGGGATCTAGAAAAGATCATCCTGAGTAAGGTATCCCAGGAGCAGAAAGACACACATGGTATATACTCACCTATAAGTGGATTCTAGACCTACAACTATCTAATTCCCAAATGCTTCTGAAAAAACTATCTTTTTCTGCAGTATTTCATTACTCTTACCTTCTCTTAATCAATTTATGAAGCATTTTTCTTTATGCTGTGGATAGTTTTACCTATATTCTGTTCCAGATTACAACCATTTTTTTTATCCTCAGTGTTTTCATGGACATGTAATCTCATCACTCTTGTGTGACTGCACTTCTTGTCTGTACAGTACTGGCTTATGCTTGGCAGATGGTATGTTTTCTTTACTGTAGCCATCTATAACACAAGATTCTTTTTCCATAATTTGGAAGGAGGTTGAGACACTTAGGGAGATCCAGGTGAGCTGCTCAGTAGAGCAGTTTCTACCAAGGTTGTTTCATCATTCCCTCATTATTAGATTGCCAGTTCCAATTGATGTGTACATTAAGACACAGTTGCTCATTCTTCATGGGGTTTCAATTAGTAATTTTTCTCTGATTAAGAAATAGATTCGTACTTTAGAAGCCATTGCCAGTTAGTAAGTGTTATCTTTATCCATGATGGGTATGATTAATATACCAATTAAGATATAAATAATTTATTTGTAAAATGCAAAATACTAATTATTCGAGAAGATTAAGGAACTTGGTTGTGCTTAGATGGGCATCACCAAACTATGTAACCACACATCTCTTAGGCAGTGTTGGCAGAGATGGCATTTCCATGTTTGTACACCATTTATTCGCACCAGGCACCTGCTTCTTATTTTTTTAAATAAAAATAACTTGTTCATTTGATAATTCCACATTCTTCATGCAGACATCATAGGTCCATTTCCTTAAAACTGACAAAATTAGTAACTTGCTAAGTATCTGTATTGAATCATGCTACCCAGTGACAGAGAAGGAGAAGGAATGTCGGTTACTATCCATTTAAATTAAAGTCATCTTTCACATCACTTCTCCTAAGTACCTGTTTAGATCCTGGCATTTTGCTCCAGACTACTTTTTTTTGAAGAAAATATATTTTCAAATTACCAAGTAAAGTACAACATTCTCTGGGTTTGTTGATGTGTTTCCAATCCTGTGGGTGTTTCCCAGGCAACAGAATTTTAGGAGGACTAAACATAGTCTACGAAAAACAGATGGAAACTGAAATGCTGATCAAGTGAACAGTAAAAGTAGGAGCCAGAAAAACGGCAGCATTTACGTAGATGGTTATGACCCCGTGGTGAAGCAAGGAGTGAACATGCACACAGAGTGAGGGGTGACCTGTGAGGTTGTGCGTGCTACAGTTGGTATAATAACACCCACAACACAAAGTTGACCCCTTTTCATATGTAGACCCAGAAGGTACACAAGTTTGGGCTGTCTGTGACGATACAAGATCTGTAGGAGAGAAATGTCCCACTAGCAGCTTTGAAGACATAGAGGGGAGATTCCGGGAGGAAAGGAAGTTTGTGGCCTCTGGAAGGTGGAAGATACAAGGAAGTGGACAGTCGATAGCAAGAAATGCAGCTGTCCATACCTTAGCGTTAGCTCAGGTGGAATCAGTTTTTGCTGTGCTGGGTAAAATTGCAAGAAAACCTCGTTTGTTAGACAAGCGGTAGAAAAGCTAACACACACAGCATGGTTTTTCTTCTCTTCATTGTTACCGAGCTTGTAGGCCAACAGAGCTCCCTCCTTAACTCACCCCTAACGGTATAGCCAAATAGGAAGACAATAGTGCAGTAACAGATGCTGGGGTGCTGGCCCGAGGAGGAACAATGCGCATAGTAGTTTAACTTGGCACAAAATGTAGGGCAGAGCATCTCGTTGGCAAGCAGACATTAGTATATGAACACCGGCCTCGCCTTATAGATTCCTTCCAAAACACAGGCACTCCACTGTCTGCATGCAGCACCTGGGTGGGCTGCCTTAACTCGTGGCTGAGAACCTGAGGTCCAAGGACATCTCTCACACCCTAAGCCTTCCTGACATTCCCTTTCTGAATGCTAGCTTAAGAAGGCAATGTCTGTTTTGTCCCATGGTTTTACAAGTTTCAAGTCCATGAATCATTAGCTCTGTTTCTTATGGGCTTGTAGTGAGGCAGAAGGTTAAGGTCAGGAACATGATGAAAAGTGACATTTCTTACTTTGTTATAATCAGGTAGCAAAGACAGAGGAAGGAGGGACCAGTGTGCCAAAATTTTCTTCATTGTCATTCCCATACTTTCCAAATACTAGCTCCTATCTCCTAAATCCCATCGTGTCCCCAAGTGCAACCAGCTGGTGACCTAACCTTTAAAATACAGACAGTTTGGGAACAACTAAGATATAACTGTTGAAAATACGAAAAACACAAAATACACTCATCTAAAACTAGGTCATATACAGCTGCCTTTGCGTGGTCATATACACAATTAGCAGTCCAAGGAAACATATTTCACAAACTCACACACATGCACACACACACACACACTCACAGAGAGAGAGAGAGAGAGAGAGAGAGAGAGAGAGAGAGAGAGGAGAGAAATCCATGCAATGACATCATGAGGCTATCCAAGCTAAATCTGGGTCTATCTGTGGAAATCAGCAAGATCAGGGCTGTCTGGTAAAGCACATTTTTGAGTCACCAGATAAAAGGCAGAGCAGAGGTCAAATGTGTACTGCTGGATATGAACAACCCAAGGAGTCTAAAGCCAAATCCTATGACAGAACTGGCTCCTTTAACAAAGAAGCCACCAAATAACTTTACTATTTTTTAAAAATGATATTTTAATTTTATCCTCACATAATAGCTCAAACAGGAAAATCAGTGTCCCAAACTTATCCTTGGCTCATTTCTTAGCGCTGGCCCTGTCTCCCTTTAGTTGGGGAACAACGGACTGTGCCAGTCTTCTTAAATAGTTTATCTGGGGCTGAAAGGCCGTTAAAGTTAGAAGTAGTATGTGATGCCTGCAAAACATTGTCTTCCTGAGGTGACAAGGCAGCTGCATATTTCAGGTATACCTGACAGGCTGGCATGTTCCTGCGGCTGGGCCAGGACCCCTGCACATACTGGCAGCACGGGGTGGTCTTAGTGGGTGTCAGAGTTAATGAAATTGGAAGTAATAATGATGGGAAGAATCTGAGGGAAGAAAGTGGGAAGCAGATTTATCAAAACACCTTCTAATTAAGTATGAAATTCTCAAATACTGTTTTTAGAAACCTCATGGATAAGAATATACATGACTCAGGATGATCCTTTCCAGGTCCCACCGTTTACCTGAAAATTTCATGATTTCCTTATTTTTCATGGCAGGGTAGTACTCCATTGTGTAGAAATTGTGTACCACAATTTCTGCATCCATTCTTCAGAAAATTTGAACACAGGGGTCTTCCCAGAGACTCATACTCCAACCAAGTACCATGCATGGAGATAACCTAGAACCCCTGCACAGATGTAGCCCATGGCAGTGTAGTGTCCAAGTGGGTTCCATAGTAATGGGAAGAGGGACTGCCTCTGACATAATCTGATAGGCCTGTTCTTTGATCACCTCCCCCTGAGGGGGGAGCAGCCTTACCAGGCCATAGAAGATGACAATGCAGCCACTTCTGATGAGAACTGATAGACTAAGATCAGAAGGAAGGAGAAGAGGACCTCCCCTATCAGTGGACTTGGGGAGGGGCATGTGCGATAAAGGGGGAGGGAGGGGCTTATGGGGGGATACAAAGTGAATAAACTGTAATTAATAAAAAAGAAAAAAGAACATACATGACTTCTTTATGATATAAGTAGTAATCTTAATAGTTTGCTATCATATTGAAAATTAAAAAAGCAAATGAAACATTCAGTCACATTTATCATGCAAGGCTTATACTGATGGTATGTGATTATAACATTGGAAAGATAACAGGAAGGCAGGCTAGAAAGAGGAAAAGATGACTAAAGAAAATAATTTATTGAAACACCATCCATCTACATAGTCACTATTAACACTGAGACTTGTGTAGACAGAATTAGAGGAATTTTAATTCAGGACCTGGCTGCTCTGGCAAGAGATCATATCCAAAGACCTTCTAGCTCTGTGTGATCCAGCTAGAATACAAACACACCTTTAATCCAGGAGAAAAAAGCAATCAAATGAGTTCAAGGCCAGCCAGGTATAAAGCAAGTTCCAGGTAAAGAAAAGCTTAGATCCAAGCCTGTTGGTGCAACCCTTTATTCTCAACAATTAAGGTTATGATAATTTGTAGAAAAAAAGCATCCATGTTTGAAAGTGATGTCTAATTGAGGGGCAGAAACAGTGATGAATCAGAGAGAGATTTGACAGAATAGTGTATGCCCAACTCTCACAAGAAGAGAGAGGAAAGGGAAGCTACATCAGGAACAATGCAGAGGTGGGGAGCCAGTTTTACCAGGAGAGTTTCACAGAGAGAGGCTGAAGGTAAAATGAGCCAGAAGATTAAAGCAAATTTCTGGAGTTAGTTTGAGGCCAAGCAGAGCAATTCAGAGGCCGAGAGACAAGCCAGGTTGAGTAAGTTAGCTGGGAAAGGAGTTTGAGCCAGAACAGCTGAGTTGAACCAGCCAGCCCAGAGCTCAGTAAGAACAAGAAAGGGTGAGCTCATTGAACAGTAAATCTCAGAGCCTGAAAACATTCTATACCTAGGTTAGATTTACAGAGTAATACAAATATGATATTAAAAATAGTATGTGCACGTGTGTGTAACAATTAATGAAAAGAAAAAGTAATTTGGAAAAAAATGACGTGCATATGGGAGGGCTTAGCACAGCGGTTCTCAATGCTCCTATCACTGTTCCTCATGTGTGGTGACCCCCAACAGTAAAATTGTTGTGCTGCCACTTCATAAATGCAAATTCACTGCTGTTATGAATTGTAATGCAAACTTCTGATATGCAGTGTAAGGGCCAGGCGATCCCCAAAGGGGTTGCTACCCACAGGTTGAGAACCTCTGCTTCAGAAGGAGGGAATGAAAGGAGAAAATGATGTGATTATCATCTCAAAAAGCTTTCTATGCCCACGGAAGGGTTCTATGCCACTTCCTGTCGTTGAGAATCTTTCAGTCTTTGCCACCCCACTGGCGGTAGCTTGGCCATCCAGGATGGAAAACTGGCCAGAAAATACTAAGTCTTCTGGGCAGCCACCCCTCATTGATGATGGACACTGTACAACCAGAAATACAGCAGCTAGGTGACACACCCACTCTCAGCAACACCTGAAGCAATGCACAGGGTTATTACTTTTCATAGGGGGACTAAGACATTCTCCCCCATGTTCTAGCATCCATTCCTAATCCTTGTGTATTATTCTAGTTCTTGTATTGCCGTGAGACAGTACTTTCCTTAATGAACCATTTCCTTCAAGCAGTCTGAGCAGAAGCATACATTTTAAGGTTTACTTAGACACAGACACAACATCTAGCGATCTTTAAGTAATTAGTTGATGGAAATAAAATCAGGAAGAGACATTCCTAAGTCTTTTCTTGTCTCGTTGGCCAGTATTCAGTAAAAATGTCTGGAAAAGTATATCAGGGAAAGTGGGAAGATTAGGCAAGGTCACAGCTCTGAGCTTGTTCTCGGTTCCCTTTTTATTAGAATTTAAATGGAAATATAAATTTAAAAACTAAACCTCAGAAAAGTTTTCAGCTGTGGGGAAATGTGTTCCCGAGGGGTTGCTGTCAATTCGTAAACACAGAGAGGTTTGTTGGGAGGAGAGACACAGGACGGGGACGGGTCCTCTGCTCTGACAGGGGCTTGCCTTTCTCTTCTCCCTACTATTGCTCGTTAAGCTTAGGATGAAGGACCCACCAATGCCCTCCATATCCTGGACAATTTCTCAGACCCTAAAGAAAAGTGTGTGAAATATTTACAGTTTGGAAAACAGTGTAGGAAAAATGTTATTTTCAGAACCCAAATATATATTTTTAATAATATTTTTCATTGGACTTATTAAATCTTCAATATGAACACACTGTTCTAATTAGGATAATTAGCATTTCAGTGTCTTTGCTTGGAGATCTGTAAAGATTAACACACCCATCTTCATAAACGTAAACAGTAATGAGTTATACACTAGGTCATATAAGATGTAGAACAATCACGGGCAACACTATGAAAAGCACAAAGAAAAATTACTGTGATGATATTGGAGGCAAAAACCCTTTTGAGAACCAAATTAAACATTATCAATTGAATCCTTCAATGAAGGAAATGGAAATTAGCGTCAGCTGACTGTTATCATGGAAGAGTTTCTCCTATTAGTACAGGTCATGAATCCAGAGAAAAAAATATATATGGCCAGTATGTCACAAGACTCCAAAACTCTCTCCTCTTCTCTCACTCTCTGCTCTCTCTCTCTCTCTCTTTCAGTAATTCCTTTATCTCATTCTATGTCCTTTTTTCCCAAGATAATCTTCAGCCTTCTTGAGGATCTGAGGCAGTTGAGGGTCTCTGGAGGAGAGGCATCTTCTTAAGTGATATATTCAGTGATAAGTTCTACATACTCTAAGAAATACTCTTGCTTATGTTCCTATTTAAAGAAAACAGAAACAAAAACAAATCTCAACCCTAAGAAATTGTTTCACAAAAATGATGATAAAAGTTCAAGGAGACAAGTTAGTAAAAGAGGATCAGCGGAAGTGGAAAAGAAACAAAGGTGTATGGGGTGTCAATATAGTAAATATTATAAACTATATTATATACCTAGAAGGTGTCATGATCAAACCAATTATTACATGAAACAAATACATTCTAATGAAAACTTAAATACTTCAATTCTAGCTCATCAGATAAATAAAATATGAAATTGATTATTTCTACTGAGGTTCTGTAGCTATATAAAGAATGGCAAAAAAAATGGCATATATTTATATTCAAAAGAGATATCCTGAAGTGTATGTTTCTGTGGATGTGTGCTTGCTTTTTTGATGACTGTTTTAAAATACACTTATGGGTTCCTTAGCATAACAATCAGTTGACTTAAAGCAGGAAATTAGTGTCATGTATGTAAGTGGAGAACATAGAAAAGCTTCCAGCTTTTGTTCCAATAGGCAGGTAGTGCTGCTCACTGGTTACCCACGGCATGATTCAAGAGGTTTGTTTATCGGTTTTCATAACTTTCTGTTTTCTGAACATGAACGTGACATGTCCAGCTGCTTTAGGCTCCAACTGCCCTGACTTTTCTTCACGATGGACTATGCCCTTGAATTGTTTCCTGAAATAAAAACTTCTTCTCTGCCCCTCTCTAAGGGAAGGAGATGAGGGAGGGTGGGACTGGGAGGGAATGAGGGAAGGGGCTACAGCTGGGATACAAAGTAAATAAACTGTAATTAATATAAAAATAATAAAAATTTAATTTAAAAAATGTATTAAAAAATAAAAAAATGAAAGGACATTCAAAAAACTTCTTCTCTTGAATTGTTTCTGTCAAAGTATTTTGCGACAGCAATAGCAATAAAAACTAAGATGCACTCCAAGTTCCTAAATAGGTGCATCAGGTCTTAGCCCTCACAGGTCCACCATAATGGATACCTAACTTTCAGAACATGAATGGTTTGGGGACATACTCAAGCTATATGGGAGCCTTAGCAGTAGCTCAGAAATTCATTGTGATTAAATAATTCGAGTATGTAAAGCCCTTGATGATGTATCTGGAACACACTGAGCCATGTGTAAGTAAATAAACATTCATGTTTTAACTACTGCAGTGACTCTAGCAGCACATGGATCCTGGAAGACAGAGAAGCACACTGGCACCAGCCAGTACCCCATAAAGGGATGCCCCGTGAGAGGCGCCGAGCCCCACCCTTCTTAGTGGGAAGAGGTGGTTTCAGGTGAAGGTGGAAGGAACGAACCCCATCATTCTGGCATATATGTTCATAGAAAGAGCAAATTTTTAAAACAAGTTTTTACTCAAATAAGAAAAAGCTAAATGTAGAATCTGTTCCAATAATCATATTTCAAAACCACACAGTTTTGGTGCAATGAAGCCTACAAATACACCATTTGTGCTTGAGAGCTGCCCCCACTCTACATGAATATTTTTGCTTGAGAAAGTTGATAGACATGACAAATGCAGGATGCAGAGACATGGACTTGCTAACTGTTGCAAAAGAATAAAACTTTAAAACAAAAAGAAATGGCAAGTCATGAGTTCCCTTCTCTTCACCATCAGCAGCATCTAGATGATGGCAACTTTCTTTTACAAATAGACATGCCTGTCTGCAGAACAGGTTTTGGACCACTTTTCCATAAAATCTTTGAAGGTGGTGAGGAAACAGAAGGAGCTGAAGGAGCAGAGGAAGAGAAGAGGGAGAAGAGGAGCAAGGGGGAGGGAAGGAGATGATGTAATTCTTGACAAACACATACTCAATGAGATTGGCAAAGGTGGGGGAGAGATTTATGTCTCAAAACATCATAGAAGAAATTTTCAGAAGATAAGTTATATCAAGTAAATGATCTTAAGAAATGGAGAAGGGATTGGATATAAAAATAAAGATGTTTCTTCTTATAGTGTTTTACTAAGCTGAGAGGGACATGGAAGCCATCTTGATCATCTCTACACAACGAAGATAAAAGTAAACTCAAAGCCTGCAAAGACATCTCGGCAGGTGATTGCACTTACTGCACAGGCATGCCCACGGTAGCCCGAGTGTCCTCAGACAGACCCTTTCCAGAGATAAGGGACGACTGGTACAGCGGGCACCTCACACCTACTCAGGTTCCTCTGTCCAGGCACACGGGTTAAGGGTACGAGGCAGCAGAATCCAGGAGGAAGATCCACAAAAACCAACATTTCCAAGCCCCTCGAAAGTAATCTCAAATGAGCATGTCATAACATAAGCAGTGTGCTCACTTAATATTATTTTTAGTGAAATTCACACACAATGGCCCTGGATCCCAGAAGAACCACTCTGAGCTTTTGTGGAATATTCATTACATAAATTGAAAACAACTTCAAAAATCTCACAATCCTATTCTTTCAAAATTCTATGTTTAAAGGGTTAATATCAAAGTCAACTTAAAGGAGATATATCATAGGAACTGAAAGATAATGGCTCATTGGTGCCAATACCTAGGCAAAAACGCTTCCTCAGTTATAAATGGTCTTTCCTCATTCTGAGCCTTTGGATAGACGTGAAATTAGGGTACCATCACTATTGACTCACTCTGTATAGTTTAAGCTCACCGAGAACAGCATCGTGACAGTCATCCATTGTTACAAAAAGACTGACAAGAGATGACGCTGAAAATATTTTGTCTTTATATTCTATGATGTTCTCTTTCTTGAAGTGCACTGAAACTGAAGTTTATTTAAGTTATGAGTAGGAAATCTTACCCATCTTCAGCAAGTCGATTAGATGAAATATGTAGATGACTTAGATGTGATGCAAAATCAGACAGGAAAATGCAAATTCTCTGCCAATTAGGTATGTAAGTCAAAGAAAGTATGCAAATGACCTAGTTTCACACTCGAAATTTCTATTTAAAGTCTACTTTTGACTTTAGGAGTCTTGTAAGCATTTTGCTCATGTTTAAAGATGAGTGCATCTTTTTCATTTTTCATTTCACTTATATTCATAATAACTATTATTCAAATTGCCTGAACTACAACAAGGGAAAGCACTTTGTATTGTTAGTGAGAGGGTCAGACTTATCAACAGCTCGGTTCTCCAGCAGTATAACTTTGCAGGTGCTCTGTCTGACTGGACTTCGCTTTCCTGGCTGTCAGAGAAGAATGCTGGTACCTGCTCCGTCTTTATCACACTAGTCCTTCTCAGGAGAATTGTTTGATATAATTTCATGCTGGAAATAGTCTTCCTTATTGGGTATGGTTACATGTACTGGTTTTCCCAAGTGTTTTGGGGGCTGAGGCAGGAGAATCTTTAGTATCAACCCTGCCTGGACTAGATGTCAAGATCCTGGTTCAGACACAAACAGATAGATAGATAGATAGATAGATAGATAGATAGATAGATAGATAGA
>NW_026596051.1:44854680-44925251 GCF_907164565.1 Psammomys obesus
AGATAGATAGATAGATAGATAGATAGATAGATAGATAGATAGATAGATAGATAGGTGGATGATAGATAGATGGATGGATGGATAGATATATAGATGCAAACTTACAACTTTCAAAACTGTGAGAGTATATTGCTTGGATCATCTGTCAGTTGATGTTCATGCAATATACTTTGAGTACAGGAATCCTTTATCTGGACTTTCTTATGAAACTCTGTCATGTGTGAGGGATTTCTTTATATGGCTGGAGACACTATACAAGAGAATAATTTTTAGAAGCAACCGTGCAATGATTTACGAAGTTATATGCATGATCATGATGGGAACAGGGTGGGAACTTCTGTTTCATTTTCTTCTTAATTCTCAGGACCATGTTCACTGCCAGAACAGTAAGAATTTAATAAAATCCTGTCAAATATTGATGGAATGAACATAAAATAACAAGGGAAATATGGTCATAATATTTGTGCTTTCTTCTGGGAATTTGACCTCTTGTCCCTTTGCTAGTAATTCCCAAAACTATTGTGTAGGATTTCATACTGTAATTTTGCATCATTCTTATTGCTCCATACATTTACTCTCTTTCTGCCATTCTCTTCTCTCTCTTGCTCTGTGTTTTTCTGTGTCATTTTTTTGTTAGAAATGCTTATCCAATTATCTTTAGGAAAAATAATAATAAATGATAACAATAATTCTCTTGAGCTACAATACATTACCTAAAGGTCTATCTTAAACCCAAGACCTACAGTTCACACTAAGTAACTGTGGACATTCATGAGGGCATTAGCCAGGATGAAAATATTCAGAGACAAAGGAAAGTATTATTAAGAAAAAGAGTATATGCTGGCCTATGACTTCATCTCATTCTGCCCTTTTTCTGAAATGGCTGTTTATTGCAGACTCAGCAAGAAAATACACCAACGTTAATAAGACCTCAGAAAAGTTTCAGCCACCAGAATATTTGTTTTTGATACATTATATTTGAAAATATGACAGGCAGGGCAATTGAAACTGAAACATTTTTTACACCACAGGAAGAAGAATCCAGGAAACAAAAGCATTTAATAGTTCATAATTCTGTTATTTTTCTTTTTGATAGAGCAAACACAAAATGAAATTAACAATAAATGAAAATGGTTGTTTTGCAAAATGACAACATATTTGTGGAAGAAATTATATATGTTAGCTTTCTTGGCAATGAGCCTCATAATTTTTTTTTACAATCATTTTTTCAGTCCAACAATTGAGTTAATATTCAGAAATCATTGTGAGTTGATCCAGCTTCCACTAAGATGCTTTTCATAATTACTGATTTTGATCAGAGGTAGCTTTACTATTTTGCTTTCTGGTGAAGAGGACAAAGAAGACGTTCTCTGCAGGCGAAGACGGGCGGCTGGGGGGTAAATAGGTGTAGACTAGCATCAGCCTTTTTGACATGAGTTACAAACCTTACAGCAACAACATTCTGCAGTTTCTTATCAGCTGTGCTTTCTCTAGGTAGCATCCCTAGTCATCAGCATCACATTATGGCTGTGACTATTAAAAAGAAAAAAAAAAAAACAAAACAAAACAGTTAGACCCTGTGGCCGGCTTTTTGATCACCTCCTCATTGGGGGTGGGGGGGTTTGCAGTCTTGCCAGGCCACAGAGGAAGATGGTGCAGCCAGCCTTGATGAGACCTGCTAGGCTAGGGTCAGATAGAAAGGGAGGAGGACCTCCTCTATCAGTGGACTTGGGAGGGTCATAGTGGAGAAGAGGGAGGAAGGGTGGGACCGGGAGGAGATGAGGCAGGGGGCTACAGCTGGGATACAAAGTGAATAAACTATAATAAATAAATATATAAATACAATTTAATTTAAAAATAAGATATGTACAAAATCAGACAGCAAATTGCAGAAGAGTGAAAAATGTATCCCGGGGAGTGAAAAATTGTGTGCAAGCAATTAAGCTTTCTGCAGCTGCTATTTAATTTTCAGCAAATATCTTCTGACACCTCTAATCCCCATGGATAAGCCCGAGTATGTGTAAACATGTTGTTTTTATAACATTTTTATAGTGTAAGTAAAGTTAAGATTCGTACTCGAAAGTTCATGCAGGTTTGCGAACTAATGATCTAGAGTCTTTTTAAAGGAGACGCTCAGATGTAGCAAAATGAAGTTTTATAAAACGAGACAGAAGTTTCGAATAGTAATTCAATTTTTTGTTTTGTTTTGTTTTCGAGACAGGTTTTTGCTGTGTAATATTTCCAGCTGTCCTGGAATCACTTTGTAGACCAGGCTGGCCTTGAACTCACAAAGAGCCACCTGCCTCTGCCTCCTGAGTGCTGGGATCAGAGGTATGTGCCACCATGCTCAGTCTAATAATTCAAATTTTTAATTGTTTTATAAAATGTAATTAAATAAATCATCATATAATTTAGAAAATATACCCCTCCATGATCATTGAAAAGTTGAGTGTTCTACTTGACCTTGGGGAGACTGGAGCAAGACCCTGGGCAATGCCCTAGCTTACCCACATCTTAGTTCCCTCAACTGTGCAACGAGAATTAGCAATATTAACTTCTTGTAGAATTAAATGCCCATGAAGGCACCTCTAGTAAATAACATCACTGTCCTTGGTTCTCAGGCAAATGCCATGTAAGATGATGAGCCGGCAGAGCACCCAGATGCCAGCGGGACTCAGCAAAAACCGACCTTTGAGAAGACCTCCTAGTGGACTTGTATCTGCCTGTCCTTCCAGGCCAGATGTCAGAATGAGGTGGGTGCAAGGACTGAGCCTGTGAAAGAGTGTAATCTACGTAGTTGCTTCGTTCCTTGATTCAAAAAAATGGACTCCGAAAGCCCAAGCTTCTGCGGAGGAATTTTGAGAGTGAAAGGATGAGAGGGCACCTGGTCATACGCTTCCTCACTTTGGAAGCGTGGAGAAGAACAGGGTCAAGAAGAAAGTCAAGGTCAAGAAATCAACCCCTTGACAAAGTCCCTGCATCACACTCGCGGCCAAGTGGGGCTGCGCTCTCAGACTGTGTGCATGAGAGGCTGTGGCAGGTGCACCTGGAATGTCCCTCCCTCCAGAAATAAATACCCCCTTCCAACCATTCCCCTGTGTGCTGTCCCTAGCTGTAAGACAGTGGTTAGAGTTCTGCCACGAGATGCTCTGCAATCCCACCCCCCAAAATAATTCATGTCAAAACTGAATGTTACAGGTACAATGAAATTAAAAGAAAATATTAGTGAGTAACAGTTGAATGAAGAATTGAATCAGTGGAAAGGATAAGTGCCTCTACTAACAATAAAATCCCAACTGCAGCAAGAGACCCCAATTTTATCTTTGTTTGTTTGTTTGGTTTGTTTTTTACAGAAAGGATGTAATGTAGCCTTTGCTGTCCTGGAACTAGCTTTGTAGACCTGGATGGCCTCGAACTTGCAGAGATCTACCTGCTTCTGCTTCCTGAATGCTCAAATTAAAGGCATGCTTTAGTGCCATTTATTACTTGCTTAAAATAATGGGTTTTATTGTGACATTCCAGTCATGTATATAGCATATTTTGATCACCTTCAGCCCCGTATTTTCATATCCTGTCTCTTTTGCCTACTGTTTTTTTTTTATTTTTAAGCCTCCTTGTACTTTCCTGAATTATCTCTATTGTTTTCTTTAATTAATATTGTTACATATGTACACATATATAAATATATATTTATTTTTAGGGCTGGCTACTTGAAACCATAAATTTAAATATGAATGTTATCCCGTGATTAAAGTCTCACAGTGAGATTACTAGATGCCTGCCTTGGGACTTTATTTTCTGGATTTTCCAAAAAAAAGCAGATTTGAAGTCTCTCTTCTGAGTGGACAATGAGTTTTGCTTTGTTTTAGAGCAGCGGTTCTCAACCTATGGGTAGTGACCCCTTTGGAGGTCACAGGATTCTTTCACAGTAGTTGCCTAAGACCATTAGCAAACATGGATATTGACATTACAGTTCATAACTGTAGCAAAATTAAAGTTATGAAGTACCAATGAAAATAAGTTTTTTGTTGGAGATCACCACAATGTAACGAAATGTTTCAGTGGGTCACAGCATTAGCAGGGTTGAGAACCACTGATCTAATGAACAGGACCACTATTCAGTTTCCAGCCACCAAAAGCACCTTGTTCCCAGCAACCACTGTCCACACGCACTCTGCCTAGCAAGGTCTCTTGGGTCTTGAGGGAAAGACTGATCTGTCACTGTTTTCCATATCATGCTTCCCACCAGGTTAAACTAACAGGATTCACAGTCACAGCGGGAGACTCTAACCTCCGCCCAGAGGTAAGGTGAGAGCCCGTGGACATGCTGGGGCCCTCCCTTCCCTCTTTAAACCAGGGCCTAGAGCGCCCCTGTCCCACCTGGTCAGCGGGGACCTGTAAAGGAAACCGTCTTACGGTAAGAATTATGCAGTTTCCCTCTGGGAAGACCACCCATCCCCCAGGGGAAGTGACTGAAGAGCAGGCAACAGGGTCCATGTCAAAGATAGTCCCTGCTCCCCTTACTAGGAACCCACATGGAGACTGGCTGTCTATAGGCTACATATGAGCAGGATGCAGGCAGACCTGATGAGAACTGATAGGCTGGGGTCAGTTGGGAGGGCAAGAGGGCTCCCCCTTTCTGAGGATAGAGGAAGGGAATAGGAGAGAGGAGGAGGGATGGGTGAGACTAGGAGGAGACGAGGGAGGGGCTATGATCAGGATGTAAAGTGAATAAATTAAAAAAAAAAAAAAGAATTAGGCATTGGCCCCAAACTAAAATGTCAAAGTCTATGAGTTTCGAGTAGCTTGTGATCTAAAGAACGGTGTATCACAGGCACTTCGGAAGCCTCGGTACTCTGAAAGTATCTTTACTTGCTTTTTATGACTTGGGTTCAAGGGTTTTCTACCATTAAGTTTCTATTTGACTTTCAAATAACTTTTTGTAGTCAAATAAATATCTGGAAAAAAAAACGGAAAATATTCAGACATGTTCAGTGTTTCTGTCTCTAGATGTTGTCAAGTATTCCTTCTCTCTCTCTCTCTCACTTTCTCTCTCTCTCTCCTTCCCCCTCTTTGTGTATGGGATTCTGTTTTTAATTTACAAATTGAGTAACATTCTTTGCTACTGCTTAGGAAACTTAAAAATATGTTAAGGAAAAAAAAACTAAAGATTTCATGATTAGGAAAAATTCGCACAGAAACACCACAATAAGAAAAATGATATTGCACAGAAATGGCTATAGCTCATGATAGCTATAGTTACCTGCCCAAGGCTTGTACTAGGACAAGCCAGCCAAAATTCTGGCATGGACAAGGAAGTCTATACCAGGCCCCACACCTTACTGAGAGGCTACTGGAGATCGATAACTGCAGGAGAGAAAGATTCATTATTCTCAGAGGGTGTGGATGCCTGACAGCACGAATATGTGAGCAACACTATAAACTTAGTACATTTTCACAGACAACGAGACATGAAGTTGAGGAGGAATGTGCTGGAGGAAACAAGGAGGCAGATGGAAGGGAGCCAGGGGAGGTAGATGCAGTCATGTTTCACTGTGTATGTGCACGAAATTCTCAATGAGTAAAAGTGACTATTTTTTGAGTATTTAAAAGTAAATACTCAAAAGAGAATGAAAACACCACAGTTGTTCTGGTATTCAGAAGGGAATAAATTAAACGAAATGTTTCAAAGGTAACATGTGCAATAGAAAACGAAGGAGTAAGGATGGGATGTTTGAGATGAGGAGGATGAAGAACAGCCCGCGTTGAGTGAGGTTTAACGAGAAGGTACACGACTTCAAGGACTTTGCCGGAAGTAAGTCCTGCCTTTCCTGTTGTGGCTGTTTCATGTCACCACTACAGGTGTTCCACCGTAATTTATGGCATGTGATACAATCCCACTAAGACCTGTAAAATCACATCAGTATATGAAAACATGTTTTTCTGTATTGGATACTGACAGAGATAAGGCGTGAACCAACTACATAAAATGTATGCCATGCACGTCCTGTAGTTATTACCACTTACTTCAAATGTATATTGATATCGCAGATAATGTGGTGAAAAACAAAAATAAACACACTTTATCAAAAAACCAAAAAGTATCTAAATTAAAACAGCATATGCTATAAATATTCTTTCATTAATACTTTTGTAAACACGTAAAATTAAGGTACACATTTATAACATTCAATGATGCTCATCTTAGACAGTTAAGTGGGAAAAGTGTATTGCCATATGTGTACTTTCTGGCCTCGCTACAAATGTCACATGTAAAGGTACACATGATGTCAATTTGGGTACATGTCAATGATCTTGACAGTTTGAAAGATGTGAAGAGGACACCTCTGTTGAAGACTTCTCTTCATTATATTGGTCATATGTACATCCGTACTGCTGTGTTTAGGTCTTGTTTCCTTAGTGTCTTCTGTCCTCTCTGGTTCTTACACTCTTTCTGCCCCCTAATCAGTACAGTTGCCTGAGCCCTGAAGGGAAGGATGTGATGGAGACATTCTGTTTGGGGCTGAGTGTTCCAAGTTCGCTTACTCTGTGCGTACTGTCTGGCTTCGAGTCTGTGTTTGTTTCCAACTGATGCAGGAGGAGGCTTCTCTGATAGCTGAGTAAGGAACTGATCTGTGAATAGAACAGAATGTCATTTAGTAGTCATTTTGTTAGTATTTTCTCCAGTGTCTTAAAATCATACAAACAAAAAGGAAGAACAAGAAAACAAATATTTCACATTTTACTTTGGGATGTATATGTATTCACTCATTCTTTCATAAACAATGAGTTTACATGTGTAGACGATGCAATATTTGAGTTCTGCTGGGAAATACAGAAAACAAGAGAGACAAGCTTTCATCACTCATTATTACATGAGGTATACAAAAAGTTAGTAAACACATGGCCATGTAATAGGGTACATATGATGAAGAATGCAGTAAAATATAGTGCAGGAAAAAGCATGATCTATTGAACTATAGCGAGAAAAAAGTACGGCCCTGCTTTGCTTCTCTGTTGGTGTGATGAACCACTGACCAAAACCAGCTTGGAGAGGACAGTTTATTTGGGCTGCACCTCCAGATCACAGTCCATCACTGACGGAAGTGAGGGAAGTGATTTAGGCAGAAAGCTGAAATGAGCAACCATAGCAGAGACCATGGAGGAATACTGCTTCCTGGCCTGCTGTTATGATTTGCTTATCCCTCTTTCTTACACAACCCAGGAACCCTGCCCAGAAGCCACAGCACCTACAGTGGGCTGGATCCTTTTGTATCAATCATTAATCAAAAAAAAAAAAAATCTCAACAGACGTGCCTACAGGCTGACCTGATTGAGGCAGTGTTTTGTTTTTGTTTTTGTTTTTTTTTTCATTGAGGTTATTCTATCCCAGCTGAGTCTCATTAGGGCCCAACTGACAGAAAAAGAAAATAACCAGCCCAGTTACTTTGATTTGACTTGTGCAAGGTGGTGGCTTGTCCTAAAGACTGATCAAAAAAAAAAAAAGGAATATAGAATTAAATTTGTATACTGTGAAAATGATATCCAAAGTCTCCACGGTAAGAAGGAACTAAGCATTTGTGAGCATCTTAATGCAAGCAGATAGCAAGCATGAGTAGGATGAGCATGGGATAAAGAGTGGAAGACAGCAAGAAAGGGGCACAGAGCGCGATTGTATAGGTCGTTCTTGGCTATGGGGACTGTTTTTACATTTGAACTGAGCTTAATAGAAGATACTGTTGAAGGTTTCATGATACAAGGAGCAGTCTTCTGACTGCTGAGTGGAGATCATATTTTAGACAGGAAAACATGAAGACAGGATATCTGTATTATGTTGTCAAGATGTGGACAGGAAAGGAATGACTAAGAAAGAAGAGCTAAGAAATGATTATAGTGGGTGTGATGTCAGGTGTAGGGAGGAACTGAAGTTGACTTGGGGACATTTGTCCTGGAGAAATAATGAAATCACTGTAATATCAGCTTCAACAGGAACTGAGGTGCTGTCTTAAATAACTCCAAATTAAATGATAAATGCAAAACCTACCCGAAGTCTGCAGGACCACTGAATTAAATAAGGCAAGAATGCAGTTAGGGTACGGCAACTGAAACCAACATTGAGAGATCATTTAATCTGCCATAAACCCATTATATATACCGACAGGTGAATAGCTCTGGCATATGACTCATTTGTTTGTGAAATCATTTCCTCAGTCCACACAGATGGTGTTTGCAGAGCCTGAGGTGGGTGGTGGCTTGCTGGCGGAGCAAGGCTACTCAGAGTCCAATATGGCTATCTCACCTGTGGGAGAGAATTCACAAAAATGCTGTCCCTGCAAGCCAACACCAAATCTCAAGCCTTTACTGTCCTTTTCTCTTGTCTAACATTTAATGTATTTTTGATGCCTTTCTTTTTACTCTCTCTCTACACAGCCTTGTGCAACTGTTGTCATAGCAACAAGATAGTCTTTGCTTAGGGGAAATACTTCAGCCAAAACTGCATTATAAATCAATACCATCAACACTATGATTCTTTTTACCTTGTTCTGATTGACCCAAGTGTTTTTGAGGAGTCATGATTTTATGAGGCTTAGAGACTCAGAAGTGCAAATTATTCTTGTGCCTAATACAAAAGTCAGCATACTTCTCTATAAGAGGCCAAAAAGTAAGTATTAAAGACTCTGAAGACCATGTCACGCACACTCACCCTACCAACTAGGGCATAGGGCCACAGCCAACACATAGATGGACTGATGTGGTAGTGTGCCTTTCCATTTTTATTTATAAAAAAGTTAACCTCAAATTTCTTCAAATAGAATAAAGTGCAAATTGTATCTTCCCACGTGCTGAAATTAATAGCCATCCACTATAATATATGAGCAGCCTGAATAATATTTTAAAAGGAAGAAGAAATTTGCCAACACTTTAAAGTAAGGATGATTTCACTTGGAAATATGACTTCCGGCTTCTTTTATAAATGAGAAAATTTGGCAGCACAGAACCTGCATTCTGGTGTAGCAAAAATCTGCTAGAGTTGAGTCATAAGCATCCAATTCAGGACTGTAAACGCTCAGATTCCTACCACTCTCCATCACATTCTGTCATCTCCTACTATCTCCCTCTCTGTCCCAATAATTTCATTTTGCAACCATTGATTCAATAAGCCTACTCTTGGTATTAATGGCAGCTCACTGTTGGCTAATTCACACAACTTCATAAGATCCAAATGTAAGGGCGTATGTCAAAAGCCACACATATGTTTTATTTTAGTCTGAATTGTCCTAGAATTATAAAGATAAGCATTTTTAGATTTCTTACCTCTGTTTCTAGTAAAAATGGCAGAACGGACTGTGCATGAGTGGCAAATCAAATGTGTATATTTTTTGCCAGGTGCTTAAATGTTTTTAGTGGGATAGGAAGGATCAAGCTGCAATCTTGGTTTAAAAACTGAAAGTCTTTTCCAACTCTATGTATTTAAGTCTAGAATGTGTTCCTTAGCAGGCTGCTTCATTGTGTAGCTAGAAGGATACTGTCAGACAGGGCTAGCAATATGGGCTGAATAAGTAGAGTGACTAGATATATGAGTTTGTTTATTTTTCTTCTGGATTGCCAAAGCACATGTGTCTTTCCCACTTTTGTACTTGATGGAAGAAGTTAAAGTCCAAGTTTTAGTAATTGACATTGCCTTGGTTTTTGAGTCTTTTCCTTCTATTGTCTGCTATGAGCCCCTCAAGTGAGGAGGTTGGGACAAAGAAGAAAAGGGAAGAGATCACTAAAAAAAAAAAAAAAACAGTTCTAAGAAAGAGCATCATAATTATTTATTCATACATTTTCAATAAATAAGCAGAATCTTTTCTCAAAAAGAGGCATTCTATCAGATTTTCTATTTCAAAACATAATTGTAACATGTTTCTTTCTTTTTTTTTTTTAATTCAGAGATGCCCTAGTTTCTAAACGCACTGCTGATGTTCCTTGAGTTATTATAAGGACTGAATGAGACCATCTCCCTGGAGTCTTCATCAGAATTCCTTTCACATGGTGAGCCCTTGATCTATATATCAGCTGCTGTTATTAAAAATTTATTACTAAAACAAACGTGGTTAATAATAATTATAGGAGTCATGATGTTTTTGGCGAAAGTTAAATTGTTGCTGAGAACATTTCCAAAGTGATTGTACAAGTTTACATACCCATCAGCAATGGAGGAGGGTTCCCCTTTCTCCACATCCTCTCTAGCATGTGTTGTCACTAGAGTTATTCATCTTAGCGATTCTGATAGGTGTAAGGTGAAATCTCAGGGACGTTTTGATTTGCATTTCCCTGATGACTAGGGATGTTAAGCATTTCTTTAAGTGTTTCTCTGCCATTTTATATTCCTCTATTGAGAATTTTCTGTTTCGCTCCATACCCTTGATTTTTTTTTCTGTTTATCTTTTGAGTTCTTTATGTATTCTAGATATTAGCCTGCTGTCAGATATAGGGTTGGTGAAGAACCTTTCCCAATCTGTAGGCTCTTGCTTTGTTCTGACGACAGTGTCCTTTGCTTTACAGAAGCTTTTCAGTTTCATGAGGTCCCATTTATTGATTATTGATCTTAGAGCCTGTGCTGTTGGTGTTCTATTCAAGAAGTTGTCTCCTGTGCCAATGAGTTCAAGTCTCTTCCCCACTTTTTCTTCCAAGAGGTTTAGTGTGTCTGGTTTTATGTTGAGGTCTTTGATCCACTTGGACTTTAATTTTGTGCAGGGAGATAAATATGGATCTATTTTCATTTTTCTGCATGTGGACATCCATATTGAACAGCACCATTTGTTGAAAATTCTGTCTTTTTTCCATTGAATGGTTTTGGCTTCTTTTTCAAAAATCAAGTATCTACAGGTATGTGGGTTTATTTCTGGGTCTTCTATTCAGTTCCATTGATCCATCATTCTGTTTCTAGGCCAATACCATGCCGTTTTTATTACTATTTCTCTGTAGTACAGCTTGAGATCATGGATGGAGATATCTCCAGATGATCTGTTGTTGTACATGTTTCTAGGCATATATCCAAACTATGCTCAAGTACACAACAAGTACATTTGCTCAACCATGTTCATAGCAGCTTTATTTGTAATAGCCAGAATCTGTAAACAACCCAGATGTCCCTCAACTGAGGAATGGATACAGAAACTGTGGTACATTTACACAATGAAATATTATTCAGCAATTAAAAACATGGAAATCATGAAATTTGCAGGCAAATGGTGGGACCTAGAAAAGATCATCTTGAGTGAGGTATCCCATGAGCAGAAAGACAGGCATGGTATATACTCATAAGTGGATATTAGACATATAATATAGGGTAAACATACTAAAATCTGTAGACCTCAAGAAGCTAAGGAGGACCCTGGGTAAGATGATCAATCCTCACTCAGAAAGGCAAACAGATGGACATCAGAAAAGGGAGAAAACAGGCAACAGGACAGGAGCCTACCACAGAGGTCCTCTGAAAGACTCTACCCAGCACAGTATTGAAGAAGATGCGGAACTCGTAGACAAACTTTGGGCAGAGTGCAGGGAATTTTGTGAAAGAAGGGGGAGATAGACTTAGAGGGGACACGAGCTTCACAAAGAGAACAATAGATCCAAAAAAATCTTGGCACAGGAGTCTTTTCTGAGACTGATACTCCAACCAGGACCACGCATGGAGATAACCTAGAACCCCTAGAACCTCTTCATAGATGTAGCTCATGGCAGCTCAGTATCCAAGTTGGTTACCCTAGTAAGGGGAACAGGGACTGTCTCTGACATGAACTCAGTGGCGGGCTCTTTGATCACCTCCCCCTGATGGGGGAGCAGCCTTACCAGGCCACAGAGGAAGACAATGCAGCCAGTCCTGAATGAGACCTGATAAGCTAGGGTCAGATGGAAGGAGAAGAGGACCTTCCCTATTAGTGGACTTGGGGAGGGTTATGGGAGAAGAGGGAGTGAGGATGGGATTGGGAGGGAATGAAGAAAGGGGCTACAAAGTGAATAAACTGTAATTTATAAGAAAATAAATTATAAAAAATAAAATTCAAAAAAAGACATTATACTTTGTTATTTTTCTGAATCCAAAATATGTTTAGATTCATTATTAAATGCTATTGTGTATAATAAGACAACACTATTAAATACCTTCCACTTTCTGAGGCCACTTAAATATGTAACTGGAGTAGGCCCTGGCAGATAATACAACATGAAAATTTCATACATCTTCCTTGAACTCCATCCTGATTTTCCTTTATTTTTGAAGTTATATTTACATCATTTCTCCTTTCCTTTGCTTTCCTCCAGACCCTCCTTATAGTCCTCCATACTCTTTTTCAAATTCATAGTCTCTTTTTTTATAATTGCACTTACAAGCATATACATATATATTCCTAAATATAATGTACTCAATCTGTATGATGTTACTCTTATGCATGTTTGCAAGACTGACAGTTGGTATTGGATAACCAGTTGGTGTGCTCTTCCCTGATTAAGACTATCTCTCCCACTCGCAGCATTCTTTACTTGCCTGTTTGGATTCAGTGATGATGGAATTTTGGTACATAAAGTGTTGCATATTAGGCTCATCTACATAGATGCCACACAATAAGTAAAGCAGCCAATAAAATATTTCCAACCCCAAGTATGCACTCATCCGAGGAATTTCTATCATTTGTCTGTAGATGGTTCTGAAGACAAATAAATGTAAAAGGGAACACTGGTGGACTTCACACCCACCAGAGCTGAGCTGAAAGGTATCCATGTCTTGGCATGTCGAAAGGAACGAGGAAACTACTCCAATAAAGTTGAAAATACGCAGAGCAAATATTTCCTTTGCTATCTTTTTCTGAAGTTGTAAAATTTTCATGACTTTATAAGTCTTCTGTTTTCTTTACATATTTCTTTAATTTTTCCTAGATGCATTCACTGTTGCATTATTTGGAGGCAATATCTCACCTTTCAGGGAAAACGATGAGCCCAGGTCAAAGAAGCAAGGTTGAATATTTTTCTCCACAGTCATTCCTGATGTTGGCTTCTCTTGTCATCTCATGCTGAATAGCCAGGCATCTTCATTAAGCTTCTGAAGACCTCATGACTTCTGTATTCCCGTCCTTCTGGTCCTCTTCACCTTTAAACACATATGGACTTAACACAGCCTGGTTTATAGTTCTTTGGAACTGACCCTCATGACATTGTGGAGGCTCTATACATGCTTATGTTCACATATTTGAGCACTGATACTTGCATGGATTTTGTTAGGCTCTTGCTGTAATGTCTTCAGCTCCTTATTTGACCTTCTCACACAAGTGTCCGTATCTCAAAGTCTTCATAACGTTCTCTCTTAGACTTTGGACTTACACACACCCCCCCTTATCTGTTGTGCTATCCAAATTTTCTCTAGCCCATGTATGTCTTAAAGTGTTAGCTATTGTCTGTGATTTTCAGGAACAGTTGTTGTCAATGAAAGCTTTATAAGAGCTACTTGCTAATAAAGTTTACTATGTGTTTAAAAGAAACTTTTACTCATTTTCTCCCATGTGAATGAAAAAAAAAAAAAAAAAACAACTCAGGACAGAAGCAACATATGGTCTGGATTCAAATGAAGTAAGGAGACCTAGAACTTGATATTATTTTGTTATAGAGAAGGTAGAAATGTTGCTTCCGATGTGATTATTAAGTTGAAACATTCTAACAGACATAAAAATCTGGGAAATGTTAAATACACAGCCATGGCCGTCAAGTAAACTGTTCCATCCTTGACACTCACCAGATGATTTCAGTAATATATATCAGGAAAGATGCTGACAGGATTCATACAATCCGCCGTGTGATGCCTCTAACGTAAGCTTTCTAATTGCTTGAAGCACAGTCCGTTAAAATCACCTCTTCTGCCAGCAATGAATGACACCAAATCTTAAATTAGCGTTTCTCCTAGACTGAAGGGCAATCTCTTTACTTTCCCTTTATTTCCAATATCTCTCCCACACTCTAATTATTCATATTTCTGGCAGGAAGAACACACATGCTTCGCCCTCTTTTAAAAACTGCCCTGTATTAAGAAACCCTCCGGGGCACTGCTGCCAGCCCACATCTGCTGGGCAATTTTTTCATGCAATTATGTAAAGTTAATGTTTCATAAACAAGTAAAGGAAATTATAATCTCCAGAACTACATTTTGCAAAATGACTCAAAGGAACTAGACTCCCCCCTAATGAGTGACTCAAAATTAAATTGAACAAATGGACCCATAGCATTTCAATTATTTTCCGCCTGTTCATAAAGGGCTACAGGTTCTCTTTAGCTTACCTTCTTCACTGCATGCAGCGCTATTTTGTCTTAGCAGTGGGCACTATTTTAATTTCTTAGACGTGACTTATTAAAGCATATAGGGACACTCGCCTCCCGGCATCCTCCTTTCTTTTAACAAAACTGTTAGTATTTATTGTTTGACTTTCCGTTTCACCTAGTCAGTCTGTTTCCGTAACTGCCCCACTGTGGACACTGATATCACTAGAAATGTCCAGCAGCATGAGTTAGCTTTTGTTCTTTACAAAGTTGGTATTTTAGGTGAGTTTAAAGTGTTGTGCTGCCCTGGAGACCATGTTGCCCCCAAGCCAAGGTTGAACACAAATGCCTGAATCAAACCTAAGGTGACTTTTCTGAAGTACAAAATTACTTCTGAGAATAGAAGCTATCAAAACCATAGCGCTGGCTATTCAATCAAAAATCAAGCAGGGATCAACAGAAGGTAGAAAATATAAGCTATATTGTTGAAAAAAAACAGTCCATTATAGCCCAAAACAATACAGATATTAAAATGAGTAGACAAGGAACAGCATAGCCATTTATATAATGTTACGTACATTGAAGCCTCAGGATATGGTTAACCAGGGAAATATAAGGCATCAAAATTACCAATGCAGTCATCTAAAGATAAAAGAGAAAACTGAGATAGTCTAGATAAAGGGAAATGGACCCCACGGACAAAGAGGCAAGGGACTATGAAATGGATATAAGTTTAAAAAGAAAAAAAGACTAAAACTCTTTAAACAGTAATAATATGGACCAAGGGCTGAAAAGGTATTCTAATATGATGTTTATGAGAATGGGCTGATAACTGGAGGAAATCCGAAATTTTAACCCAGTTGGAGGCTATTATAATTGGCTTATGCCAATATGAGCTGTAGGTCTTCATAAGTTCCTCTTTGCCTCCCTAAGACGAATGATGATGCAGAGTCCAGTAAAGTGGTTCAATGGAGTGACTGGCCACCAAAGATCTCCGAGCTGAGGAAGCCATGACCTTCTAAAGACACTGGTAACTAAACAGCTGAACATTTTCCCAAAGGAAAATAAATACTTTTCTTATTCTGAAGAAAAAAACAAAGGTATTTCTGTGCCTTGAAGAAAAATAATATCTTTTTATCCCACAGGCATTTTCTAGACAAGCAAATTGGTTAAATGCATTTACCAAAATGATATGCAAAGATGCTAGAAAATTCATAAAGAATTATCATCCACCACAAAGCTCTAATGTTTAGTATATATAGTGAAAGACAACAACAACAAACAACCCATCTTCAACGTGGACAGAAGATCGACGCAAACATTTTAACAACAAAATTGTGAGGATGGCGCATTGATATTAAAACATGCTCAGCAGATTTAGACACTGGTGCAACGCAAATTAAAAATCACAGCAGCTACTACAAGTTATTCACGAGAGGTCAAATCTATACGATTGATCACATTCAGCTGATGATGTGGAAGGAAGGGTTGTTCTCATGCCTCTTGCTAGTGTAAAATGCACTAACCAGTCTGAAAACACCGCGATCACGTCTTTAAAAATTAAACATGCGGCTCTCTGACTTCTAGTGACACCCGTGAAATCCTGATACGTGTGCGCATAGGCAGCCTGACACTTGAGTAATCACAGCATCTTCTATATCAGTGGACCAACCTGAAAGCAACCCGAATATCCTGCAGCACTTGACTGGATAAAATCTGTACACCTATGGAAGCTAATCAGGAAGGAGGACTTGGCTAAGATGCTCAATTCCCATTCAGAAAGGCAAAGAGGATGGACATCGGAGGAAGGAGAAAACAGGGAACAGGACAGGAGCCCACCACCGAGGGCCTCTGAAAGGCTCTACCCTGCAGGGTATCAGAACAGATGCTGAGACTTAGAGCCAAACTTTGGGCAAAGTGCAGGGAATCTTATGAAAGAAGGGGGAAACAGTAAGACCTGGAGAGGACAGGAGCTCCACAAAGAGAGAACCAAAAAAGTCTGGGCACAGAGGTCTTTTCTGGACTGATACTCCAGCCAAGGTCCACTCATGGAGATGGCCTGGAACCCCTGCACAGATGTAGCCCTTGGCAGTTCAGTATCAAGTGGCCTCCATAGTAATGGGAAAAGGGATTGTCTCTTGACAGGCTGATTGGCCTGCTCTTTGATCACCTTCCCCTGAGGAGGGAGCAGCCTTACCAGGCTACAGAGGAAGACAATGCAGCCACTCCTGATGAGACCTAACAGACTAGGATCAGAAGGAAGGGGAGGAGGACCTTCCTTATCAGTGGACTGGGAGAAGGACACGGGTATGGAAGAGGGAGAGTGGGAGTGAGAAGGAGGTACAGGGGAGATTCAAAGTGAATCAACTGTAATTAATAACAATAAAATAATTAAATTAAAAATAAAAAAGAAAGAGGTACCCAGTGGCATGTCACCCAGAAATGAGGTGAGCTATTGAGCAATAGCTCAATATGGACTCTCAAAATGCTGGTAGGTGAAATGGGTCAGACAAAAGTATTTCTGCAGTGTTTCAATAAGAATGCCCCCATGCACTCACATATTTGCATGTCTAGACACCAGGGAGCGGCATGACTTGAAAGAACTGGGAGATATGGCCTTGTTGGAGGAAATGTGCCACTGGGGGGTCAGCGTCGGGATTTCAAATGCCCAAGCCAGGCCAATGGCTCTCTCCTTTTGCTGTTTGTGGATCTCAATGCAAAACTCTCAGCTGCATGTCTCGCTGCCTGCCTCTGTGCTCCCACCGTGATGGCAAAGACCTAAGCCTCTGACACTGTGAGCAAGCCCTAAGTAATTGCTTCCCTTTGTAAGAGTTGCCATGGTCCTGGTATCTCAGCTATAGAACACTGCCTACGAGTTTTTTCATATGGTTCCATTTATTAAATTTAAGGCTGATCTAAAGTAGCACAAAGCAGACCAGTGCTTAAGTAGGAATATGGGTCAGAAGAATGGGAAGAAAGGTAGCCACGATGGTCTTTTGAAGAAAACAAATGACGTTCTGAATGAATGTGTGTTGTTTGACATGAGCTATCCAGGTTAAAGGTTAAGACCTTGGACACGTGAAAAATTGTCAAAGTCTTCTCTAGAGGTCAAGTGTGTAAAGACAAAGCCTACCTCCACCCAAGTAACAGTATTTAGGAACAAAAGAGAACTATGTGAAAAGCTAGCACCTACAGCTTCCGTATCCCCAGTGTTACGGCCTGAGTCTGCTCACTGATTCCTCTGTTTATTGGGTTTAACCTAATAAACAGCAAGGAGGTCCGGGGTTGCTGCCACAGTCGGTCCATCAGAGTGCTCACTACCCATCCGAAACAGCTTTTCTGGATGTGTTTTGGGTCCATTCTTCATTTCTTCTCCACCCCAGTCAGGGTTCCAGAACCAAGTGGCATGGGTTGTGACAGGGTCTTCATTTCTTGGGACTGTTTCTCTGCGATAACTTTCTATTCTGCTGATATTCAGTTACATGTCACAAATTCAAGTTTTTACATGAACTTACCTTACCTAGGAAGTATCCTAGTGCACTAATGCACTTAGTAGAACTTCAGAGAGCTTGTGTTTAAAGAACCTTCGAAATAAATGCATGGAGAATTGCTTTTTAAAATAATATATTTTTAAATTTTGTAATTATAACTAAGTCATTATGCCCTCTTTTTCCTTTCAAACCCTCCATTGCTCTCTCTCAAAACATGGCCTCTCCCTCTTTATATATCCCTAAATATATAACTACAACCTGTTCAGTCCATATTATGTTAGCTGTGTGTAAAAAAGCTATTGAAATAAATGCATAAGGAATTACTTTTTAAAAATAATATATTTTTAATATTTTATAATTATAACTAAATCATTATACCCCTTTTTTTCTTTCCAAACCCTCCTTTGCACTCTCTCAAAACATGGTCTCTTTCTCTTTACATACCCCTCAATACATAACTCCAACTTTCTCATCCTATATTATGTTACCTGTGTGAATATGTTCCCAGGGATGAATTGCCTTTTTGAACAAGATACCATGAGAAGAAAATTTGATCACTGAGGAATCTTCCTACCGGGGAAACTTTGGAGGTTGCATTTTAGCCTCCTTTTCAGTTATGCACAAGGAAATATACAGCCCCATTCTAAGAAGGAGTCAGTGTGAATTTCCTAGTCCATCTCTGGAAACACAAGGAATGGCAAGATGAAAACAAACCTAACATTCTCCTTTTTTTTTTTCTTTGAACATCAGCTATCATTTACTAAAGTAGTTAAAACACCTTCCTTAAAAAGTATGTATTCAGAGTTGATATACATGAAAAGGTAAAAACAATAAAATAATAACACTAATGAGAAAGTTGTAGTTATGTATTTAGTGATATGAAAAGAGAAAGGGGCCATGTTTTGAGAGAGTGCAAAGGAGGGCTTGGAAAGAAAAAGGGGTTACAATGATTTAGTTATAATTACCAAGAAAATGATTTAAAAACATAAAACTATGGCGCAGCAGAGATAGCTCAGGGTTAAGATGTAGAGAGGAGCAGACTTTGGTTTTTCTGTGCCTGCATGGGCAACATGCAAATGTCTGTAATCTTAGTCATGGCACCATCTTTTGGCCTCTGTGGGCACCCACAGAGATGTGCACATGCTTCACATAAACATGATTAAAAATAAAATAAATATTTTAACAAACATAAAGTTATGTTACTTTAATTTAAAAAGCTAGGAATTGAGTATATTTTCCTCTCAATAATAAATCCCTACTATTCAGAAAGGTAGAAAAGCTACTATTACATTGAATATAGGAGCATCTTAATTTACTGAAGCAATTTACACCATATAAAATGCAATCAGAGAGTTATTTCATTAGAAAGAGATGGGGTAATTCATAGATATAGATACAGATATAGATATAGATATAGATACAGATACAGATACAGATACAGATACTTAAATGGATCAACTGCCAGGTAAATTGAAAGTAGCTCTTCTCTATGGTACTGGGCACACAGCACAATCTCTTCCCCATATCTATACACATCTGCATATGTCTGAGATTATTTAAAATGATTGATCCTGAGATCCATCCAGCTAAGCCAGCTCTGTATTATCTGAACCTGAGGAGAACAGAAACCATTTCTGAGTACTTCTTTCAGGGCTCATTCCCTCTCTTTAACGTTCCAATATTCCTTGTCAGCAAACACTCAGTCTCATACTCTCCGAAGGACTGATTTTATTCTCTACATCACATAGTTAAGCATCTCTTGTGATTGCATTTGAAGAAAGAGGTTCCCCCCCACACACACTTAACAAAGAGTCCTATGGGAAACTTCCATGCACTCCGCTTTAAAAGACTCTTCCATGACACTCATGAGAAAAGCTGCTCCCGGGCACTTAAAACACTATAGCTCTGCTGGAGAGTGGGAGAGATAAGTGCACGCAGCTTCGCTTCCAAGGAACCTGAAGGTTTGGAATATTTGCTCTCAATAGGGATTAAATCTGCTCTTGGCTTTGAGTGTATGACTCTTTCACAGCCCTGTGCATATAGCTGCTCAACAGATGGAAAGTCAGCACTAATTATCCACGTTTTCTCCAGTGTCAGATATACCCGTTGGCAACCTCATCTCGGTCCTTCTGAGATTTATAACCCTGTTACCATGTGCAGCCTGATGTCTCCCCAGCTGCACAACTCTTCTTGGCTCACTTGAGTCACCCACTCTCTGCTCAAGAAGAAGGCAATTAGAAAGTATCAGTGGACCCACTTCATGTTTTAGTTATTGGCTTTAATGAATTTTAATCATAAAAACATATCTAGTAACTTAGGGGCTAAAGGGATGGTAAATGTTGTAGGATCAAATTCAGCGGTGTTAACTAAGATCCTAATGAAGAGTCCTATGCTCCTTCTTCTGGTCGCAGACCCACATCAGAATGATCTACAAAGGAAGAGTCTGGAAAGAGATATTTATGGCCCACTCCCTTTAAAAACATTCTTTGATTTTTTTTGAGATTATAATATGGTTTCATCATTTCCTCTTTTTCATTTAACCCCTCATATATTCCCTTCTTGTTATTTTTTTACACTTTTTGTTACATACTTGTTAACTCATACGTCCTTACAAACACGTGCATACAGCCTGCTTAATCTGTATAATATTGGTTGCATGAATGTGTTTTCAGGGCTGATCGTGTGGTATGATAAGCTATCGGTGGCCCTTTCCTGGGGAAGACTGCCTCCCACATTCTGCTGAGCTGATGCAGACACTACTGCACCACGCAGACCTGCAGAGATGGTCCAGGGCCTATTTACACAGGTGGCGACTTGGCACCAATTGGCAGAGTAAAGGTCACAGGCGTATACTCCTCACTGGTCTTGTCTCCGGATTCCCAAAGGAAGGAGCATCCCCCAAACATTTTTTATAAAAATGCCCAGTAATGTCTGGCTTAGAAATGTACCTGGCAGGACAATAACATTGGCAGTAGATTGTTTTGGACACCCAACACTTCGTGCTTGGGGATTCTAATTTCTTCCCTAAAATTGCCCAGTGGAGAAATAACCTCATCCAATTGCCATTCTTTGTCACACTTACATTACCAAGAGCCTGAAATACACGAGAGCACAGACCTTCAGGAAAAATAAAGCTACAACGATCTGGAAGTATAACTCCTGTGAGTGTGCTATGCTCCATGTGGGCCATGAGTGCTGCCACATCCAATAAGGAAGGACAGAGGGAAAATATTTCATTTGAAAAGGACAATACAGAACAAGTTGATTGTATGTGGAACAGGAGAGACACTATTTTAGAATGAATTTATGTGAGCAAAACACTTTGAGAAACTCTCTGGAGTAGCAGGAAAAAAAGAAACAGTGAATGTTATATTTTTAAAGCTTAGGAGTATGGAATACAATGTAAAGTTGTCAAAAGCATGTGATGGGTGTCTCAAACGGAGAGATAATGAAACAAGAAAATAACAGTAGGCCGCAATGGTGGCATTAATCAACTACATCTCCAGATTGAAAGTCAGCCATAAAAGCTCGTATAGAAAGAATCATAGCGCCAAGCAAGATGGAAAGTGGTACTATTTCTCAGCACCATCTGGTAGAGTGACGCTCTCAGTATTTGTCAGAGAACACGAAGGACAACAGTACAGTCCTCAGCTCTGGCCTGGTCTTGAGGCTGAGGTGGATCAACAGATTATGTGATGCTGTGCAAACATGAGAACGTGAGAATGAATCCCTAGAATCCACACTGAAAAGACCTCGGAGCCTATAATCCCAGAGAAGTAAGGCAGAGAGAGGAAGGGACACGGCTGGGATACAGAGTTAATAAAATGTAACTGATAAGAAAAAAATAAAATTCAAAAAAAAAGAAAATTGTAATATGCAACATTGACATCTGAAAAACTAAATATTATTTAAATTAATTTTTTTTTAAGATAAAAAAATTTTCTAGAGGCTCCTGGGATGGTCACCTTGGCATACTCAGCCTTGACCAACAAAAAGCCCTGTAACCGGTAAAATGACAGGTAGGGACCAAATCGCTCGAACTTGATAATAAAACCTACTTCTGAAGAGACCGCAAGCTATGATCACAGCACCTGGAGAACACAAGCTGAGGCTGAGCTGGAAGCATCCTTCCTCCTGGCTACATTTAACAGTGCTGGAAGTCGTAAGGCAGGCTTCCAGGGAAGAAGAGCTCCCAGTGGCTTACTTGGCTATGAATGCGTGAGTGGCGGTAATGATCTGTCGGCAGGATGTAGCTGTCAGTTTAACAGTGTGAACATTCTCCTTTGACTTTGACATTATGCGCTTCTCTCTCTCTTACACACACAAACTACATACGTACATATCATACAGAGAAACACACGTGATTTTTAAACCTTTCAGAGCTTTTAGGAAAGAGGTCAAATTGCCTGTAAAATCTGAGAACCAAATCAACCACATAGTTGTGGATACAAGAATGCATGTAAGAATTAAGAAAGAATTATGCACAAAAAAATCAGTTTTCTTTATATTGAATTACTATTTAGTTAAATAAATTAGTATTTAGTTAAATAAAGAGAGAAATAATCATTGCTAAAGATATGTGAACAAGTCATGTAAAAACCTACTATTTCATGACCTTATATTAAAATTTGTTAATTAAAAAATAAGAATTTGAATGGAGTTTCCCTACATGAGGATGGATAATACTTCTCCCAGAAGGCATGGATTACAAAATAAAAATCCCAGGGCTAGAAGGAGGATAGCGCCCTATAAGCTGCTAGCCAGAGAGGCCCCTGAGGGCCCCAAACAGTATAGATTCTGCCATAGCTCTTGGCTGACCACAGCCTGTGGTCACAGCACATGGCGACATCAATACAGAGCTAACCTGGAAGCATCCTTCCTACCAGCTAGGTTTTCTCCATAATTCTGTGGCAAAATACAGAGTTCATTCATGCTGATTTGTTCCATACAGTCTCTCTCCTTTAGAGTTTTTCTCCAATTTGTATTCATGTATTTTCTTAGTTCTTTATCCTACAAATGACCATAAACACAGCCATCACTTTCATTATAAAAGCGTTGCTAATGGGCATCATGTTTTCAAAATATGAATCACTTAAAGCAGAAGACACGAAAGGGTAACCAAAGTGGAATGTGCTGAAGACTGAAGAGCAAAAGGCCATTTTTGCCCTCGTGCAGTAAGTTAAACACGTCCACCATAAACAAATTTGCTCCCCACCAGAAGCATTTACAAGGTATGTAGGAAGGAATGGCAAGGGATTCATTTGTCGCTTTTAATTAGTTAATGGATTTTTGAACATTAGTCATTAGGTTTCTACACTTTAATTAATTTATGTAATTCATATAATGAAATTTCTGACTATAAAATATTCCTAATAAGCATTTCATCATTTATCCCAAAAGGATTTCAAGTAAATTCGTTCAAGCAATTAATCTTTGCTTTAGGAAGGATCCCAGGAAGGGGTTAGAGGCCAAATGAAATGTTGGGGTAGGAGAGCCAACCAAGCCCATGCTGCAGGAGGGGTGGGACAATCTGGTGGCCTCTGTCAGCTGCCAATCAGAGGACTGAAAAATAAAGTGAACTTTAGATGATACTAAATCCACTTCCATCTTGTGGGGTTGTTTGTTATTCATTTTGTTTTATTTTGTGTCCATATTGTTGTTGACATCTTGTCCTTAAATGACATATAACAGTTTCTTATGTTTTAAAGGATAATTTAATATATTTGAAAACCAGAAGGTATTTAAACCTACCGCGTTGACTTATTGTTGGAAGAGTGAATGCAATGTTGATCCTGCACGTAGTGACGGGTGGCTGAGATTATTTCCAAGTATGCTTCCCGGAATGGGACTAAGAACGAGAAGCCAGCTCCACTTATTTTCTAATTCTGTTAAAGTTAGTCTAAGATTTTTAAACTCAGTGTACAGAAGCAGAGGGAGCTCCTGTATGCTCTTCATTCTGCTTCTTCAACTCAAATGTTGACACTGAGTTAGGAACTAACTCTGAGAATGTTAGATAATGCTTCTGGGTAAATTGCAAATCCTATTCATCGTCACGTGTTTTCTTTCCCTGATCCCACTTGTGTTTACTTGCATGCCATTGTAATCTGCCCAAACTGCAATAGCTCTTCATTTTTAATTATCTTTCTTGACCTTGAAATTGAAAAGTACATAAGGTAAATTTGGCTTGTAGATCATCCCTTAACTTGTTTTTATTCAGAAAATTTTCCAAAATTACACTGGGGTTATTTGGGTTTTTTTTCTTTAATTTTTATTTTTATTTATTCATTTTACATCCTGGCCAGAGCCCCCTCCCTCATCTCATTCTGATCCTACCCTTCCTAGTTGTTTCCCCTATCCCTCTGCCTTACTCCTCAGAGAAGGGGAGACACACACACAAACAAACACACACACACACACACAAACACACACACACTCCAGTGAATCAAGTCTCATCAGAACTGAGCACAGCCTCCTCTTGCCCTGTGGACTGGCTTGGTAGACCTGCCGGTGGAAAGTGATTGAAAAGCAGGCTACAGAGTCCATGTCAGAGTCAGCCCCTATTCCTCTTTCTAGCAGCCGTCAGCTACATCTGTGTAGGGCACCTAGGTCCAGTCCATGCATGGTCCCTCGCTTGGTGATTCAGTCTCCACAGGGACCGCCTGGGTCCTGGTTAGTTGGCTCTGCTGGTCTTCTTGTGGACTTCCTGTCCCTTCTGGGTGCTGACCCTTCCTTCACTCTTCCGGGAGACCTCCTGTGCCCCACCCCATGCTTGGCTGTGGGTCTCTGCATCTGTTTCCATCAGGTGCTGGGTGGAGCCCCTCAGAGGACAGCTGTGCTAGGCTCCCGTCAGCAAGTAGAGCCGAGTATCGAGCATCGTTAATCGTTTCAGGAGCTGCTTTTCCCCATGGGCTGAGTCCCAGGCTGGGCCAGTCATTTCCTGGACATTTTGCACTTGCAGAGACAAGAGAACCCTTGGGCAGGGACTTCTCATGACAAGATGGAGAGCTACGACAGGGTGGGCTCCTGGGAGGATATGAGGAGGACTCTAGCTGAGACTCCTAGTGGCCGGGGTCAAGCAGACTGAGAAGACCACCATCTACTAGACACTGGGGTTATTTGTAATTGGAAAGAATTCCTTAGATGTAATGTTTGGATTTTAAGTGTATTTTATGTAAAGAAGTCCTGATTCTTATCTCCTTTACCTGGTGAACTGTAACTTCAATTCCTGCAGAAGAAAAACTCTAGCAAGTTTTTCCACTATAGTTCTTGTTCCTTGGAAGTCTTACTTCCTGTATTATTCCTTTATGTATATAAGAAAAAAATCTCATTTTCTTTGTATGTATATGTGTATTTATATCATGAATATGCAAAGATACATATAATATTTATTATATTATAATTGTATTATATTATTGCAACTTATTATTTCACTGCATATAATGCAAACTTATCTGAAGTTTGTTGTTCCCAGTCTCTCTCTCTCTAAACTTGTATAACAAGCCCTGATTACTTTTATTAAATGATGGGTTTAGAGTTTGACATATGAGCACCAAGGTACTCAGAAATGCTGGGGCTCAATACTTCTAGGCTTTCTTATAGCGTATATAGGAAACATAAACATGCAGAGAAATCTATGCATACAGAAAAAACAAGTATAAGTAATAAGAAATAATTTTTGCTTATTTTGAACAATTTTGATTCTCTCCAGTTTGCCATTCATCTAAACAGCTCTTGATAGCTCTAGCAATTAATGTTTTCCAATGAATAATCACTGACCTTGCAATACATGCTGAATTAGAGAAAGGTATTATTTCCATTATTAGGAACACCATATTAAGTAATAGTCAAGGCCAAGTGAAGGGCTCTTATATCTATTGTAAGAATGTATCAAGGAACTTCAGTGTGATGAGAGGTTTAACACAACAGAGCCAAGTGGAACACTTTCTTGAGAGCCCCAAGGAATTTCTCATTTCACCTACAATGTAAAAGAAAACAACACAAGATACTAATAAACAGTCTCAGTAGTCCTTTGTAATCAGAAAACATCAGCAAGCAACACTGTCATTCATATCAGCCTCCCACACTGCGTTCACCCTCATTGTAGCGATGCAGAGGTGGGCATTTTCACAGAATACGTTTCAGAAAAAGTATTAGAGTCTCTATTTCTATTGATTTGGTTCCCCACCAAAAGTAAACAAGTAACTTTTTAATGAGTTAATATGCTTCATTTTTTGTTGTTGTGTTAAAGTATGAGTTTGGAAAGGTCAAGATTACTCCTTGCCGAGCTAAAAGACTATTTAATTGGCAATTGTTTTTAATCTTGGCTTGTTTAATATATTATACATTAAAAGCTTCTGAAGTCAAAAGATGTATCATGTGGCACTCAGCAAGTGTGCAAGATTGTTTGGTCATTCATGGAGCTGCCCTTTGACCATGCTGTTAATTTATTTATAATGTATTAGAAGAAGAAAAAAAAAGCATAGATTAAATGACTTAATTGCCAGACAAATAGCAACTTCAATTGAAAAGAAGCATTTGGTTTCACAGCCTGTATAATTACAAGAAGCATAAACCTCAGAATGAGAACTTGGAGACAGAAGATAAGAAAAAGCAGATGATTCAAAAACTATGCAATGTACAAAAATAAAATGACTTTAAATAATGTTCTTTCTTCATTAAAACCTGGAAAGTGGCTTCTAATAAGTTTAATGCCAGCTCCGGGATTGTCATAGCTCAAATCCTGAGCCCCACAGTTACCAACAGTGTAGCCCAAGCTCTCCTGTGTTTCAACTCCTACGTATCAATGTTGCTCTCCTGCCTATCAACTGAGGCTTACTGGTCTACCTATCTTTATTCAGCCAACTAGTTAAACGATCACTCTCCAAAGAACCTTCCTGAATCTGTTAATGTAAATGTCCCCAGAGCAGCGCTATCTACTGTCTTTTCAGAGCAATTCATTTTTAGTCAACTTAGTTCTGTATATGTGTCTTTTTCCCCTTTACCTTCATAAACTTTCCATTTCAGAAGTAAAGATTACAAAGAGATTACACTGAACAGGTTTGAAAAAGAATTGTCAAAGTAGGCTGCATAGTATATGAGCTGAGATATAGGTAATAAAAGTACATGATTCCAATCCCCATTCAGAAAGGCAGAGGATGGACATTAGAGGAAGAAGAAAACAGGAAATAAGTCAGGAGCCTGCCACAGAGAGCCTCTGAAATGCTCTACCCTGCAGGGTATTAAAGCAGATGCTGAGACTTATGGCCAACCTTTGGGCAGAGTGCAGGGAACCTTATGAAAGAAGAGGAAAATAGTAAGACATGGAGAGGACAGGAACTCCACAAGGAGAACAACAGAACCAAAAAGTCTGGGCACAAGAGTCTCTTGTGAGACTGAAATTCCAACCAAGGACCATGCATGGTGATAACCTAGAACCCCTGCACAGATGTAGCCCATGACAGTTCAGTGTCCAAGTGGATTCCATAGTAATGGGAACAGGGACTGTCTCTGACATAAACTGATTGGCCTTCTCATTGATCACCTCCCGCTGAGGAGGGAGCAGCCTTACCAGGCCACAGAGGAAGACAGTGCAGCCACTCCTGATGAGACTGAATAGACTAGGATCAGAAACCCTATCAGTGAACTTGGGCAGAGGCATGTGTGGAGAAGGGGAAGGGAGGAAAGGGTGGGGAGGGAAGGGAGGAAGGAGCTACAGGGGGGATACAAAGTGAATAAAGTGTAGTTAATTAAGAAGTAATAATATTTTTTTAAAAAAAATGTACATGATTCACTTAAGAATAAAAATAAGTAAGTGCAAGCTGATCATTGCTATGGGAAGAACACTTTGTGTTAACAATTGCCACTTGAACGTGCCTATAAGGTTATCCTCAGCATTTAAAATTCTTTATGTAATTTTTAAATTTCATTATCTCATGAGCACTGTCAGAAGCAGAGAGTTGTTTCTATCTTTCAGGTATACTTATCTCCATTCCAAGGTCATCAGTTAGTGGCAGATCTGGGAATTGGTCCTAGACAGTCTGAGATAAGGCCCTCTACTCTTACCCTTGTTCCCACATTGAATTCTAGATGTTCATGATCTATGTGTATCTAGGATGTGAGAAAAACATCTACAAAAATGGTTCCTGTTGTTTCTGAGCCTTGATATTTCACATTCATCTGGTTGACTTTGTAACGCTCAGATCAAGCTGCGTGTAGTGGCACATACTTGAAGTCCCAGCACTAGGAGGAAAAAGAAAAAGATCAGGGCTAAAGGTCATTCTTGCCTGCACTGACAGTTTAGGGCCACTGTGATCCTATCTCAAAAGAAACAAATAAACAAACAAACTCTTATCAGTTCAGTTCCTTATAGAAAAAAAAAAGTAATCACCTTAGACATGTTTCTAGAAGAATAAGCTTCAAGTGGTAGTGCAGAGATGGAGAGTGTTATTTGGAAGTTAATTCTTATGACATGAAAATTTTCTGAAAGAAAAGGTGAATATTGTAATTGAAACAGTAAAACCAAGAATTACTAAACATGTAAGCTGTGAAATCTTAGAGATGTTTAATATAGAATAGAAATACAGATATATTAGTTATGAGAGAATGAAACTAATAATTTCCATTTAGTTTTGTGATAACCTTGACCATAAACATTATTATTCTGATTTAATATCTCAGAAAACTGAGGTCACACAGGGACAACAGAGAAGACGATAGCGGGAAATTAATTATTTGAAGGGAGGGGTGGAAATAATGAGCTGTGTGGGGCTTTAATTACAGGAGGATGGAGATAAATACAGAAGAAAGAGGGAAAAACAACATTAAGGATGTCTGAAAAGGTCATAAGGAATCATATTATTACCTATCTATACATAAAAATACATAGTTCAAATAAATTTTTCCACATGGCCTGACATTGTTAGCCCCAAGGAACATCTAATGAAACCCCCAACATTAGACATGAGAACCTCTTTTTTTGAGTTGTTTATCCTGGTTGTCCATTATAGGCCATTCCTATGGTCCTTGGTTGCTTCACAGAGATAGAAGGTAATTCCATATTGCTGATTATACTACTTACTAGAGACGTAGGATCTAGAAGACCCAAGCTCAGTCTGACCTAAAATTATTCTCCTGGAGAACTAGAATTTACGATACCAGATAGTTCCATTGAAGCTTCCAGGGAAGAGAAGAAATAAATAGCTCTACTCAGCTATGACACCTATGAACCACAATAACAAGCAGCGTGCCATAGCTTTCAGAGGGCAATAGTGTCATACATATCTTGGCTATAATCAAGACGCTAATTGGGCTTAAAGGTCAGTTAACAAGACAGAAATCAGGTCTGGTACTGAAAACCTAGGCAACTATCTGGGTTAGAAAAGTCATGGGATCTTGGATGAGAACTTATAACCACTACTTTGCTAAACCATTGTAGTCCCTAACTACATTCTAAATATTTGTGTTTATACCCACAGACGAGTGTAGTTCTTACCTCTCATCAAAGAGATTTCTCTTTGCAATAGACAGAGACAGTTAACGAAAACCATGGCTAATCAAACTGCAGAGGACAAGAGGCCATGAAACCAAGGCTCAGGGTTTATTGCAGAGGAAGAAACTGAAGTATTGTTTGATCCAGAGGAACTGGGTGGGGCAGGGAGATTCTCTCAGTCTGTGCCTCCTAAAAATGTCACAGAAGCTGTACCTATAAAGTCTCATCAGCATGGCAGCATAAACCACGAAAACACTATTAGGCATGCTAACTTGGAGCAGGGAAAGGTCAGGAGGCTTCAACCATAGACAAAGAGGTGTAGGTCACTAAAAAAGGCTGAGAGCAGAGAGCTTACTGTTCCCTGTAGAAGAACACACCAATTGTTTATCCATGCCTTGTGGTCAGCTGCTAAATAATATTTGTACAAGAGACTTGATAGAAGCCTAGCAGGATGTATTTACTTATATATTTAGGATTTATGCAACAATAACTAAAGAAAAATGGCGCAGAAACTTGAGAGTGTACAGGGAGGAGATCTACAGAGGGCTGTCTATGTAAAACCCCTCCTTCCATAAAAGCACCCCCAAGGAGGTCTCTGTGTGGACAGCTTCCCTCACTGGCTTTCTTTCTGCTGCTTTAACCACAGAATATCTAGTAAATCATGGCTTCTGCCTTTCTGTCTTGAGGAGTTCATTCATTACTTATGTCACCACCCTGTCAGTACCAGTCTCACAATCTTATTTGTCACAAAAACTGCAAAACAATCTCCACTTATGAGTGAGTATATACCCTGTGTGTCTTTCTGCTTCTGGGATACATAACTCAGGATGATCTTTTCCAGTTCCCACCATTGACTGCAAATTTCATGATTTCCTTGTTTTTTTATTGCTGAGTTATTCCATTCTGTAGATGTACCACAATTTCTGTATCCATTCCTCCACCGAGGGGCATCTTGGCTGCTTCTAATTTCTGGCTATCACAAATAAAGCTGCTACAAACATGGTTGAGCAAATGTCCTTATTGTGTACTTGAGCATCTTTTGTATATATGCCTAGGAGTGATATAGCTGGATCTTGAGGAAGCGCTATTTCTAATTGTCTGTGAAAGTGCCAGATTGATTTCCAGAATGGTTGTACAAGTTTACATTCCCACCAGCAGTGGAGGAGGGTTCCCCTTTCTCCACAACCTCTCCAGCATGTGTTGTCACTTGAGTTATTCATCTTAGCCATTCTGATGGGTGTAAGTTGAAATCTCAGGGTCGTCTTGATTTGCATTTCCCTGATGACTAAGGATGTTGAACACTTATTTAAGTGTTTCTCTGCCATTCAATATTCCTCTATTGAGAATTCAGCTGTCTCTGACAGGAACTGATTGGCCTGCTCTTTGATCACCTCCCCCTGAGGGGTAGCAGCCATACTAGGCCACAGAGGAAGAAAATGCAGGTCTCCTAATGAGACCTGATAGAATAGGATCAGAGGAACAGGGAAGAGGACCTCCATTATCAGTGGACTGGGGGAGGGGGATACAAAGTCAATAAACTGTAATTAATAAAAATAAAAATAATTAAAAAAATCTCACTCTTTTTTCTTTAAAAAATGCAAAAAAAATGTAATAGTAAAAACCTCATTGCCAATATTAGACATCTGGTTTATTTTAGACAGGAAGCTACATTTGTTGTTTGAAAAGAAAAAGATGAATAAAAAGATAAAAGACACTGAGTCAGCCTTCGGCTAACATTAAGTTAGCTTAAAAGCAGAAACTCACAGATGACCAGAATCTATGCTATTTCTTTGTTTCCAGCTCTGAGTTTTAAAAAACAAATCAAACAAATGAAACTATCAGGCTTAATAGTAACAGCAGTTCTGAATGAGGATTGATCATCTTACCCAAGGTCCTCCTTCTTGCTTAGCTTCTTTAGATGTACAGATTTTAGTATGTTTACCCTATATTATATGTCTAATATCCACTTATAAGTGAGTATATACCCTGTGTGTCTTTCTGCTTCTGGGTTACCTCACTCAGGATGACCTTTTCTAGTTCCCACCATTTGCCCTCAAATTTCATGATTGCCTTGTTTTTAATTGCTGAACAGTATTCCATTGTGTAAATGTACCATAATTTTTTTATCCATTCATCAGTTTAAGGATATCTGGATTGTTTTCAGATTCTGGTTATTACAAATAAAGCTGCTATGAACATGTTTGAGCAAATGTCCTTGTATACTTCAGCATATTTTTGATATAGCATAGGAGTGGTATAGAGGGTTCTTGGGGTAGCACTATTCGACATCTAAAGAGGGAGAAAACAGGGAACAGAACAGAAGCCTACCACAGAGGGCCTCTGAAAGACTCTACCCAGCAAGGTATCAAAGGAGATGCTGAGACTCATTGCCAAACTTTGGGGAAAATGCAGGGAATCTTTTGAAAAAAGGGGGAGATGAAAGGCCTGGAGGGGAGAGGGGCTCTACAAGGAGAACAACAGAACCAAAATATCTGGGCACAGGGGTCTTTTCTAAGACTGATACACCAACCAAGAACCATGCATAGAGCTAACCTATAACTGCTGCAGAGATGTTGTCCATAGCAGTTCAGTATCCAAGTAGGTTCCCTAGTAATGGGAACAGAGACTGTCTCTGACATGACCTCAGCAGCTGGCTCTTTCATCATCTCCCCCTGGGTGGGGGGGGAGGAGGGAGCAGCCTTAGCAGGCCACAGAGGAAGACAATGCAGCCAGTCCTGATGAGACCTGATAGGCTAGGGTCAGAAGGAAAGGGAGGATGACCTCCCCTATCAGTGGACTTGGGGAGGAGCATGGGAGGAAATGAGAGAGGGAGGGTGAGATTGGGAGGGGATGAGAGGGATCTACAGCTGGGATACAAAGTGCATAAACTGTAATTAATAATAAATAAATTAATAAAAAAACAGTAACAGCAATGTTAATTATTACAAATATAGTTATCATCCACTTATAGGAAATGCATCTTAATGAGCTGCAGTCTCTTTCCACTTTTACATTCTTTTCTAGTTCCTGTGGCAGATATCTGAGAGAAGCAATTCAAGTGAAGTGAAGTTATTCTGGATCGTGGCTCAAAGGATGCAGCACAGAGTGAACAATCTTGCATGATGCATAGGGAGCATTTCACATCCAAATCATGTCACTCGTTCAAGAATTTATGGAATTAAAATCAAAGAAAAAAATGTAAAATATCAGTTATATTCCTAGTGAAACTGAATAGACAAGTGATTCAAACAGAAATGGAAAGTAGGCTCTCTATTCTTATCATTTTCATTCAATATTATTTATTCAGTGCACAGTTCCTAGCAACATACGCACACACAAAGTTGATATCCAGAGACGATGTGAAAGAACCAAGCAGTAGCAATTACTTCACAGTGATGATGACATTTTTACTTGTTATTTACAATATGAACATGAAGTCTCCTAGGAGAACACAAATATGAGGGGAGAAGACAGTGTTTGGTATCACAGGTTCTAGATTAGAAGTTGCTATTTTGTGTTCTGTGTACAGAGATAGATAACTGTATCATGTTTCTGTGGATATTTTAATAAACATTAATAAAACAGTCTATCTACAGCTCCACTATGTGTCTACAAATATATATATACATATGATTAATAAATCCATCTATCTGTAGCCTTACTGTGTGCCTACAAAGCTATCTGTCTCTATCATTCACAGTAACATATTGTTTACAATAATATGTTAATATTGTATATTGTATATATATTAGTAATATATTATCTAAAACTTTAACCAATCTGCAGTGTTTCAGACCCAATCTCCCTAGTAAAATCAGAATTCTTTATTCAATAAGACCCACTACCACAGACTGAAGTTAGAGAGGAACTAGACACATGCTTCTTGAATTTTCCGTGATTTAAATTTTCACAATAAACTTTTTAGCTTTCTCAGCCATGGCATATTGTTTAAAAACATACAACTAAAGTAATGATTGGCTTTTGTATATTAGAGTGCTTAAAATTAAAATTAAAGCATCAGAAAGAATTATCATCTTTTTGAGGCTTAGCTCACCAATGTTTTCTGATCTAAAATTTAGATGCAATCTGATTTTGTCTTGAAGATCTTGTAAATGGTTTCATTTACAGTTAGGTTTGGGCACACGGGGGGGTCCCAATGAAATGACTCATTTCCTGGATTTGCTCCTGCTGTGTCATTTATTTTTAATATTGGTGCTGTTATCCTCAGTCTGTCTACTTCCTGCTGAGATGTTTTTGGAGATTAGTTCGGGACATTGGTATGTATAAGATATTAGCAGGAGAATTTCCTTTAATAAATATTTCATAATATTTAAGCAACAATAAATTCTTTTTCATGTGTTCTGCCTTATACCCAAAGAATATACTCTCCAAAATTTCCCTAAGTTCGATATGCAGAATATTACATAAACTCTGGTATTCAGTTCATTGGAAAGGCATTATAATTTTGGCTTTGTATTTCAATGAAACTGAGCTATGATAAAATATGTATGTTACTCTTGCATGGGGCCTCAGCTGGGTTTCTAGGTTCATGACCTCTTACTCAATAATGAGATAAAAGTTGGCAAATTATAAAGTATCAATAAAACACACTTTATTAAAAATGAAGCAAGAGTGTGTATTAGAAAAAAATGCACTGTCAAGATGAACAGCCAACAACTTGAGTGAAGATACTCAGAGCCTAGGCAGATTTTTACAGGATTCAAAAGAGATTAGTTGTTAAGGGTCACAGGTGGGGGGGTCTGTATTTTAATTGACAGACTAAGTTATGTAACCCTTTCCTACTGAACATGCCCTTTCCCAAAATGCATCTTGTGTTAATCATATGCATACTCAATTATGCACTCTCATCAGATGGTAAATAGGGAATTTTCCCTAAACCTTCACTTGGGGATGTAGATTTGCTTTATTTTGCATACAAAACAAATTAGTCTGGCCAGATCATCCCATGTTCCATCTTTCCCATGGTGTGTGTTTCAGTATCTGTTTGACTAGAAACAGTTGTCCAGGATGATTAAAGGAAGTAAGTTGTTTTGATTGTTTACAAGAGGTGGCCAGTGCAGCTTGATGCAGTTAGGGGTCCTAGGTTGCTAGCATGTTTCCAGACCACTAACCTTAGCCCCACCTACCTCTCGTCTTTCCTGTCCACATAAGATAATTTATTTAGCCAGTCAGGGATAATTTTGCAGTCAAGATTCACAAACGTCATTTCGGGTACATGGCAGTTATCTAGTAAAAGTCAGCAAGCAGAACTCAAGGAGCAAAACAATTAACAGCAAATTACAAAGCGCCAGACCATGCCGTAGCGGATCTTTGGGCTTCTATTAATTTCCAGTGGCCTCTTATTGTTTTTGCATCTGTGAACAGAAGGGTGCTTCCCTGGAGAAAGCAAATAGGACTAGAAAGAGTGAGTGCAAGCAAGATGGAAGCCATGACTTTTTATAGTTTACTATGAGCAGTGACATCTCATCACTTTATTATAGTCTGTTCATCTGAAGCAAGCAAAAATCCAGCCCCCTCTGAAGCAATACCTGGGGATCTTCTAAGAGGCCTCCTCACCACAACCACCTCTCACACAGCCACTCTTGTTAACAGTAACAAGGAGTGCTGTGCTCCTTGACGGCTAATGCTCCTTCCTCCTTCCCCTCCACATCTCCCTTCTTTTTACTTTCTTTTGACCTAAAACCTAGCATTTCTGTGGTAGAATGGACCTCTATGCTCCTTTACAGAGGGTTGAATTATGGCTTCTTTGTTTTAGTATATAAATGCAGCATATCTCAAAAAATTGTCAAGTTCGCTAAGATGTTTGAAGCAATAGGAAACAACCCTGACCTTTGGGATGTGGAATGACCTCACATCAAGCTTGCTGTTGCTAGGAGATGATAGATTCAGAACAAGCCTCTAATGCCCTCTTCACATCACATAGAAATTTCACAAGGCTCCAACACAGGAGACCACTCTATGATGCTAATGCAACAATCTGAAAGTCCACAGTTCAAGCTGCAAATGAGCAACTAGTTCTCCATCCTGGCTTACTGTAGGTGCCTATTGCTCCTTTACCAATTACAGCTTAATCTTTATTTATTGCTTCATTTCCAAATAGGAATTACTGCAATGCCCAGTCTTTGAACTGCCCAAGTTTTCTGAGAAAAAGCAGCTTACTATGAGGGTTCACTTCATTTCACCTCCTCCAAAGCCCTGAACTCAAGTCCAAACCCTGAAAATGTCCTTTCTGACATGCTCTTATGTACATATCCCATGATTACCCATGACTTTCACCTATATTAACAGCAAATCAGCACATTAACTTATTTGGAGAGAAGGTAACTGTAGTGGTCTTTAGCCTGAAGGCATTGGCTACCCCTGGTGCTCATTTTATTTTAAAATTGATTAAAATTAAACATTTTACACCATTTCAGAAATATTTACTTGCTATTATTTCACTATTTTTTCCAAGCTTGATTTATGACAAGAAATTGATAGCAGAATTGTAGAAGAATTTCAATTCAGAACATGGCTGTTCTGACAAGAGGTCATATCCAAAGACCTTTTAGGTCTGTGTGATCCAGCTGTAATGCCTTTAATCCAGGAGACAACAAATTTGAGTTTAAGGACAGCCTGGTACAGAGAAATTTTCAGGTAAAGAAAAGCTTATATCTAGGCATGGTGGTATATGTCTTCAATCCCAAACAATGAAGATAAAGTTAGAGAGTGAGAAGGAACCAGAATATTAGAGCAGATTACTGGAGTTAGTTTGAGGCCAAGCAGAGCAATTCAGGGGCCAAGAGCAAAGCCAGATTCTGTAAGTTAGCTGGGAGAGGAGTTTGAGCCAGAACAGCTGAATTGAACTAGCCAGCCCAGAGCTCAGTAAGAACAAGAAAGGGTGAGCTCATTAAACAGTAAATCTCAGAGCCTGAAAACATTCTATACCTAGGTTAGATTTACAGAGTCTAGACGCCTCCAGGGATAGGCCTAGGTTGGCAGATGAAGGCAGTAAGCCTCCTCCGAGACCGAAATTACAACAGGTGAATGAAGTCCCTGTTACACAGAATTCTACTTTACTGGCTTCAGTGGTTCACATAGCCTTTAGTTATCAACTCTCTGGGACTGAGAAGCCACTAATACAATGCTATGTTCAAAAGGTGAGACCTAACATTCTTTTTTTAATTTTATTTTTTATTATTATTAGTTACATTTTATTTACTATGTATCCCAGCTGTATCCCGCTCCCTCCTCATTCCCTCCCAATCCCATCCTCCCTCCCTCATCTCCCTGCCCCTTTCCAAGTCCTCTGATTGGGGAGGACCTTCTCCCCTTTCATCTGACCCTGTTTTATCAGGTATCTTCAGGACTGGCTGCAAAGTACTCCTCTGTGGCTTAGCAGGACTGCTCCTCCCTTGGGGGGGGGGGGAGGTCATAGAGCCTGCCATTGAGTTCCTGTCAGAGATAGTCCCTGTTCCCCATACTATGGGAAACCAATTGGTTACTGAGCTACCATGGGCTTCATCCTAGCAGAGGTTCTAGGTTTGTTTTTGTTTGTTTGTTTGTTTTTTGTTGCTCCATGACCAGACAATTTGGCTGACAGGGAGCGTTCCAGGTACAGTGCAATAGCCAGGCTCAAAAAGAAAGATGGAGAATTATCGAGAAAGATACCCAACATTGACCTCTAGCCTCCATACTTACACACACACAGGGACACACAAAGAAAACCCACTTAAATTCTATTAAACTAAATATTATACTTTCAGTTAAATTTAAGCTTTAAGTCAGTCATAATAAAGAAATAAAAAGTTGTCACAATAGAAAAAATAATAAAGTTGTCACATATTTTTGTAACTATTTGTAATTAATGTTGAACTGAATAATATAAGTTAACTTCAATATTTTTCAACATACAGATAATTAAAGATAAACATAACAACTCTACTGTTTGGTGAATGTACAGGCTTAGTCATTTTCAATTCTGTCGGTGTTTAGCTGAACTTTTCTTTCTTTTTTCTTTTCGTCATTAATTGTGTGAGTGTAGCAAATCTCATGATTTGTTCTTGGTGCCAGTGGGGAAATGGATCCTTGAGAATAATTTTGTGACTTGTCTGTTCTTATAAAGACTCTTTCATTAAAAGTCTATATTATTTTAAATGTTAAATTTCTTAGCCTATTGAGGGAATTGTTTCCATCTGTTAAGTGTATGTTGAACCTTATTTGTTAAACTTCTAGATTAAAGGTTAGGTCTTAAAAAGAGAAACTCAATTAAAATGTCAAAAAAATTAAAAATGTACATTACTCTTAGTACTCAAAATTTATTTCTGTACAGTGACAAAAGTTATGCCTTAGGAAGAAATTTCATTTATTACTTGCTTTGTCTTTTTAAAATCTGGCCATAAGCTAGCTTCCCTTGACTACATAACTGGAATACTTAAAAAAACACATGTGTCTATGGGGGCCATGCCTATTCAAACCTCCATGCCATTAAAACAAGGCAGCATATACGAAGCTGAACTGACTTTCCCTCTGCACAGGACATAAGAGAAACCAGAGTCTTTCTAATGATTGTCCAAACATGTGTCTCTTGATTATAGCGTTTATATTCATTTGGTATTTAATTAAGGTTTATCACATATTGTTTATCTTATAAATATTATGGGTACTCACCTCACTGTTCTTCAGACACCTGGAAAACCTGCTTCATTTGTGTCTTCTCTGGCCACATCCAAGAGAAGTGTAAGTGCTCCTTCTGAAATAATGTAGGTGCTCAAATCGAGAAGTAGAGCTGAAACAACAGATTAAAACTATTTGTTATTCTTGTTGAATTTTAATGTTTCTGTTTAACTTTTAAATAATAAGATTTAATTTTTTTTCAGTTTTATAAAGGCCAATTATTTCCTCCTGGAGTCATTTCACATGAGAAATTAAACAAATTGACTTAAAATTTACATATTTTTACAAAAATTATACTCTATCTCAAACTTCTTGTATGGTTTTAGGCAAGGTTTTTTCAGATCTTTGGTATTTTATGAGATGACTCTAATTTTGTAATAACGGTATGAAAAATTCAAGGATTCTTCATGATTGTACCTATTCCTTAGTGTCCCCATATATCCTATCTTAATGTTAAAATTAACTTCCTCAAATAGATGTTATGAACATAAATATTTGAACCATTTGTATTCCTAAGACTGCAAAGAAGTCACCTTAAAGATGAGGACTAAAGAATAATAAAACATGAATTGTAAATAAAAAGTTAAATGTAATAACTGGATAACTACAGTCATTGGCCAAATATCTCTCTTCTTAATATCCCTGCTGTCTTCTGTACACTTCCTTCCTTCCCCTTTGTTTTCTTCCTCCTTCACTTCTCCCTTTCTCAAACAAAACACTACTTTTATTTCTAATTTTATTAATAAGAATAAAGTTTGCAGCAAGCTAAGCTCTCATCCAAAACCAGGGTAAATAGCTTAATTTTGATGTTTATTTTGTTTGCGTGCATTTTTCTTTTAGCTACAGAAATAGATACTAAGCAACGATCAGAAAACAATTATAAACGCTATTCTCATTGCTGTTTAGCGTCTTTAGGACTATAGCTTTTAGTATGTGTATCCTATATTATGTGACTAATATCCACTTATACGTGAGCATATATTGTATGTGTCTTTCTGCTTCTGGTTACCTCACTCAGGATGATCTTTTCTAGTTACAACTATTTTCCTGTTAATTTCATGTTTCCTTGTTTTAAATTGCTGAACAGATTTCCATTGTTTAAATGTATCACAATTTCTGTATCCGTTCTTCTTTTGAGGGACAGAAGGTTGTTTCCAAATTGTGGCTATTATAAGAACACTCTGATGAACATAGTTGAGCAAATTTCTTTGTGGTATAGATGAGCATCTTTTGGACATATGCCCAGGAGTGATAGAGCTGAATCTTGAGGTAGCACTATTCCTAATTTTCCGAGAAAGCACCAGATTGATTTCCAAAGTGTGCAAGGTTACATTCCCACCTGCAATGGAAGAGGGTTCCTTTTTCTCCATGACCTCTCCAGCATGCATCATCCGTGAGTGTTTGAGCTTAGATGATGGCCAGGTTTTCACAAGCCACAATTTCTGTTGGGTTTAGATGAAACCCACAGTCATCTAGTTCACAGGAACTTTCACTATTTTCACAGGAATTTTCACCAACAATAACCCAAGACTTCTGAAAGTCACTATGTCAATCAATGGTAAATTAGAGAAAAATGTTATTCTGAAGTAAATAAAAACAGTACAGTGATAAGTAGGTCAGCTCATCCTGTGAGAATGGGAAGATGAAGGAAGAAGAGTCATAGCGAAATTGTCGTCACAGCCTGAGTTCCAGCCAGCCTGGACTACAAGAGTGAGAATCTGTCTCAAAAACAAAAGAAAAACAAAAAAACATGCATACGTGGTGGTTTGGATGCGAACGGCCTTCATGGGCTCATAAACTTCAATGTTTGGTCACTAGTTGGTGGTACTATTTTAGGAAGAAGTAGGGGCGTTGGTCTTGCTGAAGTAGGTGTGGCCTCTTTGGAGGTGTGTTGAAGGGTCTCTTGTGTATTATGTGGATGTAGCACCTGCTAATAATAAATCCGATGGCCTAAAGCTTAGGCAGGAAGTAGGAGGTGGGATACCCGGTAGGCAGAAAGGATTCTGGGATAATGCCAGGTGCGTGTGAGGCTTCCGCCAGCAAGGTGTGAGGAGGATGGACACAGGGTACATGAGCTCAGGTGACCAGCCACACGGTAGAATGTAAATTAGTATAAATGGGTTTTTAAAGTTATGAGCTAGTCAGAGAAGAGCCTAGCTGTATGGCCTAGCTATTTGTAAATATTTATCTTGAGTCTCATGAGTCGCAACTCTGGGAACCTGAGGGTGGGAGGAACCACCAGGGACATAGAACAGAGGTGTTGAGTCACCTAGGGTAGCTGAGAGGTTACCCGTACCAGGCCCAGTGTTCCTTCAGTCTCTCATGCTGCCCAGAGCCTGCAGGTCAGGATGTGAGCTCCTAGCTGTTGCTATCACTATGCCTGCCTGTCTGCCACCATGAGAGTCATCAACTAACTCTCGGGACTATGAGCAAGCTCCCAGTTGGATGCTTCTTTTTATAAGTTTCCTCGGGAAATGATGTTTTATTTTTGCGGTAGGACAGTGACTGTAAATAACTATATTTCGTTTTCTGTAGATTCAGGCTCAGTAAAGTGCTAGCATTTCATGCTAGTCCGATGATTTAGAAAATCCCACTGCCATGACTGGAGGCCCCTGAAGCTGGGATTTAGAATTACCAGATATTCACAATATGTCTGAGTACGAAATTTGCTGCTGCTTAAACTTCTGATGCCTTAATATTTATAGTTCATTGAAAAATTAGAAAATACAGACAAAAAAAGAAAATATAAGAAAGGTAAAATATTTGTTTTAAAAATCTTTTAACATAATTGAGTCAGTTTTAATTTCATATCATTTCTTTAATAAAAGCATTTTAAATGTTTCTTAGTTTTAGACTACATAGTAATGCATAGTTATCATTGGTAATTTGCTTCCCAAGTAAATGTTAATTTAGGTGTCTTTCTTCACTAATTAACAGCAGTACATTAAAAAAAAAAGAAAACTAATACTAGATAAACCCTATTGTATTTTATCCTCTTAATAAATGTGTTTGAAAAATATCTTGAGTAGAAATCACTTTGCATACAAGAGCATTAACAGCATCTTCTAAGATGTTTGTTACTGCTCCAGAGGAAAGGCAAATAATAAAACAAGCTTATTTTGCTCGATTCATTTCCTACGTGAATAGCATCATTTCTGGGATTCTTACTGTGCAAAGGAGTAATAAATGGATTTTGGAGACAATGCACATTGGCTTATTATCTCACCTCTCCTATTACCTGTGTCACCTTGAACAAGTCGCATTTTCCTTTCTGAGTCGATTTTCTTCTTCTATAAATAGCTTTAATTATAACTAGGTTGTAGGGCTTCTGTGAGGATGAGAATTAAAGTACCTATCTGACACCAGTAAGCAAACATAACTGCTAACAATTTTATCCTATGAGCAGGAAACAGGCCTCCTGCAAAATAGTTGTTTATAAAATAACATTTTGCCTTGCAAAAGAATATATGACTTGGATAAAAGTTTTTTTAATAAAATTATTACAAACAATTCCAGAATTTAATAAAATGTTAATGAGATAAGTCTTAAAACATTTATGAAAATGACTAGTAATGAATATATACTCAATAAATCGTTGCAGTCTATCTCAGTTCGCTACATTGTTTCTCTACCCTTTCTGAGGCAACACATCATTATGTCGAAGAGATGTTCACCTCATTACAGGAAAAAAAAATATTAATGAAAGAACATCCTGGAAATCACATCTAGCCTTTGAAGGAATGGCTAACCCCATGACCTACTTTCTACAGCTCTGCTGTCTTGTGACAGTTTTTACCACTTCCCAAAATAGTGCCACCACTGGGAACTAAAGATTTAACACATGAACACATAACAGATATTTTATATTCAAACTAGAGCATTATTGTTTTATGTTATAAGACCAATATCATTATGTGGGCTTCCTTTCCTATAGGAAGCTACTTCATAACAAGTGGAGTTTACACTTAAGCATGGTAACTGTTTTCTGTAGATGAGAATCCTTAACCTTTGAGAGTAATGCTCAGACATCAGGAAGTAGAGATAGTAGATAACTTAAGATAAAGACTAATGTAAGATCAGTGGATACAATTGAGAGATTTAAATTCAATTTGCCTCAAAATCTGAGTGATACAATCTGATAAAACCATTTTTGTTATTGTTTTATAAACCATTGATGGGAGAATATTGTCTGATGTTGGGAAAGGCCATGAGAACACACAGAGAAGTCAGAGTGACTTTTCATCTTTAATTATAAATTTTATAGGCAAACAAAGCAATTGGAGTGGATATTTAAAAGATTATAGTTTTCTTTGAAAAGTAAGTAAGCAAATATTACGGATTCCTGTACTTTTTTCAACATTTTAAATACATCCAGATGAAATTTTAAGAGAAAGAAAGTAAAGCATATGGTTTTATTCTACTCCCAAGAAATCACTCTGGTGTCAGAAGAATGGCCCTGAGATAGAGGAAAAGGTCAACTTGCGGGGAAGGCAGAGTGGCAGGTGAATCCCACTGTGAGACGGACTGTGTGCTCTCAAAGCTTCCCCGTCCTCTGTGCTGCCCAGGTCAACTCAGAAGCCATGCCTGTGGATATCCTTGGCAGCAGCAGCATTTTAAATGCACCGTCATTAGGGAACAGGTTCACAAGGTGACAGCAACAGCGAAATCATCTCTTCCAGCTCTCATGTTCCAGATCTCTGCAAACACAAGAGGTCCGCTTCAGGTCCCCTCGATGACAGCTGCATCGCTTCATGAAATGAAAGCTGTATTCCTGAGTACTGAAGGGAAAATAAAGCGCCCATCTGCCGAATGTGACCCGACCTGTTCTCTGAGGCCATTTCCCTAGACTGTGCCTGGCTCCGCTGACTGCATTGAATTTAACATAAACAGTGAAAAGAATGACTGTCAAATTTAAAATGATCTGTTGCATCCTGTGTATGTCCTCTGCGCGACCTTCTGTAAGATTCTAATGGGTATCTTACATGCTGTATTGATGCCTCTTCTTTCAGTGAAAGAAATTAGCATAATCTTTAAACTCTTAATATTTTACAGATAACAGCTCTTGTATTGATTTATGATAAGTTCTTTGATCAAGTTGCATCACATTTCCTGTCACTTTTCTAATGCACCCTGCCTGGAAGCTTGTGGTGGAGCTCTGTCTGTCTGTAGAATTGGGCATTTCTCGTTTTTAACTGCTCGTGTCACTCACTATGAAATGTTCCCTCCCCTCTCAGGAGAAGGAGGTCTGATAAATACTGTTCTTCAGCATACAAAAAGACTGTAAACGCAAGTAAATTAATGTAATTCAGTATAAAACAATTTACTCACATCTTTATCTAAAATTACTTATATTCTGTTCAGAAAGTTATGCTAAGAGTGTTAAGTAGACAGGTATCAATAAATCTATAAAGAGAGGTGATGGATACATAGATGATAAACAGAAATACATGAAAGGTAGGTATATACAATGAACCTTCTGTTACTTTAACACATTTCAATTATAAAAATCTGGTTAACAAATTGTACTGCGAACACACATATTTCATAAAGAAGATGTGTATATCAACACGACTCTGCCATTGTATATCCTCAGCAGGGAGCATCAGCAAAAAGCCAAAACTTTATTTCAAGAAAACCTTTTAGGAATATTAACAAGTTAGGACATGGCATTCTTACAAAGATAATTAACACCTAAACACAACTTTGAAATTGTTCCTTAGATCTTAGAAAATAAGATGATATTGTGTGATCTGACAGAATTTAATTTAAAAATGATGTTGAAATTATTTGGGAAGAATTTATTTGAGCTTATTAAAATTCCTCTTTATTGTCTTAAATCATATGCATGCAGTTTTATAACTGAGTTGAAATATTGGAATATCAAGACAGATTCTAATCCCCTCATAATTTGCCCCTTTCCTTGGTGTTGAATATGACAGACATTCCTAAAATTCCAACCTTTGAAACTTAAAATTTTACATTTACTATTTCTACACATAATATAAAATTGATGGCCATATAAATTCCTAAATTCATTGATATTTTTACTGATTGCTTTTTAATTACATTGAAAATGCTGATACACTTATCTTAAAATAATTAAGCATTACTTAACAATTTACCAAATCAAATTTCAAATGAATTGATGTAGTGAGAAATATCACCTATTAAGATTTTTTCACATTACAGCATCCTGATAGGAAAGAAAAGCTGGCAACAGAATTGAAGACTAGAAGAAAGGATCAGAAAAGTCTGTCACTTGTAGTAAAAATACTGTAACTATATAGCTCTGAGATTAGCAGCCATGCTGGTTAGTTTTTGTCAGCTGACACACATAAGAAAAGGGATGTCAGTAGAAGACTTGCCTCCATCATATCGATATTAGCGTATGGGAATGTCTGTGGGACATTTTCACGAATATCTGTTGATGTCAGAAGGTCCAGTCCACTGTAGATGGTGTCAGCCTTGACAAAAAGACTTGAGTTGAGTAAGGAGCAGGATGAGCAAGCCATGGAGAGAGCAAGCCAATAAACACCATCTCATCATGGTGTCTGTTTCAGTTCCTGCCCCTAGGTTCCTGCTTGATTGCCTACCTTGATTTCTCTCCTAGATGGACTTTAAGTTAAACAATGAAATAAAGACGTTCTTCCTAAAGTTGTTTTTGGACATGGTGTTTAATCATCACAAAAGAAAACATACTTTGAAAGCTACTGTATATGACATCATTATGAACACTCAGAAAGTAAAGTACCAATTTTCACAGTTTCTCCAAAAACAGTAGAAATTAAGGTAGCAAAGATGGGCAAAAAGACATTTCTAAAGTTAAATAAATTGTAAAACTTTCAAGTAAGTTGTTCTAGAGCAGTGTGCCTATCTTTCATGCTTTTGCCTTTCATCTGGCCATCATTTCTTCAGTTGGACATTGCTTGTGAATCTATTTGGTGCAAATGTGCATCAGGAAATGGAAGGGAAGTTAACAGAAATATAGAAGTATCTCTACCAATATTTTCGTTGTAAGATGGACAAAGAATTTGATATACTGAGGGCAATTACCTTATCACTCCCTAAGCTACTTTGCAGTGTATACTAAGTGAAAGATACGTTCATCAAATGAGTAACTCTTGATGAGAGAGAAGAGAGTTACTTCTCTGCACTTCCAGGTGACACTGTCTGTTAAACTACATAATTAAATAATGTCTAGACTTGTTTACTTTTCTTCTTGGTGTGACCAATATACTTTCCATAATTAAATTCATGGTAGATGGATTTATTGTCCTATAATTTAATGGGATATAGTCTATAACGGTGGAGACAGAGGTATTGGAAGCAGGATCTGGAGGCGGTGAGTCACACTGCATCCAGAATCAATAAAAAAAGAACATAGGTTTTAAGGCTTATTCAAATTTCTCCTTTTGTTTTCAATCCAATATCTTGGGATATCGGTATCTTAGTCCACAGGATGATGTTACTCAGAGTTAGCATGGGGCTTTTCAACTCAGTTAACCCAATCTAGAAACCGCTTCACAGACATACACAGACGTCTTTCTTCTAGGTAATTCTAACTCCTCTAACTCCTCACAGTCTAACGCTGGCAATCAATATTAACCATTACAGCACCATATTCTATTTGTGAGCAGGACATGTAACACTGAATTTGAATAAAACTTTTCTTCTTGAAGCTCATGATAGTTGATGCTACAAAGAAAATACTTCTCTGCAATTGGAAAAAGGAAGAACTTTCTATGAGACTTAACATAAATTTTGAGTGAGAATTATGAAGGATGGCTTGTCCTAAGGTCTAGCATCATCTAGGAGTAGTGATGTCTATTTCCTTCTATTGATTTTAGAGAAATGGGATCCAGCTATTAACGAGCATGTATAAGACACAGTCATTCCCAGAGGTAGAGACCTGGACAAAATGACCTCTGAGCACCCTTCCCAACTCTGTTGGAACTTCATGAGCTGACAGTATCTTATTTCATGCCAAGAATTAAATATTTATACTTATGTTTTCATCTAATGATCTGTTTCTTTTTACATTGAATTTCAGCATATGGTTTGAGAAACACTTAAGGATTCTATCCAAAATTTTATGAATCCCTAGACCTGCAAGATTGTTGTTAACTGGGTGGTGTTGTATTACTATAAAGAACATAAGAAGTGACTGACATGAATATATAAACATTTGTTTTCTCTGCTTTGTGGGAATTCTTGGGGGTTTCGTTAGCAGATGGTTCCTGAGACCTGGCATTCTCGAGTCTGAGGTGATACACACAGTTCTTCCTAATTGTTCAGCAAATAGCTTGAGCAGATCAGGGGAAACTGAGACCTGAAATTCAGATCACCCTGGACACCACATTTTCTTATCAAGAATTAAAGATGCAAAGTATACATTTTCTAAAACTGTGCAATGCTAAGGGTGTAGAACACTAATTAATTTAATACATTGAATGGTATTTATATGCATCATTATGTTAGATTTATTACGTGGGTGTTTTTAAGAAGCCACTTAGTAGCCATTTACGAACATAATTAAATCTATATGCTAAGTAAAAATATGAAGACATTTCACCCAAACATGGCTCTTACACATTCTTCTTTTAAGGTTGAAATAAATAAATGAATAAGAGAAGACAATAAACAGACAGTCTGTGAACTTCTTGGTTATATCCCAAATGCTGGAATTCACTGAAGGTGAAAGGCAGAGTCTATTCTAGGTCGTGCCATCCCTGGGCTGTTGCCCCTGGGTTCTCCAAGAAAGCAGGCTGAACAAGTTGTTAGAGGAATCTGGTAAGCAGTACCCCTCCACAGTTTCTTCCTCCAGGTTCCTGCTTTGAGTTCCTGGCCTGACTTTCTCCAGTGATGGACTACAATATGGAAGTGTGAGCTAAATAAACCCTTTCCTCCCCAAGATGATTTTGGTCATGTGTTTCATCAAAGCAAGAGTAACCATGAACAAATGCATCATTAACTGCCTATAAAAGATGTACTCAAGATTAAAAAAAATGGTTAACAGAAATTGTAAGATCAGATCAATATTAAGTAAAAAAATCATACTCTTGATTCAAACACTCAGTAACAAGAGCAGAGGAAATTGTCTTTAATATGATATATGATTTAAAAAAAAACATCCTCAGCTAATATCAGATACAATGGTGAGAAAAATCAGTTTTATCACTAAGATTAGGAACAAGGCAAGGATATTCCCACTTGTACATTTCAGCAAAACGCTTCACATCTGAGCCAAATCAGTAAAACAGGAAAAGAAAAACAGTTGCACAAATTGTAATAGAAAAAAGAAAGAGAAAAAAGTCTTTACAGATAATAAATGGTCTACATCAGACATCCCAATCAACTATGATAACAGTATTCCCTAAAGCTAGTGAGTGATTTTTAGAGTCAAATTTAGCTTTTTCTATGTGCTAACCATAAGCAAGTGAAACTTAAAACTATATTAATATTAGCTGAATTGATAGGGTAAAATTTGGGGGCTTTTTCTGTTCACCCACTCTAGGTTCCAAATAAACAACACAGAGATTTGTTAGATTTATGAATAACCTTTAAGCTCACTAAATAGGCAGCTATGCTCGATCCTAACCTGCTTTGCTAGTCCGGCTACCTCCAAGCCACATGCCCCCAATTACTTGCCATATTGATGCTGCCTGAGCTGTTTCTGCTCTGTCGGGTCAATCCTTAATCACTACACCTTTTCTCTATCTCTTCTTTTTTTCTTCTACTCTCTTAGACTGTGGTCCCTACCAGAGACCCCAAAAGCAGGAATGGAAGTTCAGCTTTTCTATCTCTTCTGCCTAATAACTGGCTGACCAACCTTTTTATTAACCAATCAGATAAATGGAGAACAACATTTATACAACACTGATCAATGTACATGACAATACCCACCTCTAAAGGCACAGAGCTTCGCATCTTTATACACAGTGCACCAGGCCAACCCGGACAACCAGCATCCAAATTATAAACTATCTGAGCAGAAATATAAAAAGTTCATGTAAATGTGTGTAAAGGTAACTACAGAATTCTGATAAAAGGAAGCAGTGGGCACCATAAGTGACAGACTGTCCAAATCCACGGTTAGAAGGCATCACTATTGTCAAGATGTCAGTTCTTCCCATTTATCTGCGCTCAATACAAGCCTAGCAAAACTCCTTTAATGTATATTATGAACAACAGTAAGTTTAATTTGTAAATGCAAAATCCTCAATACAAATGGCTAAACAGCACAGAAATTAACAAAACTTTGATCTCGTGACTATATATGTGATTTATGATGTACTATAATGCTATGGCAATCAATGTGTTGTACTGATAAAATGGAAGACAAATAGGTCAGTTAATTAGAATTAGAAGCTCAAAACAAGACCCCCAGAAAGCACATTGGACTTTGAAGCAGAAGCAAAGACACAGCAAAGGCAGAGAACTCCTTCTTACAAATTTAGAAACAACTGGGCACTGGGGTACACAAAGAATTGACAAAGATCATATACCTTCAGAAAACAACTCAGAGTTCACCATGAGTGTAAATCTGTGATTAAAAAAAAAAAACAACTACACAATGCATGGAAGCAAACATAGGAGAAACTGAAATGCCTTTGGTGATAATGATGGCTTTTAGAATTCTGAAGGCATGATTTATGAAAGAAATAATTAATGGGATAGACTTTATTAAAAATTTAAAGTGTAGACTCTATGTAAAACACTGTCAAGAATAACAGATAAGAGCAGATTGTGAGCAAGTGTTTGCAGAAGATATGTCTGGCGAAGGACTGACATCCCAAAATATACAAAGCAAAAACAGACACTCACCTAAGAAAAACGAGCCTACTCCATCAGATTATTTTCTAACAGATGGATGGATTTGGAGACTGTTACACTATTAGTAAAATTATCCAGACAGAGAAAGATAAATATTCCATGATCTCATTTGCATAATGGGTCAAGCAGGTGTGTCTGATCTTCTGACACTGTCAATTGATATTGTCATCTACAAAGTTCATAGTTGCAAATCACACAATTGAGTTACATAAATGAATAATAAAAAATCCTCACATAAAACATAAGCGTAGAATTCATGGATACCCCTGACTGTGTGTGGTGTCTTGGCAGCAGCAATTTAGACACAGCCAGAAGAGGTATTGTCACAGAAGACAGAACTGTGGTTTCTATCTTGGTAAATGGTAACACACTTTCTATTGTGAAGCAACTCTGATACTGCGTGTAGTTGATAGCATTATAGGAATGAAATTTACTACAAAATTGGATCTTCAGTTCAAATTTATGTTCAACCCACGCATAAAATTAGTAAACAAGTGAGCTGACACCCAATGGCTGTCCTCACTTCACAATGTTTGCATGTATAAAAACATCAAATTGTACCTTTTGAAAATTTATGGAAATATATTTGTCAACTTTATGTTTGTAAATCTTAAGTTAGGAAAAAAAACTTCATGGGCAAAAGTCATGAAGAGTTTCCTCATCAACAAGAAATACTGATAGCAAGTCAACAATAGAAACATCTTTCACCTTTGTCTGTCTTTGGAGAAATGCAAATTAAAACAGATATCTTTGTTAAGTGCAGAAAGTGGGTAACACTAAATGCTAATGAAGACATGAAGCAGCAGAAATTTTCATTCTTTGCTTCTGTGCAGCCAAATTCACATTGGCATTTTGGGATTTTTTTTTAATTTATGAGTTTCTATTTATGATGTGTATGATTATATGTCTCACATGACATATGAGATAATAATTAAGGAAAAAGGCAGTGAATTTAAAAGAGAGAAGGAGGGTTAAAGTGGGGGGATTAATGGAAGAAACGGAAGAGGGAAATGATTTAGTTATACTCTAATCTCAGAAAACAGAGAAAATATTTAAAATAAAAATGTTTTCACTCTAAAGTCCAGGCTAGCCTAGAATTTGCAATGTAGTCTATGTTTATTTCAAACTTATGTGATCTTCTTACTTCTGCCTCTGGGATGTGAAAAAACAGGCTTCTACATCATATCTGCTCTAGTGCAGACATTTTGAAGTCAGTCCAACAGTTTCTTAAAGATTCCACATAATCTATCAGATGTGCTCTGGTCTTTATTCAAATGAGTTGAAAATATATATCAATATAATGTACACATGAATGGTTTATAGAAGATTTATTCATATCTCTTAAATCATTAAAACAACCAAACTACCTTCTGTAGGTGAATGATTTGTGATGTACTCAGAATACTATTTAACACTAAAAAGAAACGAGTCTTCAAGCCATGAAGAGAGAAGCATAGCAGACATGTTACTAAGTGAAAGAATTCAATTGCAAATGTCCACATACTGTGCAAACCAAAGCATATAACATGTTAGAATTAAGCAGCTACTGATGCAGAGGAGGACCGCGTTGTAGCCAGGGTTAGCAGGAGAGACGGACTAACAGATAAAGGACAAAGGATGTGCACAGCCCCTGGAAGCAAGATAATGTGGTTGTAGATAATAACCATAATGCATTTCTCGAAAAGCACAGAATGTACAACACCAAGGAAACCCAAGCACAAACGTTAAATGACAGTGACGTATGAACGTGCTTTCTGAGGCTGAAACAACTCAGAGCAGAATGTTGCTAGTGGAGGTGGCTAGCATTGTTGTCAAGTGAATTACAACGTGGGCTTTGTTTAGCTTCTTCGTGAACCTTAAATTTGTCCACAAATAGTCTTTCTTGTGTATTTCATCAAAACCATACTTTAAGGATGTATGTTATGGAAAACAAATGTCCTATCGCAGGCTTGTTCTGACTTGATGAAGCAGAGAACATGCTTACACTCGAACATTCACGTCCTTTCCTGGTGAGAGGACGTATGCGAATAAGAATTTCTTAGAGCCCCTCAATTAGATGCCATTGTTCGGGATTAAAGGTACGCGCACTAAGGGCATGTGCATATTCCAGCCAGAGGGACTGAAAGTGTGAACTAAAGGGCGGTCTACATTTCAGTCAGATCACACAGACCTAGAGGGTCTTTGGATGTGACCCCTTGTCAGAGCAGCCATGTTGCTGGATTAAAATTCCTCTACATCCCACAGCAATGAAATCAAGTGAGTGCAGACTGAAACCTCTGGACATAATTACTTCTCCTCTTTGTGTTGTTTTACTCAGATGTCTCCTTACAGTTGGACCATGCAGACACTAAATTCTTTTGTCTTAAGGGGAAAAATCTTATTATTCACAAGGATTTTATTCTTAAGTTCTGGCCTATCCTTAAAAGATGCATTAACTTTTCAGAGGTCCTCTGTGTCAGGCTCCTGACTTGTTCCCTCTTTTCTCCTTCTTCTGATGTCCATCCTCTTTGCCTTTCTGGATAGGGATTGAGCATTTTAGCAAGAGTCCTCCCTCTTGATTAGTTTCTTTAGGTGTACAGATTTTAGTAGGTTTATCCTATATTATATGTCTATATGAGTGAGTGTGCATCTTTCTGCTTCTGGGATAGCTCACTCAGGATGATCTTTTTCAGATCCCACCATTTACCTGAAAATTTCATGATTTCCTTGTTTTTATTGCTGAGTAATATTCCATTGTGTAGACATACCACAATTTGTGCATCCATTTCTCCACTGAGGGGCATCTGGGCTGTTTCCAGCTTCTGGATATTACAAATAAGGCTGCTACAAACATGGCAGACTATCAAAGCAGATGCTGAGACTTATGAGCAACCTTTGGGCAGAGTGCAGGGAACCTTATGAAAGAAGGGGGAAACAGTAAGATCTGGAGAGGACAGGAACTCCACAAGGAGAGCAACAGAACCAAAAAATCTGAGCACAGGGGTCTTTCCTGAGACTGATACTCCAACCAAGGATTATGCATGGAGATAACCTAAGACCCCTGAACAGATGAGCTCATGGCAGTTCAGTATCCAAGTGTGTTCCATTGTAATAGGAACAGGGACTGTCTCTGACATGAACTGATTGGCCTGCTCTTTAATTACCTCCATCTGGGGGGGAAGCAGCATTACCAGGCCACAGAGGAAGACAATGCAGCCACTCCTGATGAGACCTAATTGATTAGGATCAGAAGGAAGGAAAAGAAGACCTCCCCTATCAGTGGACTTGGGAAGGGGCATGTATTCAGAGGGTGGAGAAAGGGAGGGATTGGGACAGGAGGAGAGAGGGAACCACAGGGGGGATACAAAGTGAATAAAGTGTAATTAATAAAGAATAAAAAAAGATACATTAACAATTTAAATGTCTTTTCCAGCCTGTTTTTCATAGACATGCAAAAGTATTTGGATGACTTAATTTTTAACTGCAAACAACTTGGAGATCATTTCTAAATTTTCAGTTATGTTATTCAGAAGAATCAAATAGGTTTGTAAGAGTAGATCTTTCTCTCTATGTTGAAGTTCAAATATCAGTTGAATAGTTTATTCTAGTCATTCCACAAGCACTGATATTCTCATAGAACAGTATTATATAAAATGCTAAGAATCCTTCAGAAATCCATTGTGTTAAAATCATTTTGGTTTAGAATTTGATTTGTTATATATTCTTATATGTACTTAAGACATAAAATTTTGACAAGATATATATATATATATATATATAAATTTTTAATTTATATTTTAATTTGTAATCTTCAAAATATCTTTTACTATCAAAGGCATCCTAAGGAAAAATACATTGTACTGTGTAACAAGACCTTCATTGTGAAATTGTATGTCTTGTGATATATAGTATATTTACACACCATATATGTATTTAGGAATAATAATTTTAGCTTAACATATTCTGACTAGTCCAGAAGCACCAAGGAATATCATGCTCTTGAAAAAGACAAGAACAGAAAGGGGTTATGGCAAAGAAGTATGCTATCTTTAGGGCTCTCCTGAGCTCATCCACCGTGCCTGAGGGAATGTCCACATAAAAGAGATGTAGTCTCAAGAAGAATCTGTCAGAGAAATCGCTCAGGATACTTGTTCTAATACAAAACCAGCCATGGGAAGTATTCACTTGAAAAGGCAGGCCCTGAGACTAATTTCTAAGACACACAGTGAATGATATATGAAACCTAAGCTTTTCTTTTAACTAGACCCCAGGAAAAAAGTGTGAGAATAGTGATCAGAATAATATGTTTAAACAAGGGCAAAGTTAAAAGAGTCATACTGCATGGTTTGTGTCTGTAAACATATATACAGACAGACAATATATATATATATATATATATATGTATGTATTAGTTTATTCATGTTGTATGTATAATTTGGTTTATATCTTATATATCATATATGCAAGATGCACAGATAAATACATACACAATCTTTTATTGCATATGTGATTATAAGGCTCAGAGATATTTAACTGATTTTTTTTATAAAAATTAAAGCTATTTTACTACTTCTACTACTATTGGTCGAATAAACGTGATGCCTAGAAATGTTGAAGTTTCAGGGAAATGGGAATCTTATTAATTATTCAGTAAATATAAATTCGTTTCTATCATTGTGAAAAAAGTGTAAAGAATTAGCAAAATTTAAAGTTCTATGCTCTTGGTCTAGGAAGCACTCTTATTAACCACCTAAAAAGTACATTGAAATGATTCATGTAGCTGGTTTATAGCAGCGTTGTTTCAAATAGCAAATGTTCATGTAAATAATCTGCACTCCATGAGAAAACATGCAAAATGTGAAGAGTTTTCATCTATTAGGCTTGTGGTCCATATGTATTTAAACATGTTTTTTGATGCCAAAAAAACAAACATCAAGTGAACAGTAGTTACAGAATGTCTATATTTTAAATGTATAAACATGTTTCACAGTTACATATTTTTGTATACAAATAAGATAAAGTTCATGTTAGTGAATGACTAGTTAGATGGAGAAAGACATTAAGGATGCTAATGAGATGAGATAAATGGAAATATTTTAATTTACAAACAATATTAAGTTGTTGCTGAAGGTCATAAATTTCTTTGACAGTAATTATTTTACATTTATTATAAATTTAAGAAAACAAATATATCATCTTTGAGAAAAATTGCAAGTAACAATTATGATAGATATATGAATATACATTTTTATGTTTTGAGCTGTATTATTTATACTATCTCAATTCTTGGAAAAGTATCTCAAAATAATGAATTTATCTATATTAATGAAATGAATAATTCTCATTTCCTTGGAAGTAATCAGGTGTGTTATAACTAGAAAATTCAAATTACTGAAACTGGGAAACAACACTAATATCAGACTCATAAATACAGTTAATCATCATATAATGGGTAAAATTGTGTCCACCCCTATGTAGAATTCAATTATTAAGTATGAAACTTAATGAAGTAAAATATATAATTTTGGAATCACTGTCTAGATTGATTTACGGAATTATACAATGGGGTTTTAATTTCCCCATTCTCTAGTAGTAGTTCGTGGTGTAAGATTTTTTTTTTTTCATGAGAAGATGCAAACCAACTTCCACTCACCCCAGTTGGAAGTAGAGGTCACAGTCGCTCAGCTGAAGTCCAGCGCGATGACGCATATCTTACGGGAGCTGTGGACAACGGGGTTGTCTGGAGGAACATGAATAACTCAAAGTGGAGACCTTCACGGTTTTTCGCTTTGACCTTTTTGGGGAGCATGAAGGAATAAGAAGGTCATAATAAACTAGAAAAAAGGGAACAGAAAAGAAGAAGAAACAGGCAGGCAGAAAGACAGGCGCGCGCGCATGCACACGCACAAACGCACATGCACACGCGTACAGGAAAGCTGCGATCAAGTGGGCCTTGTGCAAGCTGGTAAAGAGGCACCAATACTGCACAATAGCCAAGAACCTCAGTGAGTTTATTGTGTTCAGTACAGAAGGGGGAAGCCTTAGTCGCACTGTGTACCCAGGAAAGGTGCAAACCTCCAACTGTGCAGCTCGCAGCGTCTGTCCTCCAGGCACCTGGCGGCTGCTCCTAGCAGATGTTCAGTCAGGGCTTCGGCTTAGGCTCCAGGTCTAGCAGATGGACCCTAGCAAGCTAGTTTACCTTCGCGTCTCAAAGGATTCCCTGCTCTCTGCCAGGACTGTTCCAATTCTGACGATACTGCAACACAGTAGGGTTCAGAACGGAAACTCAGGGCAGGTCTGAGTCATGCCAAGACCCAAGAACTTGGCAGAATCTCGAAGTCTCGCTATTGCTTGGCTTCCCTGCTCAACCGCCAGCCTGAGGGTCAGGGAGGGGCATTCTGCGAAGTTCCTTTAAATGCCTACCCTCCTACTGAAGGCGCCTCAAGCAGTGGCAGTTACTTCGGCTATCTCCAAGCGATTTCACAAATAAACCCACGTGAAGGTTGTCCATTCCTTCAGTCTCTGCTTCATCTGTATCCCTGCTTACCTTGCTGGCAGGGTAAATTCTGGGTCGAAGGTATTTTGGGTGAGTTGGTGTGACACTCCCTCCCCTGGAAGTCCTGCCTGACTATAGGAGGTGCCTGGCCGCTGTAGTCTTCCTATCCCAGGCTGCTAGGAGTCTCTCCCAGATCCTCCCAGGAGCCTGCCCTTCTCAGGTCTCCAGCTGTCCAGGGGAAGCGCCTTTCCCCTTCCCCCCACATCAGCTTCCCTTCTTTCTCCTAGTCCTCTTTACTATATCTGGGCTGCCTTGCTGGACCTCAGTGGAAGAGGAAGGGTTTGGTCCTGATGCAACTTGATGTGCCGGGGTGCATTGGTGGTGGTAGGGGCTCTCCTTTTCTGAGGAGAAGAGGGGAAGAGAAGAAGGTGAGAGGGAGGGGCAAGGAGCAGAGGAGGGAGAAGGATGCGATAGGGATGTAAAGTGAATAAATTAAAAAATAAAATTATTCTACTTAACTTCAAAGAGACAAAAACAAAACAAAACAAAACAAAAAAAAAAAAAACCTCAGGTGAAGGAAGAGACAGAAGATTCTCACACTTAGACTTCTGTCACCCACCATTGTTCTCTATCTTGGTCCTCAGATTAATCATTCTAAAAATCATTGTTCTGCGGGTCACAGTGGCTATCAGTTCACTGTATGTTCTGCTGGCCCACTGGGTCCCTACAGGAATCATTTACTGCTACCTTAAAATTTCTCCTATGGAAAAATTGATGTATAAGTTCCTGAATAATTGGGGCTGTAAGGATTCAAACTGTTGTTATCTTCTTCCATGGAACTATATTTTTACTTTTGGAAATTAATAACTTCTGTGTCCATTTCCCTATTTATTTGTCTGTATCAATCCATTCCAGGGACTCTTCAGGAAGCAACGAGGAGGTTTTTCTTTGAGCCTATGAGCCTCTGTATTAACTGAGACAATAGTTCATTTGGTAATTGTCTGCTCTATTGGTTTAGGAAAAGCAAAGGAACATGACACTTCAGAACAGATATTCATTCATGCAGCCACTTATTTATTTTTTATTTTTTAACTTTTCATTGATTTTTTTGTGAATCTCACGTCATGTACTGCAGTCCCACTCATCTCTCTGTCCTTCTGTATCTGCCCTCCGCCCTTGCAAACCTCCCTCACAGTGAAAACAAAACAAAACAATACAAACAAGTAACACACAAACAAAACTCACCGTGGAAGCTGCATCGTGTCGCTGTGTGTCACACAGCACAACCTTTCGCCCGAACAGCCCTACTTGCAAATGCTCATGGCGATGAGTCACTTTGGTCTGACTGATGCCTCTGGCTTCTACTGTACCATCAATGCTGGATCTCCACGGGGAATCCTCTCGGATATCCTCTTGTTGCCCTGTGTCACGGGGATCTTTGGCTTTGGCTCTGCAGGACAGGCTCCTTCACTAACTCTGGCAGGTCACAGAAGGGAGAGCTGTGTGGGGGCGGGCCAGCTCTCTCACACTGCCCAAGCCAGGGGGTTAGGGCCATCTCTCCCACCTGCCACTTGAGGCAAGCGCAGTGGGGGACGGGGGACGGGGAACAGCTAACCCTGCTCATGCCCTTGCATTTATTTATAATTTATATTACTCAGCATTATCAGTATGTAATAAATATTAGAGATATATTCAAGTTCTTCCTTCTTATATGAAAAGAAGTTTTATATAATATCTCATCCTAATTATGCTAGTGAATCACCTTGTTGTGAATCACATTTATACATATGTGCAAATGGTATTACTTGTAAATGGTTTCTGTGATAGATTTATGCATTGGTTAATGCTCAAATCAATGTAAGCATATATGGATCTCTTTAAATACTTACCATATGTAGTAAAATATTTGCAGTCATTCTTATCAAGGCTTTTTTTAAATGACAATTATATTATCATGACCAAGTCACCCTGTCTTCTAGTAGCTCACCCGCTATCTAACCACAGTTTGCTATCACCTGCCAATCTTTCACCCCTGCTTTCCCTCGTGACCACTAATGTACTTTGAACTTCTTCACATCCCACAATGAATTGGATCATTCAGTTCCTTTGGCGCCTGGCTGATTTTGTTCCATCTAGTAATAAAAAGTGCCATTCAGGTTGTTAATAGCAAGATCTCACATTCTTATTGGTGAATACTGTTATGTTATTACTTAAATATTCATTTACTCTGCACTACTTGGTGAATATTTAGATTATTTTTCACTTCTTAGCTTACTAAGAGTGATGTTGCATTCATCATGAGAATGTGAATGTATGTCTTTCGTATACTACTTCATTTCCTTCAGATAAATAGCTAATTGTGGGATTGCTGAACAATTTGGTAGTTTTATTTCAATTTCTTAATACTAATTTCCACAATGGCTGTACTGATGTACACTCATAAACCATTGTTTCTTGCCAGATTTTTCTGTCATTCATCTTTGCCATCACACTTATTCTAATTGTGTCAAAGGAATAGCTCATTGTGTTTTTAGTTCACATTTTTCTGAGATTAGTGGCATTGAGTATGTTTTTTTTAATATATTGGCTACTATGTTTCATTGAGCTGTGTCTATTAACATCTACTGCTCAGCTCTGAAGTGACGCGGGGACACTTTTCTGATTGATGATTATCTATAATTTATTTTTATACATTATGTTCATTTATGGTGTTCTATGAATATTATTCAACTTTTCTCTTTTTGAATATTGTTGCTAGTAAATTACACTTACTGATTTGCATAAAGTGGTATATTCTTGGGTATAGCTTCTCTAACTTTGTACTAATTCTACTTATAATAACCAAATCTTGTAAACCAAGTAGTTCACACAACTTAACATATGTAAATTCTAGTACCCCTTTGTTATTCAGCGGTGACAGGCCTCAGGTGAAGAGGACACATTCAGTCCTCTTGATGAGCTGGGGTGGATGGGAGAGAAAGCTCCCCTTTTCTGAGGAAAAAGAGATGGGGGAGAGGGGAAGAAGAAAGGGTGGGGCTGGGAGGGGATAAGGGAAGGGGCTACAAGAATGTAAAGTGACTAGAATAAATAAATGAGAAAAATTTAAAAAGATACAATTTAAAAAATTAAAAAGATTACAATTCTCAGAAATATTAGCTTTTAACTTTGAAACACTTAAATTTATTCTTTGATAGCATCATGCATGAATGTAGTATATTTTGTTCATACCTACCTAATCCATTCCTTCTCTATGGCTGCTTCCAATATTTATTAGGTGTACAATTCACAATATATTATATTTTGTTTGTCTATTTTTTTTTATGTGTGCTGGCTGTGTTGGTATACATGCCACCTTTGTGGATCATGGGGATTAAACTGTTGAGGGTGAGAAAAATCGTGATTCCTGAAAAACATTTTGATGCTAATAAATGTAACTTTGAAATTGAAATTTTCGCATGTTTTGTAAATATGTATTCATTTATTATGTTCATACTCTGTACATGTCAGGATCAGATGACAATTAAAGGGAGCTGGATCTCTCCATCCAGAATGTGGAACCCAGGAATAGAACTCAAGGTGTCATCAGTAAGTGTCTTAATGTGCTAAATCATTGTACATGCCCAGGTTTTTAGTAATATTTCCATGTCACAGTTTTTAATGTTCCTGGAAAATTCTTTTCAAGTGTAATCTCAGAAGAGTATGGGTGGTATGGGTTCTCTTGAGTACTGGTGTTGAACCTAGCTTCCAAATTGGAATGAACCTAAAACTATATGTTTATAGACAAACTTAATACATATATATGGCTGAATTTTTAAAATATGTATTCAGACATATATAAGCTTTATCCTTTGAACATCTTGCTTATGGAAAACACTGAAAACAAAGGAATCTGACCAGGAAAGTTTATTTCCCTCACAGATTTCAAAACTTGGAATTCACAAATTCTTGAGGACCCACATCAAGGATAAATAAATAATAAATTTATTTATTATTGTTTATGTATTTTCTTGGGGAATATAGATTCCCAAGGCTGTTTCAAAGTTTAAATGATAAAAGGGAAGTATGTTTGTTGATTTAGGATTTAAGGAGAGTCATTCCTTCAGAAAATGTGGCTGGAAAATAGAGCCATTTCTTTCTCAATGTGCAGTAGGAACAGCGATGTGGTGAGGTACATTTTCAGTGTCGTTGGAATAAATAGCTTTACAATTTTGTCTTGAGAAGAAAGGGCAAGTGGAGTTAGAAAATTCTAACCAGTCTACTCAGCCAAAATCTTTAACTGAAATTCAATAGAATAAATCAAAAACAAGAAACATTTTTAAATGGTCTTTGAAGAAATTACATTCATTAGTCGGTTTCTTTCGTTTTCAATCAATACTTAAGACATTATGTATGCATTTGAAAAAGCTTTTTAGCTTATGACCTTTAGTCTCTAAGCTTCTATGTAAAGGAAAACTGATTGTTAAATTATAGGTAATCTTTGGGGGAAAAAAAGGCATAAAATGTACCATTTAGGAAATGAAACATACAAAATAAATATTGGAAATATAATCAACAAAATTAGATTCTGATTCTAATACTTTTTGATAGGTCCAGATGTTGGAAAGTGCCACACTTTAGTATTTGCTCTTCTGTTTTTCTAAATCCTAGTCAGCATTCTCCATGAAAAGACTCTGATGCCTGTCTAATTCTTGAAGCAACAGAACACTGTGAAGTTCAGCTAGAATGATGGTTTGGGTTGAAGCAGAAAAACACATTATGCTAGTATGTCACCTTTTGAAAAAACTGTGTCTCAATGCATTTGTTTTGTATATCTCATGCTCACATGGATGGTCACTGTTCTTGGAAAATACTTCCCTTCCAATGAGGCAGGGTTCTACATTGTCTTCTCTTGCTGTGATGAAAACAACAACAAAATACCAACAACAACAAGTACTGACAAAACCCACTTGGCAAGGAGAGGGTTTCTGTCATCCTTGGTCACAGCACGGGAAACCAAGGCAGGGAGCTGATGTAGGAACTGGAACAAAGCCCATACAGAACAGGCTCATGGGCTCATTCTCCACAGTTTCCACAGCTTTCTCTGTCACCCACGTTCACCTGCCTGCCCGGGGGTAGGCAATGTCATGGGCTAGTACCTCCCCATCTGTGCCAAAAAAATGCCACATAGACATAGCCACAGGCAATTCCTCACAGTTTCTTGCTCCCTAGATGGCTCTAGTTTGTGTCAAGTTGACGAAAATGAAGCAGTAAAGTCAGAGTGGATACAGCCAACAAAACAGTTCACACAGGAATCTATTTCACCTCTATGGACTTGGAAGTCTAAAGCAACATCTATGAATTGCAAATTAATAAACATGCCATTTTATCAATCACCCTCCCCCATAAGAGTCCTTAGCTTATTAACCTGTGGGTTATTTGCTCAATCTGTGAACTCTTATCTATTTCTCATTAAGCTGAAAGAAAACTTCCTTTCTTTCACTCCACCCAATAATAGTATGACATTAATCTATATTTTCAAGAAATTCTAAAAATCCATGACAAAAGCTAAAATTTATGTATTCAGAACATCTTTATGTTTCATGGTAAATGCCAAAACTCTTGATTTTCACTTTTGGTTTCTTTGTTTACTCTCATTCCAGTTTCACTGTTTATAACAACTTTACACACTTGAATAACAAGATGTCATGGCTTACTCATATAAAAAAAAAATCTTGTTCCTAACTATTGATTACAAGTTTACTTGCTATATTTAAGTATTGTCAGTCTTTTTCCACTGGAATGTAAATGTCATCAGAGAAAAGAAAACTTGTCTATTTTGTTGATTATTAGAAACATGGTGTCTTGTATAGACTTGACACTGGATAGGGCTTAATATAGCAACACAGGAGATAAAGCTGGAAGCACATATATATTTGGGGAATTGTGTATAATCATATCTTGTATTCGGTTGGAGGTAGGGCCAATTACTGACAATATGCTAACAGATGCAGTGTTCTTTTTAAAATTTCCCCGTATTATTATTATTATAATTGATTCACTTTGTATCCTGGTTGTAGCCCCCTCCCTTATCTCCTCCTGGTCCCATCCTTCCTGCCACGCCCCCCTCCCAGGTCCCTCCTTTAGTCCACTGATAGGGGAAGTCTTCGTCCTCTACTATCTCAGCCTAGCCTATCAGGTCTCAACAGGACTGTGGTCTAGTAAGGCCACCTCGCTAGGGAGAAGAGGTCAAAGAGCAAGCACTGAGTTCATGCCAGAGACAGCCCCTTGTTCCCCTTACTAGGGAAACCCCATGGAGACTGAGCTGTCCCTGGGTAATGTCTAAGCAGGGGGGTCTATGGGTCTATGCTCCTCCCCCCCTTATAGCCTGGAATTTGAACATTATAGAAGATCCAGCTCTGATAACATAGGTGGTAAACAAGCAATAATGGAGGAAAGAAATAATGTTTTCTAGTAGCCAAACTAATACAGAGTCCAAGCTACGACAGCTTGGTTTGGCATGGAGAACAGAAGTGCACTATGGGTGTTCTGTGGAAACGGAAACTATAAGACTAAGTGATGTATGAGCTCTGTCAAAAAATGAACAGGAGGCAAAAGAAATGACTCTCCTAGGATTTTAGCGCAGTCAGTGGAGACCAGAGTAATGCCGTTAGTCATATAACAGATGCCTCTGTCAGGAAGGAAGGTGGGATGGTGTGTTATAGTTTTTGTGATGATGTTAAAACATTATCTGAGTCAGTGACATCAGGGTGAAGATTTTCAATACATTTCCTAATTGTTGTTGCAACTAGAATAGGAACAAAAGTGTCTGTGATTATACATTTTCCTTTACAGTCTGAGTTACTTCATAGTCCGTGCCTTAAGGAGATGAAGAGTTCTGTCGTTTAATCACCAATCACAGACAAACAGATTCACATGTTCATCGTGTACATATGCATCTATGTATGAGCAGTTATTTCGTTTATTTTTACAGTTTACAGATAAGCACCTTTTTATGAAGCAGACACTTATTAGTTTATCCTGTGTCTGAAGTACACATTTTAGGGTGTGGCAAGAAAATTTCAAATATTAGTTAAAGTTTTCTTTAAGTTAACCTTCTATAATTGGTGAAGTATTTCTAGCTCCATAGCTTTCATCTGTGCACACAAAATCACCTGAGCCAAGATTAGTGCAGAGCCAGAAGCATCAGGCCAAAAGAAAATTGACTATGAGAACCTTAATAGGAGAACTGAGATCTTTGCAAACAAAGTAGTTTTACAGCTCTCACAGGCATAATAACTTATCATAATACAAGTGTATTAATTGTGCTTGCCAGGTAAAGAACTTAACAATCAATTGTGGAGGGTTGTCAAGCCCTTTCTTCACTACTCTCCAAGTAAGGACAAGAGAAATTAGATGGTGAAAAGGGAAAAGAAAGTAGATGTAGAAAGCAAAACCAGAGTACAGTGGGTCTTACAGGAATGCCAAGATGACCCTAGATGTTGTATTTCAAGGAACCAGACTGTCTAGAACCGTACCAACCCATGCTCTGCATGGACTGCCTCAGCTCTTCACTCCTCAAATGGAATACAGAAGAGCCTTGACATCCTTTAGCACTTCTTTTAGAATTTGAGTTAATTTTAACTTTTACTAGCACTGGAGCAATAAATAAATGAACCTACTCTATAATTCTGACTCAGTTTTAAACTATGTTAAATAGAGGTGATTTAAAATTATTTGATAAAGAACCATTTTTCTGAGTTGGAGAAAAGTTACTCAGCCTTCTTGTGAATTCTATACTATTTAAGCCTTTAGCAAACTTCTGATTAAATAGAATAAATATTAGAGAAAATGTAAATAAAACTAAATTGTATCCAAGGATATTCAGTAATCCACACGATTATAGTAGGGCAAATGGTTGCTATAGTAACACAGAGATAGTGCAACACACACATTGACAAGTACTTCACAGTCAAGATACTGGGAGACATTTCAATAAACAAACGATGACAGCTTAGAACATAAAAATGTGGTGATAGAGGAAGCATTGGCTGTAAGCTATGAATTCAATCTAAGATCAATCAAGCAATTATGGTGTGATGGGTGCCCTTTAGATATATGTAAAACTGTCTGTTTGCAGCTTACTTTATGGTCAGGAGACCTAGTCGAGCTCAATAGATCCAAAAAATGTAGTTAAAGAACTTCCAAGACAAATAAAAGTATGTGTTCACAAACCCAACATACAAGATAAGTTTTTAAAGTAAAGGAGATAGATCTATCCTGGAGATCTTAGAAATAAGTATGCACGTCCATCTAATACTTTGGTGGCAATTAATCATGAAATCAGAGCACAACATATATCTGTTGGTAACTTACTTCAATAAGCAGAATATGTGAAAGACACATCCAACCATCATGACTAAAATCACATCTTTATTATTACCTGGTATCTAGCAGGTTTCCTTCTCAATATCGACAAATTATCTTTCTGTCAGACTATGACAGGACCACAGTCCCCCGGAAAGCCATGTAAAAAGAGTGAAAATTACAGAAAAGTAATAGCTATATAAATTATACAATAGAAAACTAACCAGGTGAATAAAAAAAAAAAAAAACGAAGAACTTCTTTGACACAGGCACTGCCATGGTTTGGATTTTTAATTCTCCAAAACTTATATCTGAAAGTTTAGTCACCAGCCTGTGTGAATACTAGAAGATAATGGATGCTCCTACATACACAGCTGATGGGAAAGAAGTCAGGTCACTGAAGAAGATATTAGTACTTTAAATAATTTTCCTCCTCTTCTTCCTCCCCTTCATTCTCTTCCTTCTTCTCCCTTCTTCCTCTTCCTCCTCCTATTTTTTTCCTGGTTGTCATGAGATAAATGACATTCTTTGCTCAGTGCTTCTATCATAAGTACCGATGGATTATCACATGTCCAAAGTCATAGGGCTAAGCAACTATGGACCAAAACCTCAAAATCTGTAGGCCAAAACATCTTTCCTATTTTAAGACACTTATACAGTTCTGGAAGTCTAAGAGAAACGTACACAACAAGACAGGAGAAAGTGCACACCCCAGACACATACAGTGAAAGTAAGGGTTAATATAGTTAATATTTTATCAGGTCCATTTTTCATACTTTGTGTACTGCTCTGTATCACACAACAATTGTCACATTCAGCCTGGGCTCTCTTTCTTCCTGTATTAGGGACCTCCTGTGGGTTTAGCCAATGAAAGGACACCACAGCTTAGAGAGTCCATGGGAAGTAAAATACCAGGGCATACAGATGTCCTCTGTCCTCTATGAGCCAGGTATTAAGATTCTTTCCTTCTGCTGGATAGACCCTGTGAGACAATTTTCTCATAGTTCCGTGTTTTATCAGTTGATTTCAGTCTCTGCCTCCTATCCTTGACCATCTATGTAATAGTCCCTGCTAAAACATTAATCTGCACTGTCTCATAACCCTATTGTTTCCAAGTTTTCTTAGACTATATTCGGTGCCCTATATACAATGCCATCTGTTTTATAGATATCTCCCTTTTCTTGGTGGGTACAGGCTGTCACAATAAAAATGTAGAAATAACACTTATTCTAAAGTCATAGTTTTATTCTCAATTTTGTCCCTTGAATTATGCAAATTTAGAAAAGAGACTTTAAAATGTATGTTCAATTTTTCATTAATTCACCTGTCTCTTCATCCAATAAATTATGGAGTAAGAATTGTAATGCCTACATTAGAGGATTATTGCGAAGATAAGAAAATATTATGCACACAGACTTCTCATCATTGTTACTGCCTCATAGTTGGCCACTGTAACTGACTCTTCCTTCTCACTGTGACATTTCATTAGGTCCAGGAATATACATCCTATCTAACTTTCAGATTGCTGAGTCTTAGTGTATGCAGGGTCTGGCTAAGAAATATACATATATATTTAAATTTAATCATCATGACAGTCTTACAAGTTAGTTTTGATTAATATATTTTTGAAAAATATAAAAGTTTAAAATATTACTTTACTTTCTAAAGTCACACTTATCTACTAGTTGAGTCAGAATTTAAACTTATGTTTATTGGACTCCAATGTCTGTGGTCATCTTTCTATCACTCAACCGACTATCATGAAAATGTTAGGTCAAATCTGATACACATATTCTCTGAATCTAGACAAAAATGCATACCCTTTTACTTCCTGGCCTCAGTTATCAAAAAATCTTTAATTTTGAACTAACTATTTTATAGGATCACATATGCTTCTGGACCTAAATTAGACAAATAAATAATTTTCAAGTGTTGAATAATGGAGCATATAAAATAAAAACCATAATGTTTCATACCAATTTGAATGTCATGATCAACCTATACACACATAATACTTAAAGAACTATGTGTTTTGTGTTATAGTAGTTTATGTAGATACAGCACCACTGTGTGTACAAAGTTTAAGAAGGCAGAACCATTTATATGTATGAGATTAAATGATTATGCATAGCCTTTGAACGCTAATAAGGCAGAGTAATACTGTTTATTATACATATCTGAAATTTTCAAAATGGAAGAGAAATCTTTGATATATGTATATGTAATTAAGCATATATACACATAGTTATATAAAGCATGTCTTGAATATATAAAAATAGCTTATAAAGATAGACATGTCACTACCTTGCTAAAATTCAGCATAGAGAAGTTTCCCTCCTTATTTACATTTTCATTATTATTTTAATGTATTTTGTGCGCTCCAAACAAGCCTGTTAAGGAAGATATCCCCCATAATGTGATAATGGTACAATCATTATGGGAGTAACCACTTGTTCCTTGATTGGACTTTTTATTTTACTAAAGGAAATCCATGACTAGTTCTATAAATCTGGTCAAATACCTTTGACTATGAAGTTTATGCCTTAGAGGGGAATCTACTACTGGTACTTAATTAAGCTGAATAGCATCAAACTGTCATATAAATATCTATGTTTATATCTACAAAAAATATCTATGTTTATATCTACTTTCAGCCTTCATCAGAAAAATCTTTATTTGCAGTGAAAAGAAATGAATGTAAAAACTCAAGTACACAAGATGTCAAGAATAAGGGCCAAATTTGGGTCTTAGCTATTAAGAAGACATTTATACCTTACCATGAAGACTGAGAAAACATGTGGAAGAAGACAGGGAAAAAAATGTATGAGGCAGAAGACAGTGTAAAGGGCTATGAAATAGCATCTAAGCATGGCATGGCCATAGAAATATAAACTCACTGAAGGTACATTTTCTGGCAGCAGCCCTATGGTAGTAGAGTCTACCCAACTGCCAGTTATGAATAGAGAATGGGTTCAGTGGGTGCTACCACTTACTGATGAACTATTGGGAATTAATGGATTACAGGAGAAGGGTGGACACAGAATCAAGTTGTATGCGCATTGGTGAACTCAGCAGGCTCTAATACATAGTTCCAAGGCAATGGACACACAGGTAGTCAAACTCTGTGGGATTAAAAAAATATCATGAATATGATGAAGAGATTTATCAAAAAAAAAAAAAAAAGGTCAGTTAAAGGTAGCAGGGATATAAGAAAAGCCATGGTGTGGACAGGGAGAGTAATCAAAAAACACTGTGTACGTGTATGAAATTCTCACAGAACAAAATATATTAATTTAAAAAGAAAACATGGGGATAAAACAAAGATTCAGAAATTTAAAACACACACATAAACATAATCCTGGCTATTGGAAAATGTTACCTTTTTTGAACTGATGAAAGAGCAGTCAACTAACTTAACATCTAGGCAAAGCCATATATTTCCAAAGACAGAGATGTAATTTATCACTTACCTGAGTAACAAACAAGTAAAAGGAATGCAACTATATTTTTAAAAAGTTGCTGAAAGCCAAGTGTTGTCCAGCATGAAAATGCAGAATGACTCAGAATGAAAGTGACAAAAAGAATTGTTAATCACTCAAGGTAGCTGCTATGTGTTTATGATTGTGTGACCCGGAAAGGTTAGGACAGGGCAAGATTCCAGAGAAAGCATAGCTCTTGTGCATGCCAGAAAAAAGGAGCGGTAGATGTTACAAAATGCATTATTGCATAAAATCCCACTTCCCTCAAGGAAGACTCAATAGCTCCACAGGAAGGACTCTGAATGGCATGGATGGAGAAAGTGCTAACATAAAAGAGATAAGCAAGTATTTATAAGATTATGAATGGAAGGTAGCCTAAATAAGATCAGTTAAAACAGACGGCCTTGTTTGGAGGCTGGGAGGTGGATGGTGAGGTTATTGTGATGGCTTGAAAATATTTGTCTAGCCCAAGGTATTATAAGGCAACTATAAAATTTAACAGATGTCTGTGTCTTATTGATCATGATAGTGGGTTAAATAATGCTGCTGTAAAGATTACACAGCTACTAACACATGATATGTAGCCCCATATCATTTATTCCAGCAACAGGCCAGAGAATGCCAACTCATAGTCTGCTAAAATATGTGAAAAAAAAAAAACCTCTTTGATGCACAGAATCATTAAGGAAGACTGGAACTGAGGATGTTAGCTAACAGGATACTAATAGGAGATCTCTCCAGACAAGCACTCAACTCCCAACTAAAAGTGATAATAAAAGAGTGTAGATGAAATCTGTGCTTCACTGAGGGAAATATGAATTTAACTGATTCAAGGGTATACTGAGCCACCTACAGCAAAGCCTAACTCCATCCTAAGAATAAAAATAACTTACCAAGAGTCCTCCCTCTTGATTAGTTTCTTTAGGTGTACAGATTTTAGTAGGTTTATCCTATATTATATGTCTATATGAGTGAGGATATACCCTGTGTGTGTCTTTCTGCTTCTGGGATAGCTCACTCAGGATGATCTTTTCCAGATCCCACCATTTACCTGAAAATTTCATGATTTCCTTGTTTTTTATTACTGAGTAATATTCCATTGTGTAGATGTACCACAATTTCTGTATCCATTCCTCCACTGAGGGGCATCTGGGGTGTTTCCAGCTTCTGGCTATTACAAATAAGGCTGCTACAAACATGGTTGAGCAAATGTCCTTAAAATGCTCGATCCCTATCTAGGAAAGCAAAGAGGATGGACATCAGAAGAAGGAGAAAAGAGGGCACAAGTCAGGAGCCTGACACAGAGGACCTCTGAAAGGCTCTGCCCTGCAGACTGTCAATGCAGATGCTGAGACTTATGGGCAACCTTTGGGCAGAGTGCAGGGAATCTTAGGAAAGAAGTGGGAAACAATAAGATGGAGGACAGGAACTCCACAAGGAGAGCAACAGAACCAAAAAATCTGAGCACAGGGGTCTTTCCTGAGACTGATACTCCAAACAAGGATTATGCATGGAGATAACCTAAGACCCCTGCACAGATATACCCCATGGCAGTTCAGTATCTAAGTGGGTTCCATTGTAATAGGAACAGGGACTGTCTCTGACATGAACTGATTGGCCTGCTCTTTAATTACCTCTCCCTGAGGGGGAAGCAGCATTACCAGGCCACAGAAGAAGACACTGCAGCTACTCTTGATGAGACCTAATTGACTAGGATCAGAAGGAAGGAAAAGAAGACCTCCCCTATGAGTGGACTTTGGGAGGGGCATGCATGCAGAGGGTGGAGGAAGGGAGGGATTGGGACGAGATGAGAGGAGGGAGAGAACCACAGGGGAGATACAAAGTGAATAAAGTGTAATTAATAAAAATTAAATAACTTACCAATCTCTTGTGTTCTAATAGATTTCTGTCTTTCAACTAAAAATTTCAAGATTCACAAAGGCACAAGGGGAAAGGTGCTGAAATCACAATCAAGACAAGAGGGGCTGGAAATGTTGCTCAGTGATAAAGTCCTTAGCTAGTATTCAAGAACCCTGACTTCAATCCACAACACAACAGAAAAAAGACACTTTTTGACATAACAAGGATTATGTGTACAATATCCCATAATTATGAATATGTCGAAGTCTATTATGAAAATAACATACAATACAAAACACTAAAGAGGGCTGTTGGTATAATGTTCTTGTGGAATGTATACAATTTACCCTTGTTCATTCAAATGCTGATTTCTCTACTCCACTATCTGGTTTCAATCTGGACATTTCATTGTGATGTATATTCTAAGTATCACCTGTCTCAAGTTTGTGTAAACATGCCACCATTTGTGCTCTGTATTGTCAATAAAACAACCAGCCAATGCTGTGCAATGAGGAGAATAGGGTGGGACATTCTGTTTGGGACTGGACAAGGAAGAGAGTGGGAGGGGTCTGGGAGGAGAGATTGTCAGGAAAGGACTTGGAACCATGAGGACAGATAAACCGAACCTAAGATATGACTAAAAGCAAGTATAATGTGGGAAATCTGAATGGAATGAAACTATGTGGGCTTGGAGGTTTAGGATGGAGTTAACTATTGCCCAGCTTTTTGCTCCAGGTTAATTAAATAAATCACAGTCTCTGTGTGGTGATTTGGGTATATAGCTGGTTTAGGAATGTCCACTGTTTAACTAAAAGATAAATAAATAATAAATATTATTGATCTACAACAGATGGCATTAAAAAGAGATAAACATGCTATGAATGTATCTTACAGAAATGCTAGATGCAAAACTGTGGTAAATTGGATTCTGTGCTTTTGATAGGCTCAATACTCAAGTAGATAAATATAGCCGAGAAAGAATTAATGAACTTCAGACAGATCACTAGAAATTATCCAGACTGAAATATAAAGAGAAAATCAGCAATAACAGAAAATCTTGGCCCTCTTGGGAGAAAACTAAGAAAATATTAAGACTACTAACATGCTAACATGCTAAAAATTGAAATCTGGAAGTAGAAAAGAAGAAATGGCCAAAAAAAATATTTTAAAAAGTGATAGCCAAAAACTATTCAAATTTAATGAATAAGCTGCCACAAATCCAAGAAGCAGGATTATCATCAATTGGAATAAATGTGAAGAATAAGTTAGATATTTCACTATGGAGAATTTTCAATAAAGATTTAACTAGACTAGATGGCAGCATCATCTCAGATTGTTCTGGAAATGACTATGAATTTAATCCATCAAACTGAAAATATAACTTTTTCTTCTAGGTACTTGGAGACAATCTTATTATCAGCATTTTAAAGAAAAAAACTCTGAGATAATGAAGTTATACATCTTGGCAGCTGGCTAGAGGAAAATAATTGAAGCGAATTGAGACTAGAAAAATAAAAAAATGTGTGTGTGAAGAGAGAGATAGATAAAAGATAGATAGACAGGTAGATAGATGGATAGATAGATAGATAAATAGATAGATAGATAGATAGATAGATAGATAGATAGATAGATAGATA
>NW_026596051.1:44925261-44948758 GCF_907164565.1 Psammomys obesus
ATAGATAGATAGATAGATAGATAGATAGATAGATAGATAGATAGATAGATACTTAGATGGATAATTGGTTGATTGTTGATAGGTAGATAGATGATGAACAAATAGACAGTTTGGAGAGAAAGATTAGATAGATAGATAGATAGATAGATAGATAGATAGATAGATAGATAGATAGTAGATGACACATATATGTTAGGTAGAGATAGATGATAGGTAGATATTAGATAGAGATGGATGATAGATAAATAGATATGATAGATATAGATGATTGATTGATAATATGTAGATAGATGATAGGTAATCAATAGATGATAGATATTAGAGATAGATGATAGATAACAGACAGAAAAATATTTGTGTGTTTTCGTCTTTTATCTACACATGACACCTTTCATTTGAGTATAGGTGACAGAAATATTTGAAGCCTTGAAGTTGAATTGAGAGATAGTCATAATCTGCCTGACATGGGTGCTGGTAACGAAACCCAACTCTCTAGTCCATACATATATATATATATATATATATATATTTTTTAAGTACTCTTAGATAAAATATTTCTAACACGTAGAAACAGCAAGTCTGACTACTCCTTAAAGTTGTTTCCTTTGAATTATAACATTCCCTCTTTAAAGCTATAATAATAAAAACAGCATGGTGCTACTGAAAAATAAAAAGATATATTGCTCAATGGACCAGAGATGAGAACCCACATACTCCTGTAACCATCTTATTTTGGACAAAGAAGCCAGCAATTCATACAGGAAAGCTACCATTTTCAACAAGGTAAAACTGAATATTTATAGACAGAAGAATAAAACTATATCTTATTTCTCATCCTAAAAACAACAACAACAAAAAAAAAATCCTCAACTCCAAAATAGATCAACATAGTTGACACCTTCAGCAAAGTGGCTGGACACAAGATTAATTTAAAAATATTAGTAGCCTTCCTATGTACAAATGACAAACTTGGAAAAAAATTAGGGTCAAGAATGGAATTAGTGAACCTACACCCTTTGGGATACCCACAAATAATATAAGGTATCTTAGGGTAACTCTAGCCAAGTATCACAGGAGCTTCAAGTCTCTGAAGAAAGAAATTGAAGAAGATAACAGAAGGCGGAAAGATGTCTCATGCCCATAGATCAGTAGGTTTAACATAATAAGAATGACCACCTTACCAAGAGCAATCTACAGATTCAATGCAAAAATTCCAACAAATTCTTTATGGACCTTGAAAGAACAATTCTAAACTTAATATGTAAAAACAAAAAACCCAGGGTGTTGGTATAATGTTCTTGAATTGAATGTATACAATTTACCCTTGTTCATTCAAATGCTGATTTCTCTACCCCACTATCTGGTTTTAATCCAGACGTTGCATTGTGATGCCTAGAATAAGCATCTCCTGTCTCAAGTTTGTGTAAACATGCCACCATTTGTTCTCTATATTGTCAGTTAAACATCAAGCCAATGGTGTGCAATGGAGAGAATAGGGTGGGAACCCTGTCCAGAGGGGAGGAGAAAGAAGCAAGTGTGTGTGCGTGTGTCTGTGTGTGCACGTGCAAGTCAAGTCGGTGGTCTGTGTGGGTACAGAGAGGAGAGCTCTGCCGGAAAGGACTTGGAACCACGAGGAGATTTGAACCAGACCTAAAATATGACAAAAAGCAAGTATGAAGTGGAAAATCTAAATGGGAGGAAATTATGTGGGCTTGGAGGTTTAGGATGGAGTAATTATTGCCCAGCATTGTGCTCTAGGTAATTTAAGTAAATCCTAGTCTTTGTGTGGTGATTTGGGTATACAGCTGGTTTAGGAATAACTGCTGCTTAACTAAAAGATAAATCAATATTAAATATTAATAATCAACAACACCAGGGCTCAGGGGGTATGGTTTTGTTTTGTTGTTGTTGTTGTTGGTTTTTTTTGTTTGTTTGTTTTTTTGTTTTTGTTTTTCTGGCTCTGTTGGTCCCTGCAGAGACTGATACCCCAAACAAGGGCAATGCATGGAGAGGTCCTAAAACCCCAGCTCAGATGTAGCCCATAGACTCACTATGCAAGTAGGGTCCCTAGTAAGGGGAGCGGGGCTTTTCTGGCATGAACCCAGTGACAGGCTCTCTGATCACCTCCCCGTGGGGGAGGGGGGTTATAGCCTTGCCAGGTTACCGAGGAAGACAATGCAATGAGTCCTGATAACTTCCTGAACAGAATACCAACAGCTCATGCCCTATGATCTACAATTAATAAATGGTGCCTCTTGAAACTGAAAAGCTTCTGTAAACAAAGGACACCGTCAGCAGAATGAGGTGACAGTTTACAGACTGGGGAAAGATCTTCATCAATCCTGTATTCAACAAAGGGCTGATATCCAAAATATTTGAACTCATAATATCCAGAATGTAAGAACTCAAAAAACTAAACACCAACAAACCAAATAATCCAGTTAAAAAATGGGTTACAAAGCTAAACATAGATTTCTCAACAGAGGAATCTCAAATAGTTTCTTAAAGAAACACTCAGTGTCCTTAGTCTCTAGGAAAATGCAAATCAATATCACTCTGAGATTCCATCTTACACCCATCAGAATGGCTAAGATAAAAGACTCAATGCCAGCACATGCTGGTGAGGATGTAGAGAAAGGGGAACCTCCTCCATGGCTGATGGGAATGCAAACTGGTACAACCACTATGGACAAGACAAGATCAAGCAGGCTTTCCTTATTGAGGAGCAGAAAATTGTTGTGAAAGTGTTGAAGGCACAAGCACAGAGACAGAAAGCAAAATAAATATGCAGTTTTTTAAAGTAATAAAAGTAAAAAAGAAAAAAAAAATATGTCACTAGCCTGCAGGGACACCTTGATCAGAGCCTAGACTTGGTGTCCCTCTTTGTTGTGCCCTGTCTCTTTTCCCCTAGCCTTCACTCAGGTGTTACCTAGGTGTCACTGCAGGCCGGTGACATGGCACTTTGTCAGAAAATTGGGAATAGCTCGATCTCAAGCCCCAGCTATAGCACTCCTGGGTATATACCCACAAGATGCTCTACCATACAACAAGGACATTTGCTCAACTATTTTCATAGCCGTAATCTGGAAACAACCTAGAAGTCCCTTAACCGAAGAATGAAAAAAGAAATTGTGGTGCATTTGCACAATAGAATACTTCTCAGCTATTAAAAACAAGAAAGTCATGAAATTTGCAGGCAAATGGATGGAACTAGAAAAGACCATCCTGAGTGAGGTAATGCAGACACAGAAAGACAGACGTGGTATGTACTCACTTATAAGCAGATTTTAGTCATAAAGTACTGGCATACTACAATGCACAGACCCACAGGAGATTAGTAGCAAGGAGGACCCAAGGGAGGATGCTTAAATCTCTCTCGGAAAGGGGAACAGAACAGACAGTACAAATGGCTGAAGAAAGGTAACAAGAGTGGAGACCAGGACAGCTGTCCTCCTAGAGGCTCCATCTAGCAGCAGATGACAGCAGATGCTGACACACTCAGGCAGACACTGGGCAAAGCTTAGGGAGCCTTGTGGAAAAGTGGGAGGAAGGACAGAAGGACCTGGAGGTGCCACAAGCTCCAAAAGAAGACAACAGAACCAACTAACCAGAGCCCAGAGGGGTTTGTGGACACTGAGACATAACAAATACAATGCATAGACTTAATCTAGGTCCTTTACACAGACACAGCAGATGGGCAGCTCAGGCTTCATGTTGATCTCTTGCTAGGGAGAGCAGGGGCTGTCTCTGACATGGACTCTGTTGTCTGCTTTCTGATCACTCCCGCCCCACCCCTGGCAGGGCTGCCTCACCAGGCCACAGGAGAAGTGGAAGAGCTCAGTCCTGCTGAGTCTTATGGGGTTGTGGGGGGCGGCAGATGCCCCTTATCTGAGGAATAGGGGGAAGTAAAGTCAATAAATAAATTAATTAATTAAAACACTTTGGAATGTGTGTAAAAATCTATATACTTTCTGTACCCATGTGGTGGGCTAAATGAAACTGGACCTTTAGGCTCATATATTTGAATATTTGGTCCCCAGTTAGAGGAGCTATTTGGGGAGGACTGGTAGGTGTGGTCTTTTTGAAAGAGCTAAGTCATTTTGAGGCACAGTCTCCCTCTCTCAGTCCCTCATGCCTGCAGATCAGGAAGGAGGTTCTCAACTACCACTCCAGTGCATGCCTGCCTGGCTTACAAAATACTCCCTGACATGATGGTCATAGGTCCCCAATTAAAGGCTTTCCTTCAAAATTTTCCCTGGTCATGATGTCTCCTCGTAGCAATAGAATAGTAATTAGGACATATATTATGGAACTTCTATTTATCTTACTATTTCATTAGGAAATACATATATGCACCAGGAATTATAAAATATGTATTCAGCTACCTACAGTGTAAGCTCTAAAATTAAAATGTGGTGCTAATTATTCTATTGAAATCTAGTAAAAATAAAGCATACAAAGGCCTAAAGGAAGGTTCCCTTTCTTATTGTTAGACAGCCTTCCTTACTGAGGAAACTTTAGTGTGTTTGGGGTCCATGAATCAGTGTTTACTTTCTTGTCAGTTTGCAGCATTATCCAAATAGTCTAACTCCATCCTCCTGTGAGAAACAGTGGTCACCGTCCGTAGTGGTATCATGACATCTGATCACATAACCTCTAGCCACTTGCTGTGTCTGAGTGAAATACTCATGTGTCTCCATGTGGAACTGTGACCTTTCCTCTTTGTTCTGAGTGCATATGACCCATTATTGCTATTAATATTGTCTGTCCATTAAAAGATGTGTTGTTTTCCCATATTGTCCTAACTGCAGGATATAATGGTTTGGGTCTTAAACATAACACAAGGCCATGTGCTCAAAGGCTTAGCCACCAGTGTGTGGCATTGGGAATAGGTAGGAACTTTAGAAGAAAGTTTCTAATGGAAAGACTTAATTCATGTGCAAACAATCCTTGAAAGAGATATTGGAACAATTACCCTGGCTTCTCTTGGTCTTTACTTTCTGGCCTCAGTTTGCTTCACCATCCACACCTACCATGATGTACTCACTTCACAGGCCCAGAGAAGTAGAGACATCTGACTAAGACTACTTAAAATAGCGAGGAATAAATATTTTTTTTCTTATGAGATTATTATCTCATGTATTTTTGTTTTAGAAGAGGAAAACTAAATAACAGAGTTACCATCACTCCCTCACCACTAAAATAAAGAGAATGTGCTCAAAAGACTCTACCACTTACCATGTGACTCAGGAGTCCTTTTAACTGCAGCACCTGGGTACATGGATTAACACTTTGCCATCAGGGAAGAACATTATTTCACTGATATCTTTAGACCGTTCTTGTCCTCCCCTTCAGCCCCATTATCGATTTGTTTTCTACCTTTCTGGTTGTATTTTAAATCTTTCTTTCAACTTGTCTATGGTGTTTCTAAATGGATAGTGACAGAATCATGGCCTCCTGGGAGTCGGCCAATTTGAGCTCTATGTACTGGAACTCAAGAATGCACACTCAGCCAAGCATGATGTCAGAATTGTTAATCAATGCTGAAAGGAAGGCTTCAACATTTCTGTCCCAAAGTTCGATTATGGAATTGTATAGCTTTGGTCTTGCCGTAGAGTTGTTTCTTTTCTTTTTTGCTATAAAATTAAACCTTTGGTACCTTCTGATGTGCCTGGTTTTGTGATAGAATGACACCCTTCATTTCTGTCTTCAATACTTTTTTAACATAAAACATCTTTGTTATGCTCTGCCCAAGTGCAGTACAGAGCTAATGAAAACAACTATTATCCCTCCCTCCGCGGTGCTTACATTTTGTCACAGAAGAAATTAATATGGAATAAGTAGATTTTCTCACACAGCCTTGTAAGAGCACTTGTGATTTTTACCATTATTTTTTTTTCTCAGGTTAAACAATTTGCTTCCATATCTTGATGCCATGTTAGGATTCCCTCAGAAATTACCTGATTGTTTTTGTCACACAAAGCAATGCGTGACACTGGACAGTTACAATCCCATTTTTAAAGAAAAATGTGGAGACTAGGAAATTATTCAGAAAATGAGATCCATAATAAAGTTTGTCATTTGTTTTAAATCAAGAAAGAAGTGCTGAAAGATTGTTTTTAAGTTTATTGATTCATAATTCAACATGGCAAGCAAATGTACTTTTTATCTTTAAAACATCTGAGATGAGAGAATGAATGTATAACACTAAGTTTTCTGAAAGGTCTAAATTGTGGAAACTGTTCTTTTTAATTTCTTAAATAAGTTGGCTATTCTCACAAAGCTATAAAGTTCACAGAATTGTTAATTCATTTGACATTTGAAAGCATAAGGGTTTTCAAGGCATCCTTCATAGTGGTTGTTGGGTTTTTGTTTGTTTGTTTAGTTGGTTGGTTGGTTTGGTTTGTTCCTTTGCTTTTCCATCTGGAACTGTCTATATTACGAGCTAGTTTACCTTACATTCATCCGTGTGGCGAACATACACAGCCCTGCAGACAACTCGCTCAGACTACGTCTTCCTTTGAGCCTCCCACTTTCAGCGTTGAATGTCAGTAAAATACGTAGCATATGTAATGCACTCAATTTAATAGAAAGCGATAGTAATTGCTTACATTGAGTTCAAATGTTGGTAAGACTCCAGTATATCTTACCCAGGTATATTCTAATTTTTAAAAGCCTTGAGGAAAAAAAATGGTTTTTGTTGACATCGTTCATGCTGAATCACATTCTAGTCACAGACTTAAGCTGAGCAGGTTATTTAACTATCTCTCAGTCCCATACAAGTCCATCCTATGCTCTCTTCCCTGAACTAATGAGACTGAAGGTTTATAAATTATGTTTAAATAGTTTTCTCATTTTCTTGATATTGGGCTATGATTAGCCAATAGAAATTCATGTGGAAGAAAAGAAAGAAAGAAAAAAGCAAAAGGATAAGGGGCTAGTGCAACGTTCTCATTTGCTCTAACAAGCTAGCACTTAATGGATTTAGAGGGAATAGCACCTGAACCAGATGATCTTGAAGTTCAGTTAATTGACCGGCATGGGCTCGTTTCAGCAGTTCCCGCACTGGTCCAAGTACCCTTGTGGTTATGGCGGTTTGAATGAGAAATGTCCCGACTCAGATATTTGAAAGTGTGTTTCCCAGTTAGTGGCTTGTGAAATTATTTGGGGGTGGAGCCTGGCTAGGGGACAAAGTGACTAGGGGTTTTAGAATGTCATGGTCTCAGTTCACATGTAGTTTGTTCTCTCTGCTACCTATGTCTAGCTGGAGAGGTAATCTCTCAACCTCCTGCTCTGGCCACCTGCTACCAGGCCTCCCTGCCGTTACAGACTGCCTCCTGAAGCCATAAGCCGATATAAAGTCTTCCTTTCATAAGGCACCTTAAGTCATGAAGCAACAACAACAAAATAACCCATACGCTGTTGAAAATGATGCCGGCAATAGGACAGCTCTGTGTGGGGGCTAATGAACTCCACCCATGTGTATCAGAGTTTGATTTTACGCGACTACCACTGTTCCACTATCTTCTTCTGAACGAACCTTCCTTTCTAGATTTTCACGGTTTGAAACATTATTGGGTCTAGCTTCTTGCTTTCAATTCCTTTTAAGGAAACTGTATATTTCTGGCTGTACATTTTCCATATATGCGTGCCTCTAAGACAAACAGTAGGTAGAACGGCTGAGATGGAATGTTGTCATCTGCTGTCAGAAAGGAAAAGGCTCTGTGTGGATAGAAATGTATATTATCTTGCAAAGAGAAGTTCTAGTTGCACTTACGCAAGGTTACATTTGAAGTGTGAAAGGAAGGGTTGATTTAGTGATACCATTTGCTAGACTGGTGACGTTCTCTTATTGATCCATTAGCAATAAAGTGCAATCAATTTGTGCAGTATTTAATGGAAGAAGACATTCCCTCTGTATATTTGAAGGACATGTCCTCACATGTATCTAGGAATTTGTACAATAGATTAATTTCCTCCTTCTCCCACTAAATGTTGTTAATGTTAAGCCTTTGTTCATATCCACATTCAGGTCTCAAATGCCACCTAAGCCAAGAGTTTCACAAAAGTATTTTACTTCTCTTTCAGTCTCTTTCACCAATTTCATGTCTTCTAAGAACATCCCATACTAACAAAGAAAGATCTTCAGGTTCCTATAAGCAGTCCTGTAATCCTAGTCAGTATTGCTTCATTAGAATATGGCTAGCAAAGCCAGATGAGCTGCTCTGTGTCTGTAAGCCTGTTATTTGAGAGAGTAAGGCAGGGGAAGGAGCACCATGAAACCAGCCTCAGAATCACAGCAAGTTCCAGACAATATAAGTTTCCGAAGGATAACTGTTGAATTATTTCAAAGATTCCAGGAGCTACACTTGCCCTCTATTTTCACTCATACAGGAAACACGAAAGCCTAAAGAATAGTCTTGTTTTAAATCTGAAGACTTGACAACTGCTTCTGAGATTAAAGTGTACCAGGAGGGAAGCATGAGGTAGGAGAGCGTGTATCCCCTATCACACACTTCGCTGCGCAGAGGTTCCTCCCTTGTGAATTATCCCTGCTGCCTCTTCTGGTTCAGTGAGAAAGAGAGATGCAGTAGCCAGTCCCCAGACAGAAGGGTGTACCTGCAGAGTTTTATTGATTTTTTTAAAAGTACAACGTTGCCTGGAGAAGTTTGGGATTATGCCCCAGGTATTTTATCACCATTGACATCTTGGAGACAAATTGAAAGTGGAAAGCTTTACTTTCACATGCAACAGTATTAATTGTATATTTTACCTCACCTTTCCAAGTCTTTCCCAAGTTCATATTTGCTGTCCCAATTGTTTCTGGCCATGACCTAGGTGAGTGGATCACTGTCTAAACTGTGAAACATTGTTACGGGAGCTTCCTAACAATAATGTAGGAACGTGTGAGGCTTTTCTGCTACGGCCCTTACACCTGGGGACAAGAACATTTGCCAGAAGTTACTTCAGAAAATCAATTCTCAGTTAATGTAATAAAAGTATAACTATAGGCTGATTTTGGTTGGAAAATGAATCACACTTTCATATAATTTCACCTAGATGAAATTGACGCTTTAGAGATTTGAAATTCCAATCAAACACTCTGATCTAAAATAAATGTAAATGCTGCAGTAAGTGAGTAAACTACACACTTGCAAAACGATAAATGGCAGTTATTGAATTCACCTACGAAACACCAGCCAACGAATTCTGAACACTGGGAAGTAGGAAAATTACACTTGATTACCTATCAGCAAACCCCAGGGGAAAATTTTGAAAGGTTATGGAGATTGCAGGGCATGTAAGTGATTGTGGGTGCCGATACATTTTTACAGAAGTATTTGCTTACACGGACTCTTTGCTCTTGCAACACTAAATTGCAACTCAAAACTGAATTTTACGAAAGGCCATTTGACAAAAAGTTTTATGACCAATCTGGGACCTAGATGGCAGTTTCCTGCTACGTAACTGAGCTTTTTTTTTTTTGTTTGTTTGTTTTTGTTTTTTATCAGCCTTTAACATGTCACCTCTAACCATTTACATAAGACTTAGATACTTGTTGCTGCATTTGCTTTTTGTTTTTCCCCCTTTAGATATGGGGGCTTATTTATTAGAGAAGCTTAACAAATTATGCTTATTTATTTTGAAGCAAGAAAAATAAAGAATGAGAAATTCTTTAATTAAAATTGTTCTTCCTTGATGCAACAACAGCTTGGTTACTAAACTCAGCAACACAAGAAAACTATCTATAATGTACTTAATTTTTATACTCTTTCTTAGCCTATACTTTCCAATAAATCACTGTGAAAAAATAGCTCAAAATGAGAAATCATATAAAACAGAGAAACACATAGGCATGATAATCCATTGCTTTCATTCATAAGTGAGTATTTGTCAATCACTCATGCAAAAGATTCCATCTTACACCCATCAGAATGGAGAGGATAAAAAACTCAAGTGAGTAAGATCTGAAGAGGACAGGAGCTCCACAAGGATAGCAACAGAATCAAAATATCTGGGCACAGGGGTCTTTTCTGAGACTGATACTCCAACCAAGGATCATTCATGGATATAACCTAGAACCCCTGCTCAGATGTAGCCATGGCAGCTCAGTAACCAAATGGGTTCCCTTGTAAGAGGAACAGGAACTGTCTCTGACATGAACTCAGTGGCTGGCTCTTTGACTGCCTCTCCCTGATTGGGGGAGCTGCCATACCAGGCCAAGAGGAAGACAATGTAGCCAGTCCTGATGAGACCTGATAAGTTAGGGTCAGATGGAAGGGGAGAAGGACCTCCCCTATCAGTGGACTTGGAGAGGGGCATGGAAGGAGATGAGGGAGGGAGGGAGGATGGGATTGGTAGGGGAGGTGGGAGGGGACTTCAGCTGGGATAAAAAGTGAATAAACTGTAATCAATATAAAAAATAAAAATTACCAGGCCGCAGAGAAAGAGGATCCAGGCAGTCCTGAGGAGACTTGATGGGCTAAGGTCAGAGAGTAGGGGGGAGGACTCCCCCTTTGCAGTGCACTGGGGAAGGGGACAGGGAGGGTAGAGGGAGGGAGAGTAGGACAGGAAAGAGATGAGGGAGAGAGCTACAATTGAGATACATAATGAATAAACAGTTAAAATGATAAAAGAATAAAACAATAAGTAAAATCACAGTGTCAGAAATGAACTAAGCACATCTTTATACATTTCTGATTTATTAAGAAAATGAGTCAATAATTCAAATAATATTAAGACAAGCGTGAACATAACAATCATTGAAATACACAAAAACTCATAGTTAAAGAAAATTTTAGGTGAAAGAGAAAACTTGGGGATAAGGATTGAAGCAGCCTTCGGTGTCCCTATTTTGTTCAGGAAAAGATATGTAAATCTAAACACCAGTTTCCGTAAATTTGACATTATTTGAAAATATTATTGTTTGAAATATAACTAAGTTGTGAATCTGAAGTAGGATCAGTGTGGGTTTTGAGTAGTCCCCAATCCAATGATTATTTTCCTGAGAGAGAGAGAGAGATTCTATGCATAGGCCATGGGGAAAGGCAGTTTAATGGCAAATGTAGAGATTGGCGTCACATAGCCAAGAAACCAGATAACCACCAAATGCTGAAGAGTAAGCAAAAGATTCCAGAACCCATGTTAACGTGTCCTAGATGACACTTGCATTTCAGACTGTTAGCTCAGAGAGGAGTAGCACAGTAAATTCATTTTTTTTCAGACAAACAGGTTTTTGTTGATTGTGTTTCTACATATACATGAAACTAATAGAATAATTTGTAAGACAACATTCAAGTTTCAAGTTGTTACCAATAGAGACAATATGTATATTATCAAGATAAAAACCCCTTAGTGAGGAAGACTATTCTCAGACGTCTGGAAGCTTCTGCAAAGCGGATGTACACCTCAACAGCATGAGCAGAAGGCTATCTGAGAAAAGAATCAGAGATTCCCTGGGGAAAGAGAAATTAGTCTGTTCAGTATCTTGGAAGGTTAAATGAATTACATAGGGAAGCAGGAGGAAGCAAAAAAAGAACAGATTGATAGCGTAATTGGAAGAGACAGAAATTTTGGAAAGGAACATAAAGCTTAAAAACTCACATGGAAACCATAGGCAAAGAACTTTCAAGGAACTGGAGCAGAATACTGAAAACATTCTTTTCCATGAGCAAGGAGCTCAGGTGCTGTTGAGGTGCAGAGAATTTGGAGAGAGGGGAGCCAATCACCATATCTGGAGGGGGTCCTGGATAAGCATTTTTTATTATTTCATTTTTATGATTCTTTTTAAAGCATTTGTTTTCCTACAATTGCTTTTTTGATAAATTTTGTGAATCAGAATTATTTCTTTAGCTTTCTTCTCTGAAAAAACAAATTAACTGCTGAAATCACCTTGCATCATCTAAGAAAAAATATGTATTATTCTTTTCATTTTCACTTCCCCATAGTATCTCTCCAGCAATAATTTTTAAATATATAACTTGTTTTTATTAAGATGTTTGCTATTATTTGAATAGGAAATATGTTTGCTGCAGGATGAAGTATTAAATTTTAGACTGGAGCTGGTGTTATTATTTTGAAAGGTACTCGAAACTCTAGATGATGGATCTTAGTTGAAGGAAGTATGTTCCTGGTGATAATATTTATACTTAAAAAAAATAACTTCCATTCTAGCTTTTAAGATTACTTAAATATTTTCTGTGTCTTTGAATGGAAGCTAGGCTTTAAGTGATTACAATTTTATATACAATGCATTTTTGAAAATAGTATCCACCATGAACATACTTGAAGCAATGTCCTTGTTGTACAATGGAACATCTTTTGGATATATGCCTAGGAGTGGTATAGCTGGGAGGTTGAATGACTCCCGATTTTCTGAAAAAGTACCAGATTGATTTCTAGAGAGGCTGTGCTAGTTTGCACTCCCACAAGCAACGATGGCGGGTTCCCCTTTTTCCATATCCTCACCAGCACATGTTGTCATTTGAGTTTTCTATCTTAGCCATTCTGTCTGGTTTAAGATGGAATCATAGAGTCATTTTAATTTGTGGCTTTATTTATAAGAGCCAGAAAATGGAAACAACCTAGATGTCCCTCAGCTGAAGAATGGATACAGAAATTGTGGTACATTTTCACAATGAAATACTACTCAGCTATTAAAAATAAGAAAATCACAAAATTTGCAGGCAAAATGATGGAACTAGAAAAGATCATCCTGAGTGAGGTAACCCAGAAAGACTCACATGGTGTGTATTCACTTATAAGCAGATTTTAGACCTATAATAGTATTATAAGCAGTATTTAGACCTATAATCATACTACAAGCCACATACCCAAAGAAGCCCAAGGGAGGGTGCCAGCATGTCACTCGGAAGGGGAAATAGAATACACTGAAGAAGTGGATGAAAAGAGGGAACTGTGATCCCATAGACTAAGATCAGAAGGAAGGAGAGGAGGACCTCCCTTATCAGTGGACTTGGGGAGGGGCATGTGTAAAGAAGGGAGGAGGGTGGAAACGGGAGGGGAGGAGGAAGGGGCTTGTGGGGGATACAAAGTGAATAAAGTGTAATTAATAAAATAAAATAAAATTTAAAAAAGAAAGAAAAGGAAAGGAGAAAAGGAAGGGGGAAGGAAAGAGGGAGGGAAACCCTGGTTTGTAACATTTAAAATTTTTTGTGACATACATATTCAAAATATTGCAAAGTTCAATTCCAAGTTACCTAATTATTTTAAAATGGGCTTTAAAAATTAATGAATATTAAGAATCAACTTTTGCCAGCCCATCAGTTTCGGCTCATATGGATGCTGGTATACTGATATAAATATTTCTGCTCCATCAAAGAAAAATGAGATCAAAGACAGTTACAGTAATATTAGAAATTTAGGTGTACGATTCTGTCTTATACTCACACATCAAGCTGCCCTGGCTGTAACCACCATGTGATTCATAGCTAGGGATTTCATTAATTGTATCACTATTGGTCCTTCACTTACCTATTATAGCTGAGATGCATTAATATTAAAATATAATTGTTAGAAAGGTGCATAGTTATAAAACAACATTTTTGACACAGCATGAGCTGACCTCTACAGAGCCCAGACTGGCCTCAAACTCCTGACCTTTTACTCCATTTTTCAAACAATTATTTCATTTTATTCTTTTTTCGTTTTTTAAAATTTGTTTATTTTTTTTATTAATTACAGTTTATTTACTTTGTAAACCAGCTGTAGCCCTCTCCCTCATCTCCTCCCATGACCCTCCCCTAGTCCACTGATAGGAGAGGTCCTCCTTTCCTTCCCTCTGACCTTAGCCTAACAGGTCTCATCAGGACTGGCTACATTGTCTTCCTTGGTGGCCTAGTAAAGCTGCTCACCTCTCAGGGGGAGGTGATCAAAGAGCCAGCCACTGAGTTCATATCAGAGACAATCCCTGTTCCCATTACTAAAACATCCACTTGGAGACTAAACTTCCATGGGCTACATCTGTTCAAGAGTTCAAGTTTATCTCCATGAATGGTCCTTGGTTGGAGTATCAGTCTCAGAAAAGACCTCTGTGCCCAGATTTTTTTGGTTCTGTTGCTTTTCTTGTGGAGCTTCTGTCCCCTTCGAGTCTTTGTATCTCCCCCTTCTTTCATAAAATTCCCTGAACTCTGCCCAAAGTTTGGCTATGAGCTTCAGCATCTGCTTTAATACACTGCTGAGTAGAGTCTTTCAGAGGCCATCTGTGGTAGGTTCCTGTTCTATTCCCTGTTTTCTCCCTCTTTTGATGTTCATCCAGTTTGCCTTTGTGAATGAGGATTGATCATCTTACCCAGGGTCCTCCTTCTTGCTTTGCGTCTTTAGGTGTACAGATTTTAGTATTTTTATCTTCAATAAAGGAATATCAAACAGCAGAGAAACATTTAAAGAAATGCTCAACATCCTTAGCTATCAGGGAAATTCAAATCAAAGCGACCCTGAGATTTCACCTTACAGCCATCAGAATGGCTAAGATCAAAAACTCAAGTGACAATACATGCTGGAGAGGATATGGAGAAAGGGTAACCCTCTTCCATTGCTGGTGGGAATGTAAACTTTACAACCACTCTAGAAATCAATCTGGTGCTTTCTCAGACAATTAAGAATAGCACTTCCTCAAGATCCAGCTATACCACTCCTAGGCATATATCCAAAAGACGCTCAAGTACACAGCAAGGACATTGGCTCAACCATCTTTGTAGCAGCTTTACTCGTAATAGCCAGAAGCTGGAAACAGCCCAGATGACCCTCAGTTGAGGAATGGATACAGAAATTGTGGTACATCTACACAATGGACTATTACTGAGCAATAAGAAACAAGGAAACCATGAAATTTGCAGGTAATTGGTGGGAACTGGAAAAGGTCAACCTGAGTGAGGTAAACCAGAAACAGAAAGACACACAGGGTATATACTCACTCATAAGTGGATATTAGACATATAGTAGGGGATAAACCTACTAAAATCTGTACACCTTAAGAAACTATTCAAGGAGGACTCTGGCTAAAACAGTTAATCCCCATTCAGAAAGAGTTAATACTTTCTAAAAGTTACACCAGTAAGCAAAAAGTTATTCAAGATCTGCTAAATGTCAGTTAAAATGGGTTAAAATGATAACCCAAGTTATCTGTCTGCTTTTTCTGTATGTCAGTGTTATAGAGACACAAAGTCTAATGAAAAAATCCTGAAGGAATGCAAAGTCATCTCTGGGGCAGTGCCACTGAAGCAGAAAGAAAGATTTCAAGACAGTTCCTCACATTCTGCAGGATAGAGTTTATAGAATAGGGTATATACTCACGCATACATAGATATTAGACATATAACATAGGGCAAACAATGATTTTAAATGAAGAAAGGGAGCTAACAACAAAAGATATAAATACTTACTTGATGAGGAAGTATTCTCCTACAATAAAAGTATTATAGAAATTTATCATTAACACTGCTGTTTAGAAGATACCTATTGAGAGAGTTTCACATAATGTTATGAAATATAGAAAGCAGTTTTCACATATATTTCAAAGGCAGATAAGTCTGCCCTCACTCATAACTCAGTTTAGGCAGAGGAGTTAATATATAGATAGGTAATATAAGTTAAAACATCAAAATTAAACCAATGCCTTAGAGAGATTTAGTTAACAGAATATACGGTTGTTCAGATGAACAGAGTGCTGTGCCCGTAAGTAAGTAACAAAATTTTTTCATAATGAAATACTATTTTATTATCTAGACAACTAGAGAAGTTTCCCTCCTTCGAGCTATTCAATTCAAACCCATCATTTCAATACTCAGGATTTGTTTTGTTCACCGAACAACCATTTAGTACCTACCAGAAATCATGTTGAGTTTGAGCTAGAGTTTATAGCCAATGATATCATTGAAAAATGGAATATTTTCCATTTCAAAGAAAGATTTATAGTTATAAAAACTGGACCTCCTTTCCTAAGTTGATTATACTTTAAACTAATGGCTCAAATAAGTACTTGCCAGGAAAATTCACTGGGGAATTTCACTCACTGTTGATCCTGCCTCTTACTCAGACATCCAAAAGATGAGTGTCCTTCTAGCCTCTCCATCAACAGATGTTCTTCCTTGTCGGGCTAAGGACTAGACACTACAAGTGCTGCATCTTCTCAAGCCAGCAGGAAAAGGATGGCGACCTTGTAGCTACAGTATTGGCTGAGTCTGGCCACCTTTTCCTCTCTGAAGCAATGCTAACAAGAAGGTGAGTTCTTCCTGTTTCTCCATCCTAAAATTGTCAAGCTGATAAATTGTTGCCCAGAAGCCAAAATACTTTGCACTTAAACCCGTTTAAAATACATCTGCTTTTTTTTTTCCTGGAGCATACTTCCCTTTTGTAATTAATTTGTATCTTTTGATGGGCCACCACACCTTTACTCCTTGGTGATGACAGCTATGATAGTTGTGATTAATGATACTTCCAGATTGTGTTACAATAACCTGCTGTAGTCAGGATGACTTTGTAAGTGCACAGAAATTGCTGATGATAGAAAATATAACTAATTGAACATCACTGAAAATTTTTAAATGGTTTTGCTCCTAAAATGAAAAAGATCAAATATGTGTAAATTTATTAAAACACTCTTCCCAAAATATTAATCCATCCTATGGGAATTTCATGTAAATAATCATAACTATTTCCATTGTTTTATGAAATCAATGCTACCTATAAGCGTCTATATGAGTGTGTGTGTGTGTGTGTGTGTGTGTGTGTGGGTGTACATGCTTGTGTGTAATATGTACTTGTTAATGTGGATAAATACATATACATGTATATCTATGTGATGGCCTAGGTTCAACATCAGGTGCATATCAATCACACGCCCCATTATTTTTTGACACAGAGTCTCTTAGTGAACCCAACTTCTGTTAATTTTGTTTGGCCCACTGACGGATTATCTTAAACATCCTCACATCCTCAATCCTGGGGTTACAGACAGACCCCAACACACATGGCTTTTAGTGCGGATTCTGGGAACTCAAATCCAGGTCCTCATTCTTGCAGAACAGGTAATTTACTGACTGAACTGTGTCCTCACCATGTGAAGTACTTTTTATTACTTAAACTTTTGTGAGAATTTCATACATTATTGTTATATTTACATAATTTATGCCCTTCATTTTTTTCTCCTCAAACTTCCCTTGAACATCCACTCCTTCTCAAATTCATAATTAACCAATTATGGAATGACAAGGAAACTCTAAATCACAAGTGGTTATTATGTAAAATTATAAATTCAAGTATGGAAAGTGTAGAATACTTATTTTGTCTGAGTTTCAAATGTCTCTGCAAGACTGCTTCAGATATAAGAAAAGCCTGGTCCCGGGTGATGGTATTAGGAGAAGGTGGTGGAACCTAGAAATTGGAGCCTAACTGAAAGAAGTAGGCAATCCACAGCGAATGGGATATAGGGATCCTGAATCAAGGAATCTCTCTCTCTTACTCTCTCCCTCTCCCTCCATCCAACTAGAGTGACATCACACACTCAACCATGATCTTCTGTCTTAATTAACCCAGAGCAATGTGGCCAACAGAACATGCACTGATACCCATGAAACAATCTTTCATCCCGTATGTTTCAGTAATTTCTGAAAGCTGTGTGAAGATAAAAGGGGCAAACAGCTCTATTGTTCTAAATCTGTAGCAAGACATGTTATAATCACTTAACACTTTTATTCTGGAAATTTTTTTCATCTATAAGGAAACAAATTAACTTGTTAACAATATGGTTTTGGGAATGAAGTGTAGAGATTTTATTGGCTATGACACAAAACAGTTATGTAACCTTGTAAATGGCATTAGAGTGTCTCTAGACTTCCCTGTTATTTTGAAAGCAGAATAACCGCAGTGGTTAATCTTTACTGTTCACGTGAAAGGGCTGAAAAGGGCGTAGGAGATCCTTAAGAACAGTTCAGTGTTCCTGTGAAAGTGTTTCCAGGGAGGCGTATCTAGGGCAGGAAGGCCTGTGGTGAGTGTGGGTGCCACTGCACAGCATGGGGCCTGTTTGAAAGAAAACAAGGAAGAAACACAGTGGCCCAAGCACTGTCCTCTGGCAATCATAGGTAAGGTGCTTTGTTGAGCCATACTTATTGCTGCCTGGGTGGGTTGAAATCTCTGAAACTAGGAGCCAAAATAAATCTCTCCTCTTTTAAGTTGTTTACATGAGGTATTTCATCAAAGCAAGGCAAGAGTAACTAATACTCCCCAATTTAAAGGTTATTGTGAGGGATAAATTTTGAATTCTTTTGAAACATTACAAAGGCAAATAAAGGCTAACTACCATTATATATGCCCAAAAGATGATGTCTGAGCCATTTTCACAGGGGTTCATACAGCGATGGAGCTATGATTGTCTTAATGCCTATATCTAGTATCTTGAATGTCTTAAGAACATATGCTGATTTTTAAAAATTTTAGCAGGCCTCTCTAATCATTTAGACAACCCCTTTTTCCTCTTACTTTTATCTGAAGCCAGACAACTTTGCTTTATCACTAAAACAAAACAGAACAACTCTAAGGATAAAAAGCATCTTAACACAACTTACTATTTTAATTTGCTTCTTTGTTGCTGTGACGAAACACTAACAAACACACTTTGGCAAAGGAGGGTACTTCACTGAGGCGTGCCAGGACAGGAACTGGAAGCAGGAGCCGTGGAGCGATGCTGCTCAACACCTGCACATCCGAGCTTGCTCAGCTACATACTTTATATGTCCCAGGATCCTCTGCAGCAGACACGTGGCCTGCTCTCTCCCACATCAATTGACAGTCAACAAAATGTTCCACAGACATGCTCCCAGACCAGTCAGATGAAGGTGATTCTTCAGTTGAGGATCCTTCTTTTCAGGGGTGTTGAGTTGACAACCAAGATCAGCTATCATGGGTCTATTGTAAGGTCCTAGTATATTTTGGAGTGTATATTTTGGCTTCAAATGGGATTGTAAGATCCTTGTTCCTCCTTCTTTTGTCCTTCTGGGATCATGATGAGACCAGTTTTCTAAGCCATGGACTGCTGTCGCCATGTGCTGCTTTATGGGAAGCCCAAAGCAAGGGTTCACATGGTCATGTTCTAAAACCTCCTGAGCCAAATGAGAGAGTTTTTAGCTTACATTTCAGTTGGCTTGTTTTGTTATGACAGAAACCTAACTGATACAATAATGTACAAGAGAACTGTGAAAGAACATTATTCTCTTCTACAGCTCTACTGAAGATTTCAAAACTGTAAACAAAACTTTGAAAGTCTCCTTCAGTAAATATACTCTCTGGTGTTTAGTCAAAAGTTGTAAATCCACTGAACATTGCAACATTGGCTCAGTTTTATGATGGCATTCAAAGCTCTCAAATTAAAGCACTCAATTCAGCAATAAATCTCACCTAGATCTCCATTAAGCCTCTGACTCTTTAACATGTTCCTTAAACTTATTGGCAGAATTCTTGGAATGATGCTGTGTAGCAGTTTCCTTTGAGATGAAAAACATCTTATCCTGCAAGGAAGATCCATAAAGCATGGGCTGTCAGAAAGGTAGTTGAACAAAAGGATAGTGTAAGGAGCATGCAAGGAAGCTTCAAAGCCACAAGAAGTAAAAATGCAAGTGCTTCAGGTCTATCTGGACCAGTGAACTAAGACCCTGCCTCCCCAAACATACACAAGGTGTAAGGACTGCTGAAAGATAATCTCAGACAAACTGAGCTTCGCAGAAGATGCTTACACCAGCTGAGCTACCTGGAAAGAACTGTCTCTACCATATTAAACGACCTCCAGTTTCACAAAAAACTCCAAGTTTCCAGCACATCCTGGGTGAGTTTTCAGTACTACAGCTGTCTTGCGGTCATTTCTGCTCCTGTAACAACCCATCAATCCTATTCCTGTAATTCCTGTAAACCCATTGGTTCACATAATTGGACCTTGGGGGAAACCATACTCTGATCTGTTATCAGTTCCTAACTGGGATGAACACTGTTTATTCACATCGCCCCAGGAATAGTGTCACTCAACAAATGATGTCTTTAGCATAGAGCATATGTCAATATGATTTTAGGCTGCATGCTTCTAGAGAACAGATTCTCTTTGCAATTTGGTGGATGCTACAGTTGCCTCACTCACTTACCCTGTGCACTTAGATATGATGCCCAGGTCCTATCCACAGAAGTGCTGACTCACAGCTGTCATGCTTCCTTCCTAGTCAGTAGCTTTTAAAAAATACACGAATAAAGTATCCCACACTCACACAAGGCTGACTGGCATGGGAACTGAAGACCTACCAGCCACTAATGACAGCCTCTCGCAGTGCTGAACCCCCTTATTATTGCCCAGTGAAGGGCACCCTGAAACCGCACATATGTACACAAGTCACTAAATGGATCCAGCAGGTGTGTATGTACATATACGTGTATATGTATATATACCTATATGTGTGTATATATACATACTGTGCATACACATACAGAGAGAATAATAAAGAAAAAGTATTAACGAGAGTAGGGGCACATGTGAGGAACTGGAGAAAGATCGCTTGAGGTCTGGAGGAAGGAAAGAGAGGAGGAAAGTGATAATTCTATTTTAATTAAAAATAGTTTCAAAATAAAATAATCTTTAAAAGACATTTTATTGAACTGAAATGCAAAGCATGGCAATTAGCAAAATCAGTATTCTTTAAAAATATCGGCCTTAAGGGCTGGGGAGATGATTCAGGCCTTAAAATGCTCATGGCATAAGCACGAGAAGACTATTCTCAGACAAATAGGCAAATAAACTTAACAGTACTGGTAAGGCAGAACCATGTAGCTCCTCTGGGTTTACTGGCCAACTTACTCAGTGATTCTCCGATCACTGAGAAACCCTGCCGGTGGCTGTCCTGAAGAACAAAACCAGGAGCTGACCAGTGGCCGCCATCTGCTTTCATATGCAGTGCCCCACATGGAAGCATACACTCACGGGCAAACATAAACATACGTAAACACACATACACACACAGAAAGTTTCCTTTAGTTCAATTTAGTAAAACAAATAAAGTTTTCATATTCTGCAAGAATTATTTAATCTGATTTACATTAACAGTCTTTATTAGCCTTGTCCTTGTAAACTGAAATAATCTGTCTTAATACAAGAGAGGAAGAAATTTATAAATTTTACCAATAGGTAAAAAAAAATTAATCAGTGTTTGAATATGTTTTTTCTAACTTCTAAAATATTTACAGTGAGAGTAAATAACTTAATGATAATTAGTAATTTAGCATGAGTTCCTTTTATTAAAAACAAAATCAACTCAACTACTAAAAAGGAAATAAACCGTCATTAGATTCTGTGACAGTCTTTATCAATTTTCAACAAAGGATTAGGGCAATGTGTTATAACTGAGTTTTGTTATAGAAGGATGTCATAAAAATGACTTGTACTGAAGTGTAATCACACCCAAGTGCTCATGAAGTTTTGACAAAGTGCATAAGAAAGAGGAGATTTCCGCAGGAGACGGAGATGTGTGACTGTACGTTGGCTTTCTCGCCAACTAGCTACCCTGCCTGCCCCACCCTGCTCCTGCTCCCCTCGCTCATTATCTGCTCCCACTCTCTCCTTTCACTATTCTACTCTTCCTGGGCTCTGATGACTTTTACTGTATTTAAAACTTATTCAGTACTTTGTTTTCATTTTAAATAGAATTTGTGCTTTCTGAGAGGTTTCCTCATTTTAGTGTCTACATATTCCAAGGCTGAAACTTCCTCCTTATCATGTTCCAGTGTTTCTCGTAACAGTGGAAGTGGTTCAGAGGTCAGTATATAATTCGTAACACGATATCTAAGTCAATATGACTTTCAGAGTTTAACTTCATGGAAAAAACGGACATTCAAGTCATTTACTTGTAAGTCACCGAAGCGAAAACTTTATTGGACCCTTCATATGTCTGTAGAGGGTATACTGTGAGCATGTATCACCCTCCATATGTCTGTCTATGCTGTTAACATATCTGTGGTCTTCACAGGCATCTACCGTTTGTTTCTTGGATCTGTTAGGATTTTCTCTTTGTATTTCGCCATCTACATCTGCTCTTAAGATGTACATTGGTAGGTTTATTTTATCTGATAGATGAAGTATGGTTTTATATACCTAAGAAGGTATAGAAATGGCAATGTATAGCTCAGTGGTAAAAGCCCTTGTCTAGACCACACAAGGCTCTGGGTTTGATTCTTACCATACCATAAAAAAATAAAAAAATATATGAATTTTACATATATGATATTAACAATTGTGAAAATATCTAAACATTTCAATTGCTAATTAGGATGTAGATCAAGGTGCTAATGTACTTTGCAACAACCAGTGAGGAAGCAGTTTTTGAGCAGAAAAGATGATCTGGAAGGACAAAAGATCTGGAACTAAGTTAATGGCAGAAAGAGAAAACCAAGTACACCAAATTGTCTTCTGACCTCCACATGCTCACCATGGCCTCTCAAAAAACATCACACACACACACACACACACACACACACACACACACACACACACCAAATTTTTAAAAACAAACAAAATTGTGGAGTAAAATCAAAGCATCAGCATTCATGCATTAATTCTTGCCCCCTGTTTTTAACTGTGTATTAATTAATTAATTAATTAATTAATTAATTAATTAAGCAAGCTCTCTGTATTAAATAATGTGTCCAGCTGCTCAAGTTCTTATGACCTTGACTTCCCTGCAATGACAGACTGCAACATAGAACTGTTGCAATAAATAAATTTTATTTATGATAAATAAGTATTGTTTCCTTTAAGAGGCTTCTAAAGGGCTGTTTTATCTCTTCAATAGGAAGCAAAACTAAGGGAAATTAATGCCTTTCCAAATCTGGAAAGGTAAATTCAATCAGAATTTTTCAGAAAAAAAATAAAATGTCATAAAAAGGCCCCTTGCTTCAGTCCTGTTGTGTCTAGAAAGCTCAGTTTCCTTGGTGTCTCTATTCCCACTGACTCTCACAGTCTTTTCGCCTCCTCCTCTGCAGAGTTCACTGAGCCTAAAGGGTATGGGTTTTAGAAAGATGGACATTTTTTTTAACCTTAGAGTGTTTTTGCTTGTATGGCTTTCTATTTTGTTTTTCTGTGGGATTTCCGTGTGTGTGAATGTGTGTGTGTGTCTGTATGTTTCATGTGGTTTTTTTTTTTTTAATTGGTTCTTTTTTTTTTTTTTTTTTACTCTGTGTTTGTTTGTTTTGTCCTATTCTGGTTTGTTTGTTTTTATTTCATCTTATTTTATTTTTAAATACTTGTGTATTTTCTAACAAGAGAGAAAGAAAGTGTGTGGATTTGGGTGGGTAGGGAGGTGGGAAGAATTTGGGAGGAGTTGGGGAAGAAAACATAATCAGAATGTATTGTGTGGAAAAAAATCAATTTTCAATTTAAGTGAAAGAAGGAAGGAAGGAAGGAGGGAAGGAAGGAAGGAAGGAAGGAAGGAAGGAAGGAAGGAAGGAAGGA
>NW_026596051.1:44948768-44975205 GCF_907164565.1 Psammomys obesus
GGAAGGAAGGAAGGAAGGAAGGAAGGAAGGAAGGAAGGAAGGAAGGAAAGAAGAGAGGCCCTTGCCTGTAATGCCACCACTCTGGCAGGCAGAAGCAGGTGGATCTCTGTGAGTTCGAGGCCAGCCTGGTCTACAAATTGAGTCCAAGACAGCCAGGGCTACAAACAGAAACTCTTGTCTTAAAAAAAAAGCCCAAACAAACAGCAACAAACAGCAAACAAAAAAACAACACAGAAGATGTGAATTAAAATACCTACCATTTCATTTTCACACCCAGCAAAAGCTAAGTTCAAGACCTTCACTATGGCTACATTCAAGTGGTGGCAGCAGACACTATCCTTGTCCCCACCTCAGGAAAAAAAAAACAAAAACAAACAAACCACATCATGATTCCAACAGTGTAATCTTTACTACAGATTTACCTACGTATCATCGAGCAGAAAATTACTTCTGCAACCAAACCTTCTAAATACAAATTGATATTGAGTCTTATCAAATGTTTTATCTGCATCCAACAGATACCATTCTATGTTGGGAGGTTATTTTAGTAGTACTTTACTGTCACTGTTGAGGTTTACTGTTTTAATCTTGCATTTCTACTCCACCAGGTTAGGATGTGCTGATGCATCTTGGGGCCACTGGACTGTTAGCTAACACTTTAGGACTCTGTCCTGGCCTCCAGGCAAGAAACGAGGGATTTCCTCCTTCCCGTCTGTATTACATAGTGTGTGGGATTCATCCGTAGTAGTGTGTACAAGTAAAGCCACCTGAGCCTGGAGGAAGTGTGTGTGTGATGTGTGTGTGTGTGTATATACAAGCACTTATTGATATTTTATTCCATGAGAGGTTTGTAATTGCTGTTCTGTCATGTCAAAGTTATTTAAATTTCCTATTTATTCCCATGTTCATTTTGTAAATTCTACAAATTTATCTATTATCCAATGTTCACAAATCTTGGTGCAGCATTATCAACTATGACAGTCACTTTCTAGTACTTGATTACAGCATCGTTATTAATTCATTGTTTTATATCATTTATACTTTTACACACATCATTTATTCTTTTCTGGTTTTCCCTTGTTTATAGGGGTTAAACATTTTTTTAATCAGGAGGGTAATTTTTGATTTTACATACTTCATATGCTTCATATGCAATGTACAATTTTCTATATTCTAATTGGTTATTGTTCATTTTTGTTATTTTATTCTTCTGCTTTAACTTTGAAGATAGAGACATGGTTGATGTTTTTGGTTCTTTTCTTCTATCCCATAGTTTTACAATAACCTTCCCTCCTGGAAGGGCTGTAGCCACAGCACTTGTGGTAGTTTCACGTAGTTCAAAACATTTTCCAATTCCCACTGTCACAATGTCTTTGATTCATGAGTTAACAGTTACTGCTGGTCTGAGGATTCCACTCAATGGTACAATGTTTGCCTACCATGCTCTAGGCTCAGCCTTTTTTGAAAAATTCATTTTACATCCAGACCTTATCCCCCTCCTTCTCTCCTCCCAGTCCTACTCTCCCTCCCTCTTCCCCATTCCCCCTCCCTTACTCCTCAGCAAAGGGGAGATCCCTCCCTCCATCCTGTGCCAGCACATCAAGGGAATCATGACTGAAAGCATTCTCTTCGGCTGAGGCCAGGCAAATCAGCCCCACCAGGGGGAAGGGATTGAAAAGCAGTTAAAAGAGTCCATGCCATAGACAGCTCCTTCTCCCCTTACTAGGTAACCTACATGAAGACTAAGCTGCTCATTAACTACATATGTTAGGGGGCCTATGTCCAACCCATGTGTGGTCCTTGGTTGGTATCTCAGTATCTGTAATCCCCCATAGGCCCAAGTCAGTTGACTCTGTTGGTCTTCTTGTGGAGTTCTTGTCTCCTCCAGTTCCTTCTAATTTTCCTCATAAGTAGTGTAAAGAGAAGAAAATCCATCACTGCTTTCAGAATCATTGGTAGTGTTAGGGAGTCTCCAGGTAACTGTATTTTAATTACCTTTAGCTCACCTCAGTTGCATCAGGAGTATCTTCCTGCATGTTTTAATCTTCTGGTACTTGTAGATAATAGGTAATTTTACATGTGCTTGAAGATGTTTTTATGTTCTGCCAAGTGTGTTGCTGAAACATGTCATATGGTCTGTATCTTTGTGATATTTTCCATTGGTTTTGAAACTCATCATTAGTCACAAATTACCAGGTTCTACTAATAAATCTGCAGAGTTTCAAGGACGTTTTGAAATTAGATATAGAGATGGTTCAACTGATCTTCTTGCATCCTTGCTATGTAAGCCTAAGTCTTCTTGTTTACATAAGGAGTGGAGTGTGGGTTTCCCTGATATCCACATGACCTCATAGCATTTGTGGCTTCATTTTCTATTACACTTTTACTTTTATGCATTTGCCTTTATTTTTTCATTCTTTCAGCTAACACCATAGGTCTAATTTTATCCTTTTGCATAACATTCTATAGGTTATCAAAATCCTTTCTTTAAAAGTGCACCTTTGCTCCAGTGAGTCAGCACCAGCATTTAGATAATCACATTTCCAAATGCAGGTGGGTCCACCTGTGTTCTTTCTGCTGCATTTCATTGGTCTCCCTATCCTTCGGCAAGCACAATTAAAGAAGAAGTGCTCTTTTGTTTTAATTACACATACTCCATAGCTCATTTACTTTGGTTACAACTCGTTTTCAACCATCACCATGCTGTGTGGGATGATGTGACAATTGTACAAAAAGAAAGCTCAGCTCCTGGGAAAGAAAACAATTATAATTTGTCATTGGTATCAATAAAGTTTTTCTATTATAAGCATTTGTCAGACTTTATTGTTTGAACTTAATTATTATCCATGTTCTTCAAAGGAATTTTAAAGAGTGCCATTTGTTGTTTATGATCATATTCTAAACAGATATTTCCAAAGAATTGATCCTAAGGCAGTAGAAGGAAAAGTAGCCTTTTCATAAGGAGTTATTATCTAACCACTTTGAAAATAAGACAGATATAAATGGGTTGTGGAATTTTGATAGAAAACTGTAACCTGATGTAACTAAAGATGATCTGGAAACAAATGGAAAGAAAGTTGGATGGCAATATGATTACAAATGTTAGAAAGGTTGAGTTCTAACAGTTCATCTGTATGGCCACAATACTGTTATATTTCATATCATGATTTTCTAGAATTGTTTCCAGTGGTTCAGTAAGTCTAACAGGAATTGCTGCAAAAAAATACCTACAGCTTCACTTCCTGCATAAAATACATATAGCTTAAGTATCACAACTAAAATTTTAACAGCTAGGAATCGAGATGAAACAACAGTTGGGCCACAAGTAATAAACCATTAGAACACTACTGTTGTGTTCAATCATAGTTTGAAATGCTTCTATAGCTCAACTTGGGCACTCCAGCTTTATTCTCCTATTAACCATAAACTTCTAGAAGGCTACGTTCATTGGAATACTTTGGATTGCCGGTTACAGAGCTGCAATTCAAAGTATCTTAAGCACAAAGGGAATTTATTGTCAAATGTTCCCAAGAACCAAAAGAAGTCTGGATCCATTTGTGATGAAATGTATTGTTTGAATTCATCTTGCATGAAATCCACTTGCAGGGGAAATGTCATCAAGTCTAGACTCACATTATCCTTGTTTAACAACCGCAATAGAAAATGCTGCTTTATTTTTCTGTTCATGCAAATCATCACAGAAATCTCTATCTGATCTCATTTGGCTCCAGCTGTTATCACATGCCCATGCTGTAGCCTGAAAGGTCATTTCCCCACGTGGAAGAGACTGCCAGACACAAACAGACCCGTTTCAAAGGCTGAGTCATGTCTGAGTCATTGTGTCCTGAATGGCCTTTGACACACTGATTGTCGATCGTGGACTGTCAGGGGAGCAGAGCAACTTCACTGCAGATTAGGTTCTCTGTGTGGAAAGGGTGTAAAAGGATTCGGTATGAAGAAAGACAGAATGGAGGCAGGAGATGCTGTCGCATATGAAAATTGATATGAATGTGCAGGGGATAATAAACAAAACAGAGCGGAAAGTAAGAACATGTTTGCATTTGTTTGGTTTTATATATTTGTATAGAGACAGTAAAACCATGGTAAGTTTAAAAAATAAGAGTAAGATTTTGGAAGTCAAGCAAAAAAAAAAAAAAATTCTGGAAATACAATTGGAGAACCTTTGCAAAATGTCGGGGAGTTGAACCAGCTCCGCTGATGACAGGGCTCTTGTGAGCTTCTAGCATCCATAGAGTTAAATAACTGCCAGTCTGCTGCACAGCGTCCTCCAGCAGCTTTGTGAGCATCTGCTAAATATAATTAGTGGTACTTTACATATCAACATTCTGAGACAATTAAATTGAAATATGAAGGTTATTTAACAGTGACATACTCAAGTTAGTAGCAAAGATTTTCTTCATCAATTCTGTATAAACACGCACAGAGTCACACAGACAAACAGACTCACACACACATATAGACACACACAGATACACACACAGAGATACACAAACACAGATGCACACAAACAAATACACACAGACATACACTCACAAGCACATAGATACACACAGACACATACACACACAGCACACAGAGCCACACACCCACAGACACACAGAGAGATACACAGACATAAACAAACACAAACACACACTTACAGAAATGAAGCTCCCTAAGTGTTGATAAAGAGTTGACTCTTACGGTGGAATCTCAAGGAGCTAAGTGACATTCCACTATTTCACCTTTTCCTCCAGTTTTATCTTTCTCTGTTATCTGTCTCCATTTCACAAATTACTGTATCTCTTTTGCTTACATAGTCCCAGAGGCACTGGCATATTGCCCAGAGGGGATGCTAAATATATAGTAATGAAGGAATTACTTTTATTACAAAGTACTTTCTCTTATTATGAAGTAATCTACTACATAAACAAAGAAAACAGGATACTTGCAAATTAAAAATATAAAACAATAATAGACATCCACACAAACATATATAAAGCAAACTGAAATTCACTTACAATCATTGTTCTAAGTATTTAATTAGATTGCTAAATTAACTTTTAAAATTCTCAACTGATATTACAGACTCCGTTTCTGTTTATCTAAGGCCACACATTAAATGAGAGAATGACAGCCTAGATGCCCCAGTACTATCTACAGCCAATGCCATGACATGTTCTTAAAAGCACAATACTTTGGGAGTATGTAATCTAAATATTCATATTGGGAAATATTTACTTGATAGGCCATACTTATTTTTCCTACGTACATGAAATTATTTTCTATCCTTGAAATATTTTGTTTACATTTAGTAAACGATAAAAGACTCGAGGTGTTAAATGATAAATACAGTAGGTATGGTTAAAACAACACATATATATTCAATTCATTTTCCCTGAGAAGAATGCATAGGTGACTGGGCCCTCCAGCTTCCAAATCTACGCTTATCTTTCTGTGTTTGAGGATCTAAGATAGCTAAAGGTTTTCACTGAGATTGAAAGATGTGTGCCAAGGTTTGCCTAGGGAATGTACCTGAACATGTCTCTAAAGATGTCTTGAGAAATTAGCCATCTGTTACATCAAAAGAAAAGAAGAGAAGGCTTAAACTGAAGAATAAACTAACTTAAAGATGTGATTCTGCAGAGCACTGAAGGTGAGTTGACCTATCTCCGTTTTAGCATCAATATGCAATTTTCAGTCCTTTTTTCTCTATGCACTGGTTACATGGTGAAAAGGAGACACAAATTATGGCTTAGAGCCACCAACTGCTTTTCCAGTATTTCCCCCTTCTGTTGCTTTTTTTTCTCATTATTCTTTTCTTTGTGGTTCTTATTTTTTTACTAAGAAGATAACAGCAAAATGTATTAATATGCTCAACATTTTGTCTAGCATTTAAAATACTATTTTATTAAACATTGAGCCCTTTGAGTTTCACTTTTTCTTTTTTCTTTATTTTATCCCAAGAGAGCTAAACGGGTTACTACTGCTTTTATAAGCTACTCTTTCTTTCAGATGATATTCTGATATTGTAGGATTTCTACTGTTTAGTATAATCTGGGCAACTCCCTCATTTTATTCCAAGCCTCTTTTTCCTATGTTGTTTAAACCTGTAAGACATGTTTTAGAGGTCCCTATAGCAACACTACTTTATTAAGTAACGGAATCAAGTATGTCATGCGTGTGTGTGCATTTGTGTGTATGCACTCACTAGAGTGCACATGTAGAGGTGAAAAGACAAACCCTGATCCTCCGCCTTGTCGGAGATCAGAATGTCTCTTTTTAATTTTTATTTTATTCCTTCTCATTCATTTATTTTATTCACTTTACATCCTTGTAGCTCCTTCCCTCTTCCCCTCCCATTCTCATCCTCTTCCTGACACCCTTCCTCCTCCCCTTTGCCTCAGAAAATGGGAGCTCCCTCTCCCATCCACCTCAGCTCATCAAGTTGCTTCTGAACTGAACTGTCCTCTTCCCCTGTTGCCTGGCAGGACAGTCCCACTGGGGGAAAGTGATCTAAAAGCTAGCAAGTGAGTCCTTGTCTGATGCAGTCCCCGATTTCCTTACTAGAGTACCCACTTGAAGCCTAAGCTGCCATCTGCTAAGTCGTTGTAAGGGGCCCATGTCCAACTCATGCATGGTCCTTGTTTGATGCTTCAGTCTCAGCAAACACCTCTGGGCCCTAGTTAGTTGGCGATGTTCATTTCCTTGTGGAGCTCCTGTCACTTCCATATCCTTTTCTCTTTCCTCCCTCTATTCTGAACATTCCCTCTGCATCCACCAATGTTTGGCTGTGAGTCCCAGCATGTGTTCTGAGGCACTGCTAGAGACTCTCAGAAGACACCTCTGACTGGCTCCTGTCTGCAAGCTTAGCCGAGTATCCATCACACTGTCAGGCATTGGCACTCTTCCATAGGGTAGGTATTTGGTTGGGCCAGGTATCCCTCGGGCATTCCCTCAGTCTCTGCTCCGTCTGCTCGTTATTTAAGCCTGAACACCTTGGAGGCATGGTAAATTCTGGGCCAAAGCTTTTGTGGGTGGGGTGGTGTTCTCTTCAGAAGACTAGACTAGTTAGAGGATTCCTGTTCGGTCTCTATGATCACTGCTACTAGGAGTCACTGCTTGCGTCCCCCTCATATCCTCTCTTGAGCCTACCTGACTTAGGTCTCCAGCTTGTCACAGTGATGTCCCCACCTTCAGTTTCTCTTTTTCTCTACAGGCCTTCTGTCCTCTCGCCCTGGCTCTCCTTGGGTCTAATCTCTACCCTTGCAGCTCTCTTTGCCCCTCTCCTATCTTGTTCCCACTCTTCTGCCATTACCTCTGTCTCTTCTATCTCTTCTGAGTGAGATTTATGCAGCCTCACCTGGATTCTCCTTATTACTTATCCTCTTTGGGTCTGTGCCTCATAGTATGCTTATTTTGTACTTTATAGCTAAAATCCACTTCTAAGTGAGTATATACCATGCGCATCTTTCGGGGTCTGGATTACCACATCCAGGATGATCTTTTCTAGTTCCATACATTTGCCCTCAGAATCTCCCTTTTCTTTGCCTCTGTGTAAGCCAAGACAGCTGGCCCTACGGGAATTCCTCCATCCCACAACTTTCTTACTGTAGGAACACTGGGACGATGGATGGACACTGCTGCATCTGTTTATACCTGTGTCCTAGGGACTTAAACTTCGGGCCTCACACTTGCAGGGCAAGAATGCTACCAATTAATACAGTTCATTTGCCTCGACACCGTGATTAATGAGGTACAGTTTCTTTGTCATTTGCCAAGCATTAAATGAAATTCAAGGACTAAAACCATTTGATAAAGAGCCACTATGCTATTTGTAGATCTGTGAGTTGCAGATGCTGAAGGAAAATGTAAGAAACCAAACATGAGCATGGACAAACCATTAAGAGGATAAGCCAAGTTATCATGCGCAGTGAAGCTAATGCTATCTCCAATCTTGGGAAATTGAAACTCTGATTTCACATCGTTGCTAAATTCCTCTTGTCCTCAGTCTTTTTTCAATTGAAACAATTTTAGTACATGGCATCAAACATCTTATAAAGATTAATTCATGCATGTGAGACACATATACTATCTAATAAATATTTGGCTCACAAAAATGAATGTACAGTGAAAATGCTTATAGTTCATTGAATAAGAAGCTGGGAAATAAAGCAAATATTTACAAGGAGAATGCATTGGCAGTGATCATTATGAGGGAAGAGCTAGTTGAAGGTTCTCGTGAACTAGGTAAAACACTTGGTAACATAATCTAACTCACATATATGTTTGACATATGGTTTCTGAATGCATTAGAATGTCTCTTGAGATGGATAGGAAAATAACGCATCAGTAATTCTTCTACTCCTTTGTCAGAAACTGAGAAAGCTGATATAGAACTTGTATGAGAATTCCAGGAATGGGGGGAAATTTCCCAGCAAGTTGAGATAGCAAGAGACTTGGTATGACAAGGCCAAAGATAAAATCAGTAGACACTAGCTAAGAACTCTCCCTCTGGACCACAAAGCCGCAAGTTCCTTAGGACCAAAGAAGGTACTTGCATAAAATTCTGTGTCCAATGAATACTATGAAAAACTCTGAAAGGGAAGTAAATTATTTATTCCATTGTCCATAAAGCAGGCTAGTAGAAACTCTATCCTGCAGAATATGAGGAACTGTCATGAAGTCTTTCTTCCTGCTTCAGTGGCACTGCCCCAGAGATGACTTTGCATTCCTTCAGGATTTTTTCATTAGACTTTGTGTCTCTATAACACTGACATACAGAAAAAGCAGACAGATAACTTGGGTTATCATTTTAACCCATTTTAACTGACATTTAGCAGATTTTGAGTAACTTTTTGCTTACAGATGTAACTTTTAAAAAGCATTAACTCTTTCTGAATGGGGATTAACTGTTTTAGCCAGAGTCCTCCTTGAATAGTTTCGTAAGGTATACAGATTTTAGTATGTTTATCCCCTACTATATGTCTAATATCCACTTGTGAGTGAGTATATACCCTGTGTGTCTTTCTGTTTCTGGTACAGCTCACTCAGGATGATCTTTTCCAGTTCCCACCATTTACTTGCAAATTTCGTGGTTTCCTTGTTTTTTTATTGCTCAGTAATATTCCATTGTGTAATATACCACAATTTCTGTATCCATTCCTCAACTGGGCTGTTGGGTCATCTGGGCTGTTTCCAGCCTCTGGCTATTACGAGTAAAGCTGCTACAAAGATGGTTGAGCCAATGTCCTTGCTGTGTACTTGAGCGTCTTTTGGATATATGCCTAGGAGTGGTATAGCTGGATCTTGAGGAAGAGCTATTCCTAATTGTCTGAGAAAACACAAGATTGATTTCTAGAGTGGTTGTACAAGTTTACATTCCCACCAGCAATGCAGGAAGGTTCCCCTTTTTCCACATCCTCTCCAGCATGTGTTGTCATTTGAGTTTTTGATCTTAGAGGATAGTCATCAGAAGAGGGAGAAAACAAGGAACAGGACAGGAACTTACCACAGAGAGCCTCTGAAAGGCTCTATCCTGCAGGGTATCAAAGCAGATGCTGAAAATCATAACCAAACTTTGGTCAGAGTACAGGGAATCTTATGTAAGACCTGGAGAGGACAGGAGCTCCACAAGGAGAAAAACAGAACCAAAAAGTCTGGGCATAGGGGTCTTTTCTGAGACTGATACTCCAACCAAGGACCATTCATGGAGATAACCTAGAACCCCACACACACAAATGTAGCCTATGGCAGTTCAGTGTCCAAGTGGGTTCCATAGTAATGGGAACAGGGACTGTATCTGCCATGAACTGATTGGCCTGCTCTTTGATCACCTCCCTCTGATTGGAGAGCACCCTTACCAGGCCACAGAGGAAGACAATGCAACCACTCCTGATGAGACCTGATGATAGACTAGGATCAGAAGGAAGGGGAGAAAGACCTCCTCTATCAGTGGACTTCAGGAGGGGCATGGTGAAGAAGGGGGAAGGAGGGTGGGATTGGGAGGGGAGGAAGGAGGGAGCTACAGGGGGTATACAAAGTGAATAAATTGTAATTAATAAAAATTAAAACTAAAAAAGTACTAACTCTCCTCTATGACCCCAAGAGAAAAATTTTAGAGTCTAACAACTACGCATACCAACATGGATACTAGCTGACAATGACTGAAATGTATATGCTATGTTTTCACAACATAATGAGATATATTAAAACCAGAGTATAAAAATTAACACCTAGCAGTGGACTTGGAAAGGGGCAGGGAGGAGATGAAGGAGGGAGGGTGGGGTTGGGAGGGGATGAGGGAGCGGGATATAGCTGAGATACAGAGTTAATAAAATGTAACTAATAATAAAAATAAAAAATAAAAAAATAAAAACCTATATCAAATGTTTGCTTGACAGTGATGAACCGGCTGCCTCAGGCTTACCCAGAAGAAACACAGCATACTCCCATTCCCATCTATCCAGGGCAGGAGCTGTCCTGACTGAAATACCTTGTAGCATTGCTAGATTTAGTCCACATTTAAGACCAGTTACATTCTGAAAAAAAAAAAAAGAAAGAAACAAAGAGAGATTGACTAGAAGGTTGCTCTGGCAAATAAAAACAAACTCTGTAGCAAACCTAGAAAACCCTGCTGGGTGAGAATATTCATTGCCTTTGGTTTGATTTTGTTGTTTGATTTTGCATACACATGTGGTCACTGAGTTCCTTAAGCTCAATGAAGAAAAAACTCAACTGGATGCTTGTTGGATGCATGTCATAGTAGACAACATACAGTAAACATATAGGAACAGTGAACAAGTCACCTTTTTTGAGGTCAGGGAATTTATGTAAGAGATATTTTTTAAAAACCATTCGTGAGTATATACATAATTGCATATATTATATATACTATACAATTCTAGATTTGCTTAATGAACATCCTAGAAGGTATTTGAGAAAAATCCTAATTTTGAAGTGATGAATACCAGGGATTAGTCTGAATAGGCAATTCTCAACTCTTTGTCTGACCCTGTTACTAGTTCTGAATAGTGTCCATTTTAGAAATGTCTGTTCCAGAAAGTGCGGCCTGCAAGTCAGGCATGTAGGAATGCGAAGGCGACCACAGATTGTGCAGTGACAGGGCTAAGTTGAAAAAGTGGAAATGTGAGGGGATATATATATATTTCACTGTAGATATTTAAGTAAATTTCCTCCCAGCAAACTGCTTTCTCAGTTTCAGTCAGACCACAGCTTGCTACTTTGATTGGATGCTACGTGTGTTCACTTTGCATTCAGAGGAAGAAAGCGCTGTGTGATTCAGCCAGAGAAGTCATGGTCTCAGTGGCACGGAAGTGACTCTGCAAATCATAAATCATGAATTAGCAGGACTGAGAAGGCAGGTTAAGGAATCGTTATTGTGTTGCTTTTGAATTCCGAAAAGTTGATTTGAAATTCTTTTTCCTATGTAGTCTGAGTGAATCTTTAAATTGACTAAGACATCCTGTGTTTCTAAATCAAAACAAAACAAGCACAGCTAAGGATCTATTGAGAAAAAAATCTTCTGAAATGAGTGCCAAAGGGCATCCCTCAAGCATCCGAGAGTTTAAAAGAAAATCTCCTATAAAATTTTCCTTACCCATGAGAATAAAACGGAAGTTAATTTCTTCTAACTTTAACATATTTTACCACATGTATTTTCTTTTCTATGAAAAATGAGAGCATGAGAAGAACACAAATCAATGTTTTTAGTCTATTCATGATCCTGTAGTAGGTCCTGAGCAACAACACTGTGTGTGTGTGTGTGTGTGTGTGTGTGTGTGTGTGTTTGTATCAGTTAAAGAAAGAGAAGTCATAAATTTGAAATGGGGGTGAAAAAACATGGGATAACTTTGAGGTGGAACGGGAAGAGAGTAAATGAAAAAATTGTATTTTTATTTTTTAAAAAATTAATAAAGAACACATGAAGTTAGGAGGGAAAGTAGCAGGATCTAGAGAAAGAACTGGGGCGAAGGGAGTGTGAGATTTAATTGAAACACATTGTGTGCACGTATGAAATTTTTAGGCAATCAAATTTAAAAAACAAAGTTCTTTAACATCAGTTTTAAGCATATATTCAGAACAATGTAGGACAAAAAAAAGAAAATATATTTTAAAAAATTCAAACATAAGTTAAAATTTGTGTTCTAATCAGGTCATAGAAACAGAAATAAGATTAAATATGAAAAAAACAAGAAATGTGGGCTTGCTTTTGTGGATGATCCAATCTGGTGTTATACGGAGAACTTGGATTAAATAAGATGATTTCAATTAAGAAAATTTTGCTATAAATTTTTAATTAATGTAATACTCAACTAAAAAAATACTCAGCTTTATGACTGTGAAATTAGATATAAAACCAACCCTCAGAAGGCATCAAAATTATGAAAAGCATGTGTTTTAAGAGAACAAGCACTCAGCACTGAAAATGTTGGTAGGTTCAGATCAACTTGCCTACTTAATCTGAACTTAAAGGTTCTTAGATTGTACAGGGAACATGATGAATTAAAGAGCTATCATGTGGCAAATGTAATAGCATGTTTTCCATGTTAATGGAGAAAATGTCACTTAGGGAGAAAGAAAAGAGTTAAGAAGTGAAATTTTGTGAAATTTAAATTGGCAGCACATTAGGCCGGTGACAATGATTTATATGTCAAAGTAGAATAATCTAATGGGACAGAACTAAAAGAAAAGAGCAAAGCACGTAAGCCTGTGTCATTTTACCTGTATGTCCTTGTGGTCCAGGTTTTACTGTGGACATGACATTAAAACAAACATGATAGAAAATACCAAGAAAGTGAGCTGATGGAAGATCACTGAGGAAGGGGTGGGATGTTTGAATGTAGAAGAGAAAAGAAGAGAGGGATTATCACAGGGAAAAGTAGGAGTGAAGGTAGTAAGAACTCACACCACTAGGGGAAAATAGTTCAGTGCCACTGTAGAAAATAGATCCATGTGATTTGAACTTGGACACAATTCAGAAAACTGAATTGTGAATACTGAAAACTGAAATTTGATTTAATAATTCAAGGTGGCCAGCATTCAGAAAGGCAAACAGGGTGGGCATAGGAAGAATGAGAAAACAGGCAACAGGACAAGAGACTACCACAGAGGGTCTGAAAGACTCTACCCAGCAGGGTATCAAAGCAGATGCTGAGGCTCATAGCCATACTTTGGGCAGAGTACATGGAATCCTATGAAAGAAGGGGGAGATAGAAAGACCTGGAGGGAACAGGAGCTCCAAAAAGAGAAAACAGAACCAAAAAATCTGGGCGGCTAGGGTTCTTTTTTGAGACTGATAACTCCAACGAAGGACCATGCATAGAGATAACCTAGAACCCCTGCACAGATGTAGCCCATGGCAGCTCCGTATCCAAGTGAGTTTCCTAGTAATGGGAACAGGAGCTGTCTCTGACATTAACTCAGTGGCTGACTCTTTGATCACTCCCCTCCCCTGAGGAGGGATCAGTCTTACCAAGCCACATTGGAAGACAATGCAGCCAGTCCTGTTGAGATCTGATAGGCTAGGGTCAGATGGAAGAGGACTAGGACATTGACATTGGGGTATCAGTCTCTGCAGGGCCCCCAGGACCAAGTTTTCTTGGCTCTGTTTTCTTTTTGGTGCTCCTGTCCTTTCTAGGTCTTTCTATCTTTCCCTTCTTTCATAAAATTCCCTGCACTCTGCCCAGTTTGCCCTGAGTCTCAGCCTCTGCTTCTATACTTCCATCAACAGAATCTTTCAGAGGACATCTGTGGTGGCTCCTCTCTAAGAGATTTTTTTTTTAATGAGAAGTTATGGTTTGAGGCTACTCACAACATCTCATATAGAATGATTACAATTTAAGGTTAAGAGGCAGTTTAGTGTCCAAGTGGGTAACACAATAATGGGAAGAAGGACTGCCTCTGACATAATCTGATTGGCCTGCTCTTTGATCACCTCCCCCTGAGGGGGGAGCAGCCTTACCAGGCCACAGAAGATGACAATGCAGCCACTTCTTTTGAGAACTGATAGACTAAGATCAGAAGGAAAGAGAGGAGGACCTCCCCTATCAGTGGACTTGGGGAGGAGCATGCATGAAGAAGGGGGAGGGAGGGTGGGATCGGGAGGGGAGGAGAGAGGGGCTTATGGGAGGATACAAAATGTATAAAGTGTAATTAATAAAAACAAACAAACAAACAAAGAAGCACATTTGCTCTTTGGTAATAGACATGGAGCTGTGAGGCAGACTATGCTGGCCTGAATGTTATTTTTACAATCTGCCTGTTAGTGTCTATGCCTGAAAACTGGCTCTGCAACCTCAGTGTATCTACCTTGGTTTTTTGCAATCTATAAAATGTGGGTAAAGTTGGCTATTTGCAGAACATTATGAACAGACAATAAGCAAACACCAGTTTATAGCTTCAAAGGTCTTTATTATGCTCTGTAAACTCTGCCCAGACCTGTCAAATTATTTTTTGTATTTTTTATTTTTATTTTTATTAATTACACTTTATTCACTTTGTATTCCCCCTGTAGCTCCCTCCTTCCTCCCCTCCCAATTCCACCCTCCCTCTCCCTTCTCTACCCATATCCCTCCCCAAGTCCACTGAGAGTGGAGTCTTCCTCTCCTTCCTTCTGATCCTAGCCTATCAGGTCTCATCAGCAGTGCTTGCATTGTCTTCCTCTGTGGCCTGGTAAGGCTGCTCCCCACTCAGAGGTAGGTGATCACAGAGCAGGCCAATCAGTTCATGTCAGATATAGTCCCTGTTCCCATTATTAAGGAACCCACTTGGGCACTGAACTGCCATGGTCTATATCTGTACAGGGGTTCTAGGTTATCTCCATGAATGGTCCTTGGTTGGAGTATTATTCTCAGAAAAGACCCCTGGGCCCAGACTTTTTGGTTCTGTTTTTCTCCTTGTGGAGCTCCTGTCCTCTTCTAGTCTTACACTCTTCCCCTTCTTTCATAAGATTCCCTGCACTCTGCCCAAATTTTGGTTATGAATCTCAGCATCTGCCTTGATACCCTGCAGGGTAGAGCCTTTTGGAGGCCCTCCGTGGTAGGCTCCTGTCTTATATAATTTATTATTTAGGGTAAATATTTAGCTATAAACATGTGTAAGCTTTTATGATACTGACTTAAAATTTTTGATTCAGCATGTTATAAAATTTAAAAAAAGGGTCTTTGCAAATAAGCCTTACAAATTTAAGTCACCAAATTGGCATGTGTAAATGTTGAATAAAATGGATATTAATGTGCCATGATATTCATCAAATGTACAAAAAATTTTTAATTATTTATTAATTACATTTTATTTACTTTGTATCCCCCCTGTGATTCCCTCCCTCCTTCTGGCCCAATCCCTCCCTTCCTCCACCCTCTGAATACATGCCCCTCCCAAAGTCCACTCATAGGGGAGGTCTTCTTTTCCTTCCTTCTGATCCTAGTCAATTAGGTCTCATCAAGAGTAGCTGCAGTGTCTTCTTCTGTGGCCTGGTAATGCTGCTTCCCCCTCAGGGAGAGGTAATTAAAGAGCAGGCCAATCAGTTCATGTCAGAGACAGTCCCTGTTCCTATTACAATGGAACCCACTTAGATACTGAACTGCCATGGGCTACATCTGTGCAGGGGTCTTAGGTTATCTCCATGCATAATCCTTGTTTGGAGTATCAGTCTCAGGAAAGACCCCTGTGCTCAGATTTTTGGTTCTGTTGCTCTCCTTGTGGAGTTCCTGTCCTCCATCTTATTGTTTCCCACTTCTTTCCTAAGATTCCCTGCACTCTGCCCAAAGGTTGCCCATAAGTCTCAGCATCTGCATTCATAGTCTGCAGGGCAGAACCTTTCAGAGGTCCTCTGTGTCAGGCTCCTGACTTGTTCCCTCTTTTCTCTTTCTTCTGATGTCCATCCTCTTTGCCTTTCTGGATAGGAATTGAGCATTTTAGCAACAGTCCTTCCTCTTGATTAGTTTCTTTAGGTGTACACATTTTAGTAGGTTTATCTTATATTATATGTCTATATGAGTGAGGATATACCGTGTACTTTTTTCTGCTTCTGAGATAGCTCACTCAGGATGATCTTTTCCAGATCCCACCATTTACCTGCAAATTTCATGATTTCCTTATTTTTCATTGCTGAGTAATATTCCACTGTGTGGATATACCACAATTTGTGCATCCATTCCTCCACTGAGGGGCGTCTGGGCTGTTTCCAGCTTCTGGCTATTACAAATAAGGCTGCTACAAACATGGTTGAGCAAATGTCCTTATTGTGTACTTGAGCCTCTTTTGGGTATATGCCTAGGAGTGGTACAGCTGGGTCTTGAGGAAGCGCTATTCCTAGTTGTCTGAGAAAGCGCCAGATTGATTTCCAGAGTGGTTGTACCAGTTTACATTCCCACCAGCAGTGGAGGAGGGTTCCCCTTTCTCCACAACCTCTCCAGCATGTGTCGTCTCTACAAAATTTTAAATAGTGTTAGCCATCATCTTCTAATACATGTGGTGAATGATGATCATAAACGCATGCTATGTTTGAAATAATAATGTAAATTATAGTAAATAACATCTAATAAACTTTTAATTTACTCTTTATTAATTTTAGGGTTTCGGTTGCTTTGAAAGTGTTTGGATATGACTGGGTAACGGTTTCTTTATAATTAAAAATAACATGGATATGAGACAAATTGCTCTTACTGACTTTTTAGTCACTACAATGAAATACCTGTGGCAATCAACATATAATGAAAAGTTTTATTAGGATTCACCATTTCTGAAAGGCTTACTGTAAGATACTTATGGCTCCTATATGTTGAGATTCTGTTAAGGGCTATGCATCACAGAATATATCTAACCATACATGTCTCGAGCCAATAATCAATACTAACACATCTTATAAATTCCTTTAAGGCTGCTAATGGTCCACACAGCCTCCTATGCCACTCTATAGGTGTTCTTTAACATATAGACCATGAGAGACACTACGCACAGCTGAGCCAGAACACATGCTCGATTGATCTTTATGGGAAAGGATATGATCTTAAGCCTCTTGAAGGAAAAGAAAAGGAGACGTATGAAGGAGAACAGTAAGGAACGAACAAAGAGCAGACCAATCAGTTTATGTCAAGACATGTCTTGTTCCCATTACTATAGAAACCACTTGGACACTGAACTGCCGTGGGCTACATCTGAGCAGGGGTTCTAGGTTATCTCCATGCATGGTCCTTGGTTGGAGTATCAGTCTCAGAAAAGACCCCTGTGCCCAGACTTTTTGGTTCTGTTGCTCTTCTTGTGGAGCTCCTGTCCTCTCCAGGTCTTATTATCTCTCCCTTCTTTTATAAGATTCCCTGAACTCCACCCAAAGTTTGGCTATAATCTCAGCATCTGTTCTGATACCCTGCAGGGTAGAGCCTTTCAGAGGCCCTCCATAGTAGGATCCTGCCTTATCCCTGTTTTCTCCCTCTTCTGATGTCCATCCTCTTTGCCTTTCTGAATGGGGATTGAACATCTTAGCCAGAGTCTTCCTTCTTGATTAGTTTCTTTAGGTGTACAGATTTTAGTAGATTTATCCTATATTATATGTCTATATGAGTGAGGATATACCGTGTGTGTTTTTCTGCTTCTGGGATAACTTGGATCACCTCCCCCTAAGGGGGGAGTAGCCTTTCCAGGCCACAGAGGAAGACAATGCAGCCACTCCTCATGAGACAAATAGACTCAGATCAGAAGGAAGGGGAGGAGGACCTTCCCCGTCAGTGGACTTGGTGAAGGACATGGGTAGAGAAGGGGAAGGGAGATTGAGGTGGGGGGGGGAAGGGAGCTATAGGGGAATACAAAGTGAATAAACTGTAAATAATAAAAATAAAAAAAGAAATTAACAAAGAATAAAACAAGTTTAAGGTGGGCTTTTATTCTGAAGTGTGTCCGGAGACACACGTACAGTGTTCTAGACTCCTGTCTAAATCTTCATGATTCTTATTTTACTTAAGCCTCACAATTCAGCAAGAAAAATATTACTCAAGTAATTTAAGTGGTAGTAATATTCCTCTTGTGGATGTTGCTAGATGCAGAACCCCTGACCTGCAGTTTTCATAGACCTCTGCTATACATGGACTGAATCTGCTGTCTCTGCTTTTGGACGTTGGTGGAGATCAGTTGACAATATTATGACAGCTACCAATTAAGCGATGAAATGTTTCCATAGCTCTTCTCCTTTGTAGATACTATTTTTATCTTTGCAGATATTTCTGTGTAGAAACAATTGACTGACAAATATTATATATATATATATATATATATATATATATACATACATACATACATATAGATGCTGTGAGAAATGTTAGGAAAACTCATAAGAATCTGTTAAGCTCTTCAGTAGAAAAAAAGAAAGATAATATATTTTAGCATTATATATAAATACTCACTATGTCATTTTGAAATTGAGTTAATTTTAAAGAGGTAACTTCCAAAGTGAATTTTGATATAATGGAGTTGAAACAGAATTTGCCACAGATACAATTTTTAAAAAATGTTGCTTAGGAGCCTAAAATATCCGAAGGGCAGAGAGAGCCTTTCAGGCACATGGACACATGGAAATATAAGCCATGGGTTTCACAATCAAGCTGAAATCTCAAAGCACAGACAGAGGAAAACAATTCTTTTGCATATCATTTGCATGGGCTTATTTGCTTATCTTTTCCATGCATCTATTTGCATGCCTCTGTGTGAATTCCAATGTTTCCATGGCTTTCTAATTCATTCTCATGAAGAAAAAAAAATAAGCAGAAGAGTTCCAATATTTTGCAACTGCATACACATACTCCAGACATAGAAAACAGTCATTAAAATGGGCAGCTACTTCTTTCTGGGAATTTCTATCTAAGTGCTCTTAAAAGATGTTTGATGTGTTAACAGCATTAGAACAATCCCATGTACGTTCTCCTTGGACAAAGAGCAACTTTTTGTGTCTATTAGCTTATAAACCCTTTCCTTTGCTCCCAGTATGCTAGATCTGCCCAACTTTCTGTTGCCCTAAACTTGCTTCTGTAGCAAAGTTCCTAGTAAATGGATTTTTAAATTAAATCCTGAATTTGTCCCCCTCTTTTCCTTCTCAGAACCTTCAACCATTGGCATTTCATTCTCATGCTGAGGGCCTTCCTAGACCAAGCTGCTGCATAAATCATCACACTCTCATCCAGTTAAAGGGCATCTCCATTTCTGCAGCATGTGCCTGTTTTAGGCCGAGATCTTGATGCAAGAGAAGGGATCACAGTTTTTCCTATCCTATGTCTTTTACATCCAGTAAATATTTCTATTGTACCATCTAGAATTGAAAAGAGAGATAATGAAGAAAAGTGAGTTATGAAGTAAATCTTATATTTATGTTATTGCTCCATGGTAGGGTGCTCTAGGTGCAGCAGAGAAAGAACCCTTATTTCTCAAAAGTGACGTTTTTGGAGGCCGTGTGGGAATAGCTCTGCATACTGACGATACAAGAATACAAATCCCACATCCATTTGAAGTTTTCAAAGATGTCTCTCCTGACATCTCTAAATTCCTGCTGCAGTAGCTTCACGACCTAAAATCAGCCTTTGTCAGGCCAGGGTCTCTTCAAGACACCTTTTGGCTAGCCTGTTTGCAAGGGGTCTGTTGTCTGATCTTTTTCCCTGGTGCCCATGGACATGCAGATACATACCAACCATAGCCTTACAGATTTAGACTTTCCTTTTTTTTTTCTTTTTTTTTTTTTTGAATTTTATTTTTTTCTTATCAGTTACATTTTATTAACTCTGTATCCCAGACGTGTCCCGATCCCTCATTCCCTCCCAGTCCCTCCCTCCCTCCCTCCTCTCCACCGTGCCCCTTGCCAAGTCCACTAATAGGGGTGAACTCCTCCCCATTCATCTGATCCTGTTTTATCAGGTATCTTCAGGACTGGCTGCAAAGCCCTCCTCTGTGGCCTAACAGGACTGCTCCTCCCTTGGGGGGTGGAGAGGCCAAAGAGCCAGTCATTGAGTTCCTGTTAGAAATAGTCCTTGTTCACCTTACTATGGGAAACCAATTGGTTACTGAGCTACCACAGGCTACATCTGAGCAGAGGTTCTAGGTTACATTCATACATGGTCCTTGGTTGCATGTCAGTCTCAGAAAAGACCCTGTGCCCAGATATATTTGGTCCTTGTGGAGCTCCTATCCTTTCCTCATCAGACTAACTCCCCTTCTTTCTTATGATTCCCTGTACTCTGCCAAAGGTTTGGTCATGAGTCTCTGCTTTGAAAACACTGCTAGTTAGAGTTTTTCAAATGTGCTCAGTAGACTCCTGTCAATGTTCAATGCGCATCCCATTTGTCTTTCAAAATGAGGATCTTACCCCATGTCTGCTCTCTTGTTTATCTTTTTTAGGTGTATAGATTTCATTATGGTTATCATATCTTATAGGTCTATATAAGTGAGTATATACTGTGTTTGTCTTTCTCCTTCTGGGATATTTCACCCAGGATGATCTTTTCTAGATCCCACCATATGCCTGCAAATTTCATGATTTCCTCCTTTTTTATTGCTGAGTAGTATTCCATTGTGTAAAAATACCACAATTTCTGTACCCATTCCTCCGTTGATGGACATCTGGGTTGTTTCCAGGTTCTGGCTATTACAAATAAAGCTGCTATAAACATGGTTAAGCAAATATCCCTTTTGTGTACTTGAGCAAAGTTTGGGTATATACCTAGCAGTGGTATAGCTGGGTCTTGAGGAAGCACTATTCCTAATTGTCTTAGAAAGCGCCAGATAGATTTCCAGAGTGGTTGTACCAGTTTACATTCCCACCAGCAGTGGAGGAGGGTTCCCCTTTCTCCACAACCTCTCCAGCATGTGTTGTCCCTTGAGTTTTTCATTTTGGCCATTCTGATGGGTGTAAGGTGATATCTCAGGGTCGTTTTGATTTGCATTTCCCTGATGGCTAATGAGGATGAGCATTTCTTTAAGTCTTTCTCTGCCATTCGATATTCCTCTGTTGAGAATTCTGTTTAGCTCTGTTCCCCATTTTTTAATTGGATTACTTGGTTTGCTGCTTTTCAGCTTCTTTAGTTCTTTGTATATACTCGATATTAGTCCTCTGTCAGATAAAGGGTTAGTGAAGATTCTTTCACAATCTGTAGGCAGGCATTTTGTTTTGATGACAGTGTCCTTTGCTTTACAGAAGCTTTTCAGTTTCATGAGGTCTCATTTATTGATTGTTGCTCTTAGAGCCTGTGCTGTTGGTGTTCTGTTCAGGAAGTTGTCTCCTGTGCCAATGAGTTCTAGGCTGTTCCCCAGTTTTTCTTCTAACAGATTTAGAGTATCTGGTTTTATGTTGAGGTCTTTGATCCACTTGGACTTTAGTTTTGTGCAGGGTGATAAATATAGATCTATTTTCATTTTTCTGCATGTGGACATCCAGTTGGACCAGCACCATTTGTTGAAGATGCTGTCTTTTTTCCATTGAATGGTTTTGGCTTCTTTGTCAAAAATCGAGTATTCATAGGTGTGTGGGTTTATTTCTGGGTCTTCTATGTGGTTCCATTGATCCTCCTTTCTGTTTTTATGCCAATACCATGCAGTTTTTATTACTATTGCCCTGTAGTACAGCTTGAGATCGGGAATGGAGATACCTCCAGATGATCTGTTGTTGTACAGGATCGTTTTGGAGATTCTGGGTTTTTTGTTTCTCCATATGAAGCTGAGAATCTTTTTTTCAAGGTCTGTAAAGAATTGAGTTGGTATTTTGATGGGAATTGCATTGAATCTGTAGATTGCTTTTGGCAGGATGGCCATTTTCACAATGTTAATCCTACCAATCCATGAGCACGGGAGATCTTTCCATCTTCTGAGATCTTCTTTGGTTTCTTTCTTCAGAGACTTGAAGTTTTTCTCAAACAGGTCTTTCACTTGCTTGGTTAGTGTCACCCCAAGGTACTTTATGTGGTTAGTGGATTTTGTGAAGGGTGTTGTTTCCCTACTTTCTTTCTCGGCCATTTTGTCTTTGATATACAGGAGGGCTTTTGATTTTTTTGAGTTGATTTTGTATCCTGCCACTTTGCTGAAGGTGTTTATCAACTGGAGGAGTTCTCTGGTTGAATTCTTGGGGTCGCTCATATATATTATCATATCATCTGCGAATAGTGACACTTTGACCTCTTCCTTTCCGATTTGTATCCCCTTGATCTCCTTTAGTTGTCTTATTGCTCTTGCTAGGACTTCAAGTACTATGTTGAAGAGGTAGGGAGACAGTGGGCAGCCTTGTCTTGTCCCTGATTTCAGTGGGATTGATTTAAGTTTCTCTCCATTGAGTTTGATGTTGGCTATAGGCTTGCTGTATATTGCCTTTACTATGTTTAGATATGTGTCTTGTATTCCTGATCTCTCCAAGACTTTAAACATGAAAGGGTGTTGGACTTTGTCAAATGCTTTTTCAGCATCTAAGGAGATGATCATGTGGTTTTTCTCCTTCATTTTGTTTATGTGGTGGATTACATTGATGGATTTCCATATGTTGAACCACCCTTGCATTCCTGGGATGAAGCCTACTTGGTCATGGTGGATGATATCTTTGATGTGTTCTTGGATTCGGTTTGCAAGTATTTTATTGAGTATTTTTGCATCAATATTCATTAGAGAGATAGGTCTGAAGTTCTCTTTTTTTGTTGGGTCTTTGTGTGGTTTAGGTATCAGGGTGACTGTTGCTTCATAGAATGAGTTTGGTAATGTACCTTCTGTTTCTATTTTGTGGAACAGTTTGAGGAGAATTGGTGTGAGCACTTCTTTGACGGTCTGGTAGAATTCTGTGCTGACACCATCTGGCCCAGGGCTTTTTTTGGAGGGGAGACTGTGAATGACTGCTTCAATTTCCTTGGGGGATATAGGGCTGTTCAGTCTTTCTACCTGATCTTGACTTAATGTTGGAAGATGGAATCTATCAAGAAAATTGTCCATTTCATTTAAATTTTCAAATTTTGTGGCATATAGGCTTTTGTAGTATGACCTAATGATTGTTTGAATTTCCTCTGTGTCTGTAGTTATGTCACCCTTTTCATCTCTGATTTTGTTGATTTGGATAGATTCTCTCTGCTTTTTAGTTAGTTAGGCTAAGGGTTTGTCTATCTTGTTGATTTTCTCAAAGAACCAGCTTTTTGTTTCATTGATCCTTGAATAGTTTTATTTGTTTCTAATTGATTGATTTCAGCCCTGAGTTTGATTATTTCCAGCCTTCTTCTGCTCCTCTTGGGTGTATTTGCTTCTTTTTTTTTTCTAGGGTTTTCAGTTGGGCCATTAAGTTGTTTGTATGTGATGTTAGGAATTTCTTCTTGCAGGCACTTAGTGCTATAAATTTTCCCCTGAGCACTGCTTTCAGTGTGTCCCATAAATTTGGGTATGTTGTGCCTTCATTTTCATTGAATTCTAGGAAGTCTTTAATTTCTTTCTTTATTTCTTCCTTAACCCAGCTGTCGTTAAGTAACAGGTTGTTCAGTTTCCATGTGCGTGTAGGCTGTTTGTTATTTCTGTTGTTGTTGAGGTCCAGCTTAAGTCCATGGTGGTCAGATAGAATACAAGGGATTATTTCAATCTTTTTGTATCTGTTGAGGCTTTCTTTATGACCAACTATATGGTCTATTTTGGAGAAGGTTCCATGTGGTGCTTAAAAGAAGGTTTACTCTTTTGAGTTTGGATGAAAAGATCTGTAGACGTCTATTAGGTCCATTTGATTTAGGGTCTCTGTAAGTGTTTTTATTTCCCTATTTGTTTTCTGTCTACTTGATCTGTCCCTTGGTGAGAGTGGAGTGTTGAAGTCTCCCACTATTATGCTTTTAGGATCAATGTGTGATTTAAGCTTTAATATTGTTTCATTTACGAATGTAGGTGCTCTTGTATTTGGGGCATAGATATTCAAAATTGTGATGTCCTCTTGGTGGATTTTTCCTTTGATGAGAATATAGTGGCCGTCCTTATCTTTTTTGATTAACTTGGGTTGAAAGTCTATTTTATTAGATATTAGGATGGCTACTCCAGCTTGTTTTCTGGAACCATTTGCTTGAAAAACATTTTTCCAGCCCTTTACTCTGAGGTAGTGTTTATCTTTGTTGCATAGGTGTGTTTCTTGGATGCAACAGAATGATGGATCCTTTTTCCGCAACCATTCTGTTAGTCTGTGTCTTTTAATTGGGGAGTTGAGTCCGTTGATGTTGATAGAAACTAGTGACCAACAATTGTTACTTACTTTAGATGTGGTGTTGGTGGTGTCACTGAGTTTCATTGCTTGTCTTATTTTGTTTTTTTTGTTGTGTAGTTATCTATTTCCTCTGTTTCCTTCGATGTAGTTGTTTTCTTTGGTTTGGAGTTTCCCTTCTAGTAGCTTCTGTAGAGCTGGGTTACTATGTAGATATTGTTTAAATTTGGTTTTGTCTTGGAATATCTTGAATTCTCAGTCTATGTTGATTGAAAGTTTTGCTGGGTATAGTAATCTGGGTTGGAATCTGTGGTCCCTTAAGGACTGTATGATTTTTGTCCAGGCCCTTCTGGCTTTCATAGTTTCTGTTGAGAAATCTGGTGTGATTCTGATAGGTCTACCTTCATATGTTACTTGGCCTTTTTCCCTTGCTGCTTTTAGAATTTTTTCTTTGTTTTGTAGGTTCAGTGTTTTGACTATGATGTGACGTGAAGAATTTCTTTTCTGGTCTAGTCTACTTGGTGTTCTGTAGGCCTCTTGTATGTTTATGGCCATCTCCTTCTTTAAGTTGGGAAAGTTTTCTTCTATAATTTTCTTGAAAATATTTTCCGGACCTTTGAGCCTGATGTCTTCTTTTTCTTCTACTCCTATTATTCTTAGGTTTTGTCTTTTCATGGTGTCCTTGATTTCTTGGATGTTTTGTGTTTGGAACTTTTCTGATTTTATTTTTTCTTTGAGAGATGTGTCAGTTTCCGCAAGTGTATCTTCGGCTCCTGAGATTCTTTCTTCCATCTCTTGTATTCTGTTGGTGATGCTTACCTTTGTGGTGCCTGATCTTTTCTCTATGTTCTCCAGCTTCCGGTTTTTCTCTATTTGTGTTTTCTTTATTGATTCTAATTCTGTTTTCATGTCTTGCACCATTTCCTTCATCTGTTTGAATGTGGACTCCTGCTTTTCAATGATAGCTTCTATTTTTTTGTCCGTTTCCTCTCTATGTATCACTAATTGTGCCTCTACTTCTTTGGGTATAATTGCCTGTATTTCTATGAGAGCTTTGTTTATTTCTTCTTTATTTGCCTTCATTTGTGTGGACATTTCTTTGAGAGCTTTGTGCATTTCTTCTCTGTTTGCCTCAATTTTCATGGTCATTTCTCTGAGAGCATGATTTGTTTCCTCTTGGTTAGTCTCAATTTCTTTGGTTATTTCTCTGAGGGCTTTGTTCATTTCATCTCTATGGGCCTCTAATAGCTGGAGAAACATAGTTTTGAGGTCGTTTTCTTGTATATCTAGTGAATTGAAGTGTCCATTGTTTTGTGGGTTTGCTGGTGAGGTCATTATGTCCTGATTTTTGTTGGGAGTGTTCTTACGTCTGCCTCTAGCCATCTGGTTATTTATAATCCTCACTGGTTGTTCCTCGAGATTGTAGTTTGGGCTATGATCCTCTCTTTCTGTTTTCTGGACTGTTTTTTCTGGAAGATGAGAGAGGTTCACTGCTTTGGGAGTGTGCACTGTGTTTTCAGTTTTGCCTAAGTAAAGAATGTGACGCTGGCGCTATTCGTGTGCACTTTTAGCGGGCGCAGTGTGCATGCGCGGATTCTCTGACTATCGCAGTGGCCTGCAAGCCACTATTACGCAGTTCTGACTGAGATCCAGGGATTGTTTGCCTGGATTACCCTGGTGGACCTGCAAGGCAGAGGCTTCAATGTTAGGGTCGCTATCCCAAGAATCCCTCTGATGCCCACACTAGGAGTGTGGGTGGCAGGGATCTCGTCTGGTTGCTTCTGTGGGGAGGCCCTGGGTCTGGGGCAATCTCTCCCTAGAAGGCTCACTCACTCTCTTGCAGGACCAGTTGGAATGCACAGGGGTTCCCCTTGCTCACTACTCTCTGTTTTGGTCCTGCTGCGGAAGTGCACGGGTAGGCTAACAGTCAGCTCTGTGACACTGTGGGTCCAGATCTCTCTGCCAGAAGCAGCCTAGTGGTAGAATCTATGTTTGCTGATCCCAAGAGAGTACCAGGTAGGGTTGAGTGTCCTCAGATCCAGAGCTTGGGTTTCTCTGCTAGGGGCCGCTGGAAAGAGGGTGCTGTGTCCTTGGCAGGCTGCCTCTCTGTCCTTCCCCTCTGACCTTCTCCTCTGCTAGGGCAAGCTTATGGAGGTGCTCTCAGGGGAGTGCCAGCAGGGGTTGGGGCTTCTCAGTTGGATCCTGAGCCCTGAGCCAGCGTTTCTCTGCCAGGGGTCGGGG
>NW_026596051.1:44975605-44983287 GCF_907164565.1 Psammomys obesus
GGTTATTACAAATAAAGCTGCTATAAACATGGTTGAGCAAATATCCCTTTTGTGTACTTGAGCAAACTTTGGGTATATACCTAGCAGTGGTATAGCTGGGTCTTGAGGAAGCACTATTCCTAATTGTCTTAGAAAGCGCCAGATAGATTTCCAGAGTGGTTGTACCAGTTTACATTCCCACCAGCAGTGGAGGAGGGTTCCCCTTTCTCGACAACCTCTCCAGCATGTGTTGTCCCTTGAGTTTTTCATTTTGGCCATTCTGATGGGTGTAAGGTGATATCTCAGGGTCGTTTTGATTTGCATTTCCCTGATGGCTAATGAGGATGAGCATTTCTTTAAGTCTTTCTCTGCCATTCGATATTCCTCTGTTGAGAATTCTGTTTAGCTCTGTTCCCCATTTTTTAATTGGATTACTTGGTTTGCTGCTTTTCAGCTTCTTTAGTTCTTTGTATATACTCGATATTAGTCCTCTGTCAGATAAAGGGTTAGTGAAGATTCTTTCCCAATCTGTAGGCAGGCGTTTTGTTTTGATGACAGTGTCCTTTGCTTTACAGAAGCTTTTCAGTTTCATGAGGTCCCATTTATTGATTGTTGCTCTTAGAGCCTGTGCTGTTGGTGTTCTGTTCAGGAAGTTGTCTCCTGTGCCAATGAGTTCTAGGCTGTTCCCCAGTTTTTCTTCTAACAGATTTAGAGTATCTGGTTTTATGTTGAGGTCTTTGATCCACTTGGACTTTAGTTTTGTGCAGGGTGATAAATATAGATCTATTTTCATTTTTCTGCATGTGGACATCCAGTTGGACCAGCACCATTTGTTGAAGATGCTGTCTTTTTTCCATTGAATGGTTTTGGCTTCTTTGTCAAAAATCGAGTATTCATAGGTGTGTGGGTTTATTTCTGGGTCTTCTATGCGGTTCCATTGATCCTCCTTTCTGTTTTTATGCCAATACCATGCAGTTTTTATTACTATTGCCCTGTAGTACAGCTTGAGATCGGGAATGGAGATACCTCCAGATGATCTGTTGTTGTACAGGATCGTTTTGGAGATTCTGGGTTTTTTGTTTCTCCATATGAAGCTGAGAATCTTTTTTTCAAGGTCTGTAAAGAATTGAGTTGGTATTTTGATGGGAATTGCATTGAATCTGTAGATTGCTTTTGGCAGGATGGCCATTTTCACAATGTTAATCCTACCAATCCATGAGCACGGGAGATCTTTCCATCTTCTGAGATCTTCTTTGGTTTCTTTCTTCAGAGACTTGAAGTTTTTCTCAAACAGGTCTTTCACTTGCTTGGTTAGTGTCACCCCAAGGTACTTTATGTGGTTAGTGGATTTTGTGAAGGGTGTTGTTTCCCTACTTTCTTTCTCGGCCATTTTGTCTTTGATATACAGGAGGGCTTTTGATTTTTTTGAGTTGATTTTGTATCCTGCCACTTTGCTGAAGGTGTTTATCAACTGGAGGAGTTCTCTGGTTGAATTCTTGGGGTCGCTCATATATATTATCATATCATCTGCGAATAGTGACACTTTGACCTCTTCCTTTCCGATTTGTATCCCCTTGATCTCCTTTAGTTGTCTTATTGCTCTTGCTAGGACTTCAAGTACTATGTTGAAGAGGTAGGGAGACAGTGGGCAGCCTTGTCTTGTCCCTGATTTCAGTGGGATTGATTTAAGTTTCTCTCCATTGAGTTTGATGTTGGCTATAGGCTTGCTGTATATTGCCTTTACTATGTTTAGATATGTGTCTTGTATTCCTGATCTCTCCAAGACTTTAAACATGAAAGGGTGTTGGACTTTGTCAAATGCTTTTTCAGCATCTAAGGAGATGATCATGTGGTTTTTCTCCTTCATTTTGTTTATGTGGTGGATTACATTGATGGATTTCCATATGTTGAACCACCCTTGCATGCCTGGGATGAAGCCTACTTGGTCGTGGTGGATGATATCTTTGATGTGTTCTTGGATTCGGTTTGCAAGTATTTTATTGAGTATTTTTGCATCAATATTCATTAGAGAGATAGGTCTGAAGTTCTCTTTTTTTGTTGGGTCTTTGTGTGGTTTAGGTATCAGGGTGACTGTTGCTTCATAGAATGAGTTTGGTAATGTACCTTCTGTTTCTATTTTGTGGAACAGTTTGAGGAGAATTGGTGTGAGCACTTCTTTGACGGTCTGGTAGAATTCTGTGCTGACACCATCTGGCCCAGGGCTTTTTTTGGAGGGGAGACTGTGAATGACTGCTTCAATTTCCTTGGGGGATATAGGGCTGTTCAGTCTTTCTACCTGATCTTGACTTAATGTTGGAAGATGGAATCTATCAAGAAAATTGTCCATTTCATTTAAATTTTCAAATTTTGTGGCATATAGGCTTTTGTAGTATGACCTAATGATTGTTTGAATTTCCTCTGTGTCTGTAGTTATGTCACCCTTTTCATCTCTGATTTTGTTGATTTGGATAGATTCTCTCTGCTTTTTAGTTAGTTAGGCTAAGGGTTTGTCTATCTTGTTGATTTTCTCAAAGAACCAGCTTTTTGTTTCATTGATCCTTGAATAGTTTTATTTGTTTCTAATTGATTGATTTCAGCCCTGAGTTTGATTATTTCCAGCCTTCTTCTGCTCCTCTTGGGTGTATTTGCTTCTTTTTTTTTTCTAGGGTTTTCAGTTGGGCCATTAAGTTGTTTGTATGTGATGTTAGGAATTTCTTCTTGCAGGCACTTAGTGCTATAAATTTTCCCCTGAGCACTGCTTTCAGTGTGTCCCATAAATTTGGGTATGTTGTGCCTTCATTTTCATTGAATTCTAGGAAGTCTTTAATTTCTTTCTTTATTTCTTCCTTAACCCAGCTGTCGTTAAGTAACAGGTTGTTCAGTTTCCATGTGCGTGTAGGCTGTTTGTTATTTCTGTTGTTGTTGAGGTCCAGCTTAAGTCCATGGTGGTCAGATAGAATACAAGGGATTATTTCAATCTTTTTGTATCTGTTGAGGCTTTCTTTATGACCAACTATATGGTCTATTTTGGAGAAGGTTCCATGTGGTGCTGAAAAGAAGGTTTACTCTTTTGAGTTTGGATGAAAAGATCTGTAGACGTCTATTAGGTCCATTTGATTTAGGGTCTCTGTAAGTGTTTTTATTTCCCTATTTGTTTTCTGTCTAGTTGATCTGTCCCTTGGTGAGAGTGGAGTGTTGAAGTCTCCCACTATTAGGGTTTTAGGATCAATGTGTGATTTAAGCTTTAATATTGTTTCATTTACGAATGTAGGTGCTCTTGTATTTGGGGCATAGATATTCAAAATTGTGATGTCCTCTTGGTGGATTTTTCCTTTGATGAGAATATAGTGGCCGTCCTTATCTTTTTTGATTAACTTGGGTTGAAAGTCTATTTTATTAGATATTAGGATGGCTACTCCCACTTGTTTTCTGGAACCATTTGCTTGAAAGACATTTTTCCAGCCCTTTACTCTGAGGTAGTGTTTATCTTTGTTGCATAGGTGTGTTTCTTGGATGCAACAGAATGATGGATCCTTTTTCCGCAACCATTCTGTTAGTCTGTGTCTTTTAATTGGGGAGTTGAGTCCGTTGATGTTGATAGAAACTAGTGACCAACAATTGTTACTTACTTTAGATGTGGTGTTGGTGGTGTCACTGAGTTTCATTGCTTGTCTTATTTTGTTTTTTTTGTTGTGTAGTTATCTATTTCCTCTGTTTCCTTCGATGTAGTTGTTTTCTTTGGTTTGGAGTTTCCCTTCTAGTAGCTTCTGTAGAGCTGGGTTACTATGTAGATATTGTTTAAATTTGGTTTTGTCTTGGAATATCTTGAATTCTCAGTCTATGTTGATTGAAAGTTTTGCTGGGTATAGTAATCTGGGTTGGAATCTGTGGTCTCTTAAGGACTGTATGATTTTTGTCCAGGCCCTTCTGGCTTTCATAGTTTCTGTTGAGAAATCTGGTGTGATTCTGATAGGTCTACCTTCATATGTTACTTGGCCTTTTTCCCTTGCTGCTTTTAGAATTTTTTCTTTGTTTTGTAGGTTCAGTGTTTTGACTATGATGTGATGTGAAGAATTTCTTTTCTGGTCTAGTCTACTTGGTGTTCTGTAGGCCTCTTGTATGTTTATGGCCATCTCCTTCTTTAAGTTGGGAAAGTTTTCTTCTATAATTTTCTTGAAAATATTTTCCGGACCTTTGAGCCTGATGTCTTCTTTTTCTTCTACTCCTATTATTCTTAGGTTTTGTCTTTTCATGGTGTCCTTGATTTCTTGGATGTTTTGTGTTTGGAACTTTTCTGATTTTATTTTTTCTTTGAGAGATGTGTCAGTTTCCGCAAGTGTATCTTCGGCTCCTGAGATTCTTTCTTCCATCTCTTGTATTCTGTTGGTGATGCTTACCTTTGTGGTGCCTGATCTTTTCTCTATGTTCTCCAGCTTCCGGTTTTTCTCTATTTGTGTTTTCTTTATTGATTCTAATTCTGTTTTCATGTCTTGCACCATTTCCTTCATCTGTTTGAATGTGGACTCCTGCTTTTCAATGATAGCTTCTATTTTTTTGTCCGTTTCCTCTCTATGTATCACTAATTGTGCCTCTACTTCTTTGGGTATAATTGCCTGTATTTCTATGAGAGCTTTGTTTATTTCTTCTTTATTTGCCTTCATTTGTGTGGACATTTCTTTGAGAGCTTTGTGCATTTCTTCTCTGTTTGCCTCAATTTTCATGGTCATTTCTCTGAGAGCATGATTTGTTTCCTCTTGGTTAGTCTCAATTTCTTTGGTTATTTCTCTGAGGGCTTTGTTCATTTCATCTCTATGGGCCTCTAATAGCTGGAGAAACATAGTTTTGAGGTCGTTTTCTTGTATATCTAGTGAATTGAAGTGTCCATTGTTTTGTGGGTTTGCTGGTGAGGTCATTATGTCCTGATTTTTGTTGGGAGTGTTCTTACGTCTGCCTCTAGCCATCTGGTTATTTATAATCCTCACTGGTTGTTCCTCGAGATTGTAGTTTGGGCTATGATCCTCTCTTTCTGTTTTCTGGACTGTTTTTTCTGGAAGATGAGAGAGGTTCACTGCTTTGGGAGTGTGCACTGTGTTTTCAGTTTTGCCTAAGTAAAGAATGTGACGCTGGCGCTATTCGTGTGCACTTTTAGCGGGCGCAGTGTGCATGCGCGGATTCTCTGACTATCGCAGTGGCCTGCAAGCCACTATTACGCAGTTCTGACTGAGATCCAGGGATTGTTTGCCTGGATTACCCTGGTGGACCTGCAAGGCAGAGGCTTCAATGTTAGGGTCGCTATCCCAAGAATCCCTCTGATGCCCACACTAGGAGTGTGGGTGGCAGGGATCTCGTCTGGTTGCTTCTGTGGGGAGGCCCTGGGTCTGGGGCAATCTCTCCCTAGAAGGCTCACTCACTCTCTTGCAGGACCAGTTGGAATGCACAGGGGTTCCCCTTGCTCACTACTCTCTGTTTTGGTCCTGCTGCGGAAGTGCACGGGTAGGCTAACAGTCAGCTCTGTGACACTGTGGGTCCAGATCTCTCTGCCAGAAGCAGCCTAGTGGTAGAATCTATGTTTGCTGATCCCAAGAGAGTACCAGGTAGGGTTGAGTGTCCTCAGATCCAGAGCTTGGGTTTCTCTGCTAGGGGCCGCTGGAAAGAGGGTGCTGTGTCCTTGGCAGGCTGCCTCTCTGTCCTTCCCCTCTGACCTTCTCCTCTGCTAGGGCAAGCTTATGGAGGTGCTCTCAGGGGAGTGCCAGCAGGGGTTGGGGCTTCTCAGTTGGATCCTGAGCCCTGAGCCAGCGTTTCTCTGCCAGGGGTCGGGGGGGGGGGGGCGCCGGTGATAGAACTTGCTGCTAGACCTTATTGCGCTGGACCCAGGAGAATCTCAGGACCTGTAGAATGACCACAGTCCCAGATCCCGAGATGAAGTTTGTTTGCTAGGAGTGGCCAGCAGCACTGGAGTTCTGGCACTGTGAAGCCGCTGTGCACCTCTTTATCCTTCTGCTCCACTGCGGCAGGGTTATGGCGGCGTTTGGGGGAGTGCCCGAAAGGATTGGGTTTTCTCAGCCCTGATCTTGGGTTGGGGTACAGACAATGTGGTCTGTGGCAGATTCTGTTGGACACCTCCTGCCTCCTCCGAAGAGGGAGTAGGGATTTTGAGCTGGGTGCGCAGCTGCTCTCTGTGTGGCGGGAGCTCAGTTGTGATGGCGGCAGGTACCCGTGGTTGGAGAGACCTTCCAGGGAAAGACTGGGTGACCCATGAGCAGTCTGGCAACTTTCCTTCCCCGTGGGGTTTTTTTGCGACTGGGACTCCCAGCCTTAGGCCCCCTTGTGCCCACCCATCAGCCTGGGAAAGTGATCGGGACAAGCAGGCTTGCGGCACCAGCCCGGAGACCCAAAGCCCGCGTTTGCCAGGTTCTCTTCCAGGTTCTGGCTGGGCAGCCGAGAGTGGACCTGATCACTTCCCACGCCGTGGGAGCCTCCCCTCACCTGGGAAACACGATCGATCGTTGTTGTTTTAGGGCCCAGAGTTCAGTCTCCTGTACGCTGCACGAAGTGTGTTGTCCTGCTTCTCAGATACGATGTTCTCCCGGTGCCGCCATCTTGGCCCCCTCCAGATTTAGACTTTCACTGTTGTAAATCTGGTTCTATATCTGTGGAGCACAAAGATATGGGTAGTTATTGTCTTCGGTTGGATTCCTTCTAACAAAGCATGAAGTGGGGATTTGAGGCTAATGCATTTATTGGTTTTATCTCAAGAGAGAAGAAAGAAAATATTTTTAAGGTCTTTTTTTAAAAAAGCAAAGCTAAGACCTTATCTTATCTGTAGATTGCTTTCAGATGATGGTAGAGTATAAGGCAAGGGAGTCTATGTTTTCTATTAGTTATATCAGGGGCAGGTAGCCCTAGAAGTAAGGCTACATGACCTCAACGGAGAAGTTGTGTAGGAGAGAGACAGATAGGAAGTAAGAATAATAAATAATTCCCGTATAACATGAGTCTACCACAAAAGGCATCTGAAAGACTCTACCTAGCAGTGTTTCAAAGCAGACACTAAGACTCCTAACCAAACCCTCAGCAGAGTGCAGGGAATTATATGAAAGAAGGGGAGTTAGTATGATATGGAAAAGATGGGAGCTCTACAAGGACCAAATATATCTGGGCACAGGGTCTTTTCTGAGACTGACACTCAACCAAGGACCATCTATGGATATAACCTAGAACTTCTGCTCGGATGTGGCCCGTGGTAGCTCAGTAACCAAGTAGTTTTCCAAAGTAAGGGGAACACGGACTATTTCTAACAGGATCTCAAGGGCAGGCTCTTTGACCTCCCCCCCCCCAGGGGAAGAGTAGTCCTGTTAGGCCATAGAGGAGGACTTTTCAGCCAGCCCTGAAGATACCTGATAAAACAGGGTCAAATGAAATGGGAGGAGGTCCTCCCCTATCAGTGGACTTGGAAAGGGGCAGAGAGGAGAACAGGGAGGGAGTGTGGGGTTGGGGAGGGAATGAGGGAGCAGGATACAGCTGGGACACAGAGTTAACAAAATGTAACTAATAAGAAAAATAAAAAAAAATCTATCCTAACATAAAATGTAAACAAAATTAAAAATTAAATATCACTATGTTCTAAAAAATAAATTAAAAAAGAATTAAAAATAAATAGATAGATAGATAGATAGATAGATAGATAGATAGATAGATAGATA
>NW_026596051.1:44983297-45058958 GCF_907164565.1 Psammomys obesus
ATAGATAGATAGATAGATAGATAGATAGATAGATAGATAGATAGATGCAGAATAAGACTGAGAAAGCAGGCAGGGATGGAGTACACACTGCTTAAGAGATCTTTCCTGATGAGCTTGTGCTAAGCATCTCCTCAGCAGAGCCACGGAGAAGGAGAGCATGTCTACCCTTTCCCTCTGGACAAATAGAACTCACGCATACCAAATTGTCTCCCAAACCTGCTTAGAGTTCTCCTCTCGAATGATCACCTAAGTCTGTTGCCTTCTACTGGCTTCCCATTGAGAGAGTTTCTGCCTCCATGAGGATAAAATTCATTGCACATGCTCTTAGCGTAGTCCACTTGGATGATGCAGCAACTTTATATAGGTTCTGGGGCACTTGGGAACTCTTGTACCTTTCTTTGTTTTGTCTGAAAGTCTGAAAAAAAATGAATAATCTGAGATTTAACCTCTTATCATCACAATCTTTCAAAAATAAAACCAAAAAATATTCTACATCTATTACCAATACAGTGACATAAAGGATTGTCTATGATCCAGTAAATGCTGCCTCCTACTTCACAGGATGTTATGAGTATTAACTGAGCTCAGGCCACGTGAGGCACAGTTGGAGGCATGATGTACACAGGGAACTTGCAATACTATTCAGTAATTGCCACCAGATAGGTCACTGTTTCTTTATGGTAACCCTATGAAACTCTTTTGTTATATAAACCAGGGATCCTTGAGTTCCAAAATTAATCCCTCAAAGGCATTTACATGTCTGGAGCTTTGGAAATGATTAGTACATCATTAAGGAATTTTTTCATGCAACTGTTACCGTTCCTTTATGCTTTCAGAGGTACCTGGCTTGAATTACCTCTTCTCAATGAAAGGTAACCACCACTAGAGGCACAAACCTAACTAAAACTCAAGTATCCAAGAAGGTAAGTACAATGGGCATCTTAGGCTTCATGTTGGCCCGCTAGTTAGGGAATGGGAGATGTCTCTGTCATGGACTATGTTGTCAGCTTTTTGATCACTTCCCCTGTTGGGTAGAAGAGGACTTAGTCTTTATATGAATAGGTGAGCTGGGTAGGGGGTTTCCTATTCTGAGGAGTAGCAGGGCGGGCATGCAGAGGGAGGGCGGGACTTGGGGGAGAAAAGGAAGGGGCCTATGAATGAGATGTAAATTGAATTTATTAGGAAAAAAAAAACAGGTACTGTAGACCTTCTTCTGCTGCTGTCTGTCTTCCCTCAGTAACCTCTCTGGCCACATAAGATTCTGCTCACACTTTTCTCACTGCTACTGATTAGGAATGAGAAATGGAACACGTGCCTTGCAGCTTGAGAGCTCTAGGGAATCTGCATGCTGAAGCAGCCCTAGCCTGGAATGGGTAAAATTATGACCACACTAAGCAAAGGTACACTGGCCATTGAGGCCCGTTTCCCTGATGCCAGCGAGTGAAGAATAAGTTACTCTTGCATTTTTAAACACCATAAGTCTATTTCTCTTTTTTTAGGTTTTAGAATTGGCAGCCATTAGGCTGTACGTTACAGAACACTCCCACTTTGTGGAAGACTACATTGATTTTTCAAGAAAATATGACAAGCATGAATATTGCCCGAATTTAGAGCTCATTCATAGATGAATAACCAGATCTTCACAGAAGGACAAAAAGTAATGTATTGAACAGTTGAGAAAACAAAAATATAACCAAGAACAATTGTCACCCAACTTTGGAGTATCAGATCTTCACAAATGATTGCAATCACTAATAAACTAATGATTACCTGGATTATTAAAATCTATATATTAATTAGTGTTAATTGAATGTAGGCTATAAACCATCTGGAAATAAAGTTCCTGCAATTACTAAAATGTGAATTTTGGTTTGGAGATGGAATGTTATTCTAAAAAGCTTTCCAATTAAAATATAGGTAAAAAGACTTCTTTTTTTAAATTTCTGTTTACTCTATAATTCAGAGTCTGCCTTCAGACAAAGACTGCTTGTTAAAAACACAAGAAGCTTCTGGAATCAGGATGATATATCATTTAATAAAGAAGTCTAGAGAAGCCCTACAGAGAAACAAGGTAACCATTCTAAATAGGGTCTTTCCTACGACCATGTTAATAGTAATGAAATAAGCACATATTTCTATCATCTTTTATAGCTAAAATACAATTGAAAAGAAGCATTGAAAAGCATAAAAACTAAAAAAAATCCATATTAAAATTCCATGTGGTAAATTAATTATAGAATATTGACACCTATCAGTGTCAAACTTTAAGCCAAATTTTTATACTCTTTTTGGGTACTACAGTGTACTTTGAGTGTATGTTCAAAATATTGAATTTACTCTGAGGCTAAGACTCAGACACAAAAGTCTTTGGAATTTAGGTGAAACCATTCATGTAATCTTTCTGAACTTAACTGGCTCTTCAATTAGCAAGATATTAATTCAGTAATCTTAAGCACTGCAGCACAGAAGAGAGATGCAGCAAAGGACAAACATATGGAAGGTAGAAAATTTAACTGTGTTTTTAGACAACTTGCATTCATTGTGTTTTCAGGAAGATGAGCCTTGCTGGAAATGACAGGCAATTTCTGATGGCTGACACATGGGAGAGACTGGTAGTATACAAAGGAAGAGCAAAGTACAGACAGGAGTCTAGCAATGGCTCCTGCTAAAAATTGCCAGGCTTCTCTTCTTCACTAGAAGCTCAGTGACCAAGACCTACAGAAAAACAGGTCACTCACCCAGCTTAAAGATGTAAAAGAGATTGGGCCAGCCATCATTATTTCCAACAAATTTATTGATCAATCATTCAGTTGTCTTCACTTAACCCTAAGATGAGTTCGCTTTCTCTTAGAACTGAGTAATCTCTTTTGTAGAGAAGAAGAGAAAGAGCTTAAATGGGGGCATGAATCTGGGACAGAGGGGAGTGTTGGGGGACAGGGGGGACTGGGAGGAGTAGGGAGGAGGAACTGCAGTCTGGATATATTGAGAACAAAACAAAAAGAAATTATTAACGGTGATACCTCAGTAAACAAAGAATTAATATAAAAAGCTTCAAAACTAAATGACCCCCACATTTTCAAATAAATAAATGAATGTATACAGTTAAAAAAAAAACACAAACAAAAATGGCCAATAATTTATTTTCAATGTTCAAATCCTGGAGATGTTTTTTTAATTAATTTTTTATTTTTTATATTAGTTACAGTTTATTTACTTTGTATCCCAGCTGTAGCCCCCTCATTCCCTCCCAATCCTGCCCTCCCTCCCTCATCTCCTCCCTTTCCCTCTCTAAATCCACTGATAGGAGAGGTCCTCCTCCCCTTCCATCTGACCCTAGCTTGTCAGGTCTCTTCAGGACTGGCTGCAATGTCCTCTTCTGTGGCCTAGCAAGGCTGCTCCTCCCTCAGGGTTTGGGGGCAAGCCAAAGAGCCAGGCATTGAGTTCATGTCAGAAACAGTACTGTTCCCTTACTAGGGTATCCCAAATTGGGTACTGAGCCTGACATGAGCTACATCCAAGCAGGGGTTCTAGGTTATATCCATGCATGGTCCTTGGTTGGAGAAACAGTCTCAGAAAAGGCCCCTGTGCCCAGATATATTTGGTCCTTGTGGAGCTCCTGTCCTCTCCAGGTCATACTAACTCCCCCTTCTTTCTATGACTCCCTGCACTCTACAAGAATAAAGCATTTACTACACACCACAAGAATTAGAGTTTGGAATCCCAGAACATACATAAAAAACTTAGAGGCTATAACAGCCCACCTGGGATTACAGTGCTCTTGAGAATGTGGGAAAAGACAGATTCTGATTCTCTCTTTGTGGGAGTATAAACTGGGAAGTAAGTTCAGAGGTATCTTTTTTAAAAAAGGGAAGGAAGGAAGGAAGGAAGGAAGGAAGGAAGGAAGGAAGGAAGTAAGGAAAGGAAGGAAGGAAAGGAAGGAAGGAAGGAAGGAAGGAAGGAAGGAAGGAAGGAAGGAAGGAAGGAAGGAAGGAAGGAAGGAGGAAAGGAAGAAAGGAAGAAAGAAAGAAAGGAAGGAAGGAAGAAGGAAGGAAGGAAGAAAGGAAGGAAGAAAGAAAGAAAGAAAGAAAGAAAGAAAGAAAGAAAGAAAGAAAGAAAGAAAGAAGGAAGGAAGAAAGAAGAAAGGAAGAAAGAAAGAAAGAAAGAAAGAAAGAAAGAAAGAAAGAAAGAAAGAAAGAAAGGAAGGAAGGAAGACAGACTAAATTTAAATGACTGTACTGTACTGATTTGGGCATATACCCAAAGTATTCTTAACTAACACACCATAACTATTTGCATAGCCATATTTCTTGCTACACTATTCACAATAGCTAAGAAATGGAATAAGATAGCTTTCCACAGATGAACACCTGAAAATAAAGTGTGGAACAAAAACCAGTGGTATTTTGTTAAGAAAAAGTGAAATCGTGAGATTTTTCAGGAGGCTGAATGGAACTCAAAACTGTTATATTAAACAAATAAACACAGGCTTATTAAGACAGACACCGTATATTTTCTCTTGTGTTTATACTCTCGCTTTTAATGTTTGTATATGTGTGTTCCGATGTGGATATAAGTCATGAAACTAGGAAGGGTGAGGATGAGGATGAAGTGATGTTTTAAGATAAAGTTGGAAAAGAGAGTGGTAGGATATTTGTGACAGGAAGTTGAAGTGGAAACGACTAAAGTTTGGGAAGAAGATCCTTCCAGCGGCTATTTACTGTCAATAACTCCTTGTTCTCAATATGCATTTTATAGTCATTTTCTCAGAGATGAAATATTACATCCTACAGGGAAGCTCTTTAAAAATTCAGGTTGTTCTTTCTACTGGTTAAAACTCAGTAAACAACTTAGAGGTTTAAGGAAACTCCCGAAACTGCCAAGATAAAATAGAGCTCTTCTTCCCCACATTTACAGAAACAGTAGAGTCTGCTGAGATGCACTCAGGAAGTTGAGATTTCTAGAAGACTTGGACCATCTAAGGTGTCTGGAGGACATCCAGACTGAATGAGATGTCTAGAACAGACACCCTCTGGCATGTGATACTGGCTCTAAATTGTGCAGTAGTCTCTAGGGTCCCAGCTTTCATGAGCCATCACCCATATTTGGACTTTTGGTGATGCAGGTATCTGAGTCATTTCCACTCCTGGACACAATCTCTCACCAATACTCTTGTCAGCAACCCTAATAAAACTCGGTCATTTACCAATGTGGACTTTGTTAGTGTTTTTACTTTAATCTGTTGTTGGTGCCTTATTTGAGATAGGTAGACATATGCTCACATCTCCTCAGAAATAATGTTACTCCGTAAAATGGGGTGGGGCCTGGAGAACAGCTGTGCTATCTAGGCTGGCATTTAGTTTGGCTCAGTGGGTACAAGTAGTTACAACTGTTGTGAGTTCCTGAATACAGTAGCCAGGCCATGCCCAGAAGAGAGCATTTTCCAACCCTCCTCCCTTTCCTCATGCTCCATCTTTTGCATTCTCTCCTCCTCTTCTGTGCAATAAAACACCCTATTCAGGGCTCAGCAATCGCTGTCCCCTGCTCACAGCACTTTGACCAGTCATGTCTTTGCTTTATGACTCACTGCAAAAGGAAACCCTCACTGACCAAGGTTAAAGCAGCCTGGGTCTATGGGTATAAATATAAATATTTAAATTTTTTCCTTAATATTTCTTAAAGTAGTGCTCTTTGACTTGATGCTTATTTACTAAAACAGCTATCAAAGAGACACAAAAGGAGAGTTATCTCATTTCAAAACCATCTCTCAGTATTTGTGGTTCTTTATTTTCTCATACCATACATATGAAAAAAAGAAAGATAAAGTATAATGGGCACTCAGCATATCAGGCAGATCTCTGATCTTTACAGAAAACAGAAACATCATAACACAGCACTCAAAGGTCATGATCTGATTCCCATGCTCACAGCATTTTGCTTAGAAGCCTGCACACTGGTGATACAGAGCAGTGGCATTTCCTTGGATGCCTTATGCCTTTTGTTTATCTTACTCTCTCATCATAAATATCTTTTACCACAGTAAACCCTGCCTTAAGGTCACTTAACAATTTTATCCATTTCTAGACTTAGCTGAGATTTATGTACCTTCTACAAGACTCTTTTATATAGCGCTTTCCCTTTCAGGAGTAACAGGTTTAATTCTTCCACTTAGCTAATATGATTATATTTAACTGACTACTCAAGCCTTGCTCTTATAGGATTTATCTTTCTGGTCACGATGTTTCTCAAATATAATAAATATATGACAGTTAAATGTGAATAAGTAAATAAGGATCAATAAATTATTTTAAGTGAACAGTCTGTGCCTGATACAGGAATTTGAAAATGCTGTGGAAAGTAGTGGCAAAAAAGCGAAGAAAAGAACAAGGAAAAACAGATGGCTACACTGATAAGACTGGATTTTGGTTTCTAAACTAAGGTATGTTATAATAGACACCGAGGGACAGACTCTTGGCAGCAATCTAAAAGGTCATTCAGATAATTAAAATACATACTTGACAAGGCTTGAAAAGAAAAATTTTTGAAGCTAAAATTTAAAGGTGAGGGAAATTAAAAGAAAAAGTATCAGATAAACTGCAATTATTAGTGAAAGGCAGATGACTAACAGGATGTGACAATAAGAAGAAAGGACTAAGGGAGAAATTGTAAAAGGCTAAATATGATCTAAATATATGATAGCTTTAAATAAATTTTTATATGATCTATCAATATGTGTAGAAGGTATACCAATAAAAATTATACATTAAAAATATTTAACTGGAGAAAGTAATAGTAAGATCCCCCTTACATATGTATTGGCCAAGAAATGTGTACAATATAAATGTTGATGAGTGTGTTCAAAATAATTTACATAAATGTGTGAGATTTTCCAGGAATAGATAATCTGAAAACAAAAATAACAACTCACGTTCAGTAGACAACTCTGCATCTCTAGGCATGTCTTATGCTCTGCTCTTACGGACAGTGACTAGGCAATCATAACCGCACAGTGAACCGCAGGCACAATTAACTGAAAATCACTGATGAAGAATACCATCAGTATTAGGTTAACTGGTTGGGAAACCTAACAAATTCAATGAAGACAATTACAAAAAGGTAAAAATGAACATGTGATAAGGATGCTAATATGGTTAGTAACTGCCTTCGTTTATCACATTTAGTATATTAGAAGTTATTATGAAGTTGATCTTAATATATAGATTATTTTATAGGTGAGATGACGATAAAATAGAGTCAAATTTAAATTCTCTGTAGAGGCTTATAGTCAATTGTTTTCAGAATTTAAAACTAGGATCACAACTTCAAGCTCAGGTACAGCTAATGTAGCTGTAGTCCAAAGAAAGCAAGAACTCTTCTAAGTCTGAAATTGATATTTGACTATTTTAAATATTTATTCTTATTTTGTTTTATGTGTGTCTGTGTGTGCTACTTGTGTGCATTTACCCATAAAGTTTAGGGTAGGGGTCCACAGAGACTAGAATACAGGTAGTCATGAACAACTGATGTGGTTGTTGGGAACCAAACTCAGGTCTTCTGAAAGAGCAGTAAGAGCTCTGGACAGCTACCTCAGCTTTCCAACTTTCAATTTTTGATCTTCTATGTGAAATAATTCTTAAGCCATATAACATTCATAGGTAACAAACACTGATAATGATATAAATAGAACAACAGCTACAGAAAACTTAGAAATTTCAAATGTTTTACACAAATCATCTTTCAATCAAAACGACGCCATAGATAGGTACTGCTTTACACTTACTTTATAGTGCAGATGCCAATGATCAAACTATGTTAAATAACTTGTGCATTTTTCCACTAAATCAAAGACTGAAGTCCTATAAAGAGTCACAATACACTGAGAAATAATACAGAAACGTGAAATGAAAAAATAGAAAATTTAGATGCAAGTTCTGTTATGATCACTATTGGAGAAATGTTAATTAATTTATTTTCTTTTCAACTTGCAGGGTTCTGATCTGAAAATTAAGAGGAGTGAATATGTAGTATGAATCAAGTTAAATAAATGTGTTCGTGATCTAAAAGCTGTGAAAAATCACTATATTCTTTGGATACTGAAATAAGTGCTGAAATTCCCATAATTATTCTTGACAAATTCTTTTGTCTAAGTAAAATCAGTTCAGAATACAGCAATGCATTAAGTCACAAGAGTAGTACAGAAAAGGAAAATAGAAAGAAAAATCTTCTTGTATTGGAAGTCAGTTTTCTCTCTGGACCATTCTCATTCCTTACAATACACCCATCTACTTTAAAGATGATAATGAAAAATCTGTCTATCTGTCTATCCATCTATCTGTCTATCTATCCATCTATCTATCCATCTATCCATCCATCCATCCATCTATCTATCCATCTATCTATCCATCTATCTATCCATCTATCTATTCATCTATCCATCCATCCATCCATCTATCTATCTATCCATCTATCTATCCATCTATCTATCCATCTATCTATTCATCTATCCATCCATCCATCCATCTATCCATCTATCTATCCATCTATCTATCCATCTATCTATCTATCTATCTATCCATCTATCTATCCATCTATCTATCCATCTATCTATCCATCTATCTATCTATCCATCTATCTATCCATCTATCTATCTATCCATCCATCCATCTATCTATCCATCTATCTATCTATCTATCTATCCATCTATCTATCCATCTATCCATCCATCCATCTATCTATCTATCTATCTATCTATCTATCTATCTATCTGTCTGTCTTCCTGTCTCTTTCTATCTCTCTTTCACCTCTTCCCCCTCACACATACCCTTAGACTTGTACAGACAGAGGATTTGAATCAAATGAAAATTGAATACTCACCCAAATAAATCATAGGACGTAAATTCTGTTTTCAAATGGGATGTGCTGTTTACTAGACATCAATGAGCAAAATGCACATCCGCAAATGAATAATTTATGACTCCTATTTAAAGGGTATTTTAATTTAACAAAATTCAAAATTAACCATAGACTTCATAAGTTAAACCACTGGTATTTGCACAGAGAAGCAAACAGATATGTCTGAAGGATAGCTATGATTCATTGTTCTTATTCAGACTTTGAATATTGGAAAATTCAGAGCTGATAATAAAACAGTACGAAAAAGAAAAAGCAAATAGAAATAGCTCTTCAGTTACCTTAGTAATAATCTTGCCAGGTGTTTAAATCCTGTTCATAGCTAAACACAATTTTATACTCATTATAAAACTGACATACTATTTCACACATGAGTTCTCCTGAATTTTAAAAACATTTACTGTTATCCACATCTCTGAGCTGAGTCTAAATGATGCTGTGGCAAAAGACGGATATACAGGAATTTTTCTCATTGATGTCCGAATCTTTGCACGTGGCTAGGTCTTTCCCCGAATTAACTAGTTACTAGTAACTATGACTAACAAGCCTACATAAATAACTAGCTGTGGGGGATTATGTGGATTAACCAGCTCCAGGTCACTGCAAAATGACAGACCATTCATTTGCAGCATCAGTGATGGTAGATGAGGGTGATCACCTATTTGTCCATGTTTGACAAAGAGCTCCAAGCGCAAAATTCCCAGTGATCATAGCACAGTCAACAGCCTTAGTTAACTCTAGTTCCTCAGTCACACCATCATTTATGTATATTTCTTCTTTTTATGATGGTTTCTTTGGTGGTGGTGTTCAGTTTATTTACTTTACATAAAAAGGGTGCCCCTCCCGCCTCTCCTCCCAGTACCTCCTTCCCCTCTCTCTTTCCCCCAGAACAGGGCAGTCCCTTCCCCCTGTATCAACCCTCCTCAGCACATCAAGTCACATCAGAACTGAGCACATCTTTATCCGCTGACGCCAGACAAGGCGGCCCTGCCAGGGGGCGTCAGACAAGGCAGCCCTGCCAGGGGGAAGTGATCCAAAAGCAGGCACAGAGTCCATGTTAGAAATAGTCACTGCCCACCACTCAACTCTCCAGGCAACCCACGTGAAGACCAAGCCACCCATTCGCCACGTCCGCGCAGGGGGCCTCAGTCCAGACCATGCCTGCTCCTTAGTTGATGTCTCAGTCTCTGTAAGCCCCCATAGGTCTGGGTTAGCTGTCTCTGTTGGTCGTTCTGTGAGATGTCTGTCCCTTCCAGGTCCTTCCATCTTTCCCCAACACTTCCACAGGAGCCCGCTCTGCCCCATGCTTGGCTGCAAGTCCCAGCATCTCTCTCCATCTCCTGCTGGCTGGAGCCTCCCAGACCACAGTTAAGTTAGGCTTCTGTCTGCAAGCATAGCAGAGCATCATTAATAGTGTTAGAGGCTGGCTTTCCGCCACGGCGTGGGGCTCAGGTTGGGCCCGATCACTGGCTGGACATTCCCTCAATTTCTATTTCCTCTTCATCCCTTCTTGTACGCAGAGTAATTTGGGGGTCAAAGGTTGTGTCGGTGGGTTGTTGCTCCCCTCCGTCACTAGTCCTGCCTGGCTAACAGGTGGGCATTTCAGCGTTCATGTCCCACCTGTTAGGAGTCTCAGCTAGAGTCTCACCCATAGCCTCCCAGGAGCCCATCCTTTAGCAGAGCTCCAGATTGACAAAGGATGCCCCTTCTTGTTCCCAGCCCTCTCACCTCCCACCCCTATTCTCATCTGATCCTCACTCCTGTTTTTCTCTCTATTCCATCTCTTGTGCAGTTCCCTCTCTTCATCCTCTTTTGCTATCTATTTTATTTTCCCTTCTGAGAGACATTCCGACACCCTTCCTTGGGCCCACCTTGCTACTTAGGTTCTTTGGATCTGCACATTGTGCTATGGTTATCCTGTACTACAGGTCTAATACCCCCCCATAGGTGAGTACACACTGTGTGTGTATTTCTGGGTTTAGGATACCTCACTCCTGATGATTTTTTCTACTTCCATCCATTTGCCTACAAATTTCATGATTTATTTTTATTTTTTAAATAGCTGAGCAGTATCCGATTGTGTAAATGTACCACAATTTCTGTATCCATTCTTTGGTTGATGGACATCTAGTTTTTTTTCCAGTTTCTGGCTATTTCTAATAAAGCTGTTAATTCATTGGCATAGGAGACAACTTCTTAAACAGAAAACCAACAGCATAGGCTCTGAGAACAATTAATAAATAGGATCTCATGAAACTGAGAAGCCCCTGTAAATCAAAGGTTGTTATCAATAAAATAAAACAACAGCCAAAAGATTGGGAAAATATCTTCACCAACCCTATATCAGATAAAGGTCTAATATCTAAAAACTACAAAGAACTTAAGAAATTAAACATCAACAAATCAAATAATCCAATTTAAAAAAATAGAGCTAAACTGAGAATTCATGACAGAGGAATCTTGAAACATTTAAAGAAATGCTCAGTGTCCTTAGTCATCAGAGAAATGAAAATCAAAACGACCCTAAGATTCCATCTTACACCAGTCAGAATGGCTAAGATCAAAAACTCAAGTGACAGCACATGCTGGAGAGGATGTGGAGAAAGGGGAACCCTCCTCCATTGCTGGTAAGAGCGCAAGGTTGTACAACCTCTCTGGAAATCAATCTGGACCCAGCTATAGTGCTCCTAGACATATATCCAAAAGATGCTCCACCACACAACAAGGACATTTGCTCAACATCATTACTTATAACTTATTTGATCAAAGCAACCCAGTAAGTATCTCCCCCACAAATAATAACTCCAATGAGGTCATGTAGACAAAGTTATCGACTGCCTAATATGTAGCACAGAGGGTGTATTTTAAGGTAGGAATAGAATTGTCTCTGTAGAAAAATAGACCTAAACATTTAATAATGTTTCAATAATTCTGCTTGAATAAATTTATGCTTGTTTTTGACTCATTCTCACAATCTTTACAGCAAATGATGAGAGTCAGGAAAGCATCTATTGAGGCTCCCTACACATACATACCAATATAGCACATACTGAGGTTTCTTTTCATCACACTCCTTTTCTTCCAAAAACCATTCATACCTTCTCCATCCAATTGCTAAGCCCTCGGTATTTACTAGAGCATACTCTTGTTTTGGGAAACAAGTGAGGAGTGAAATAAATTACATACTTGCCTCCAAGAAATGCATGCAATTGGAGAAGCAATTCTCTCATGGACAACAAGATACAGAGCTTAGAAAGGGCATCTAGCATGCCAATTAAGAGGGTAGGTTCAGCAACAACAGCTTGGAACAATGGACAATGCTGTCAGTGTGTGTGGGGGCATATTAATTGAACAAACTATGGGTTTTATTAACATTTTCATTCATGAATATAACATGCTTCTATTTCATGTCCCCCACTTATTACGGTAACTGTTTTTGAAAGAGGCTAAATGACAGGCAGCAATTCTGAAAAGAGGAACTCAAGCTGGAATAAATGGGTGGAGAGAAGAAGAAAGAGATATCTGTGGATAGCATGCACGATTCAAGCATGATGTAATTCTGTAACCCACCATTAGCTTAAATATAACATGATTTAGATTCAGACTGGTAAGAAAGTGTAGATTTAAAGAAAAAAACTTATCATAGGAAATTACATTTGGTGCTCAAAACAGGAGAAAATTCACACAGTTTGATATATATGTACACACACACATGCTCAATTGGTTTGAGAACTTCCTTTCAGGCCATCACCTCAGGACTAGATTCAACACTGGTAGAAGATCATGTTAAAAATTTCAAATATTAAAACTGTAGGTGTGTAGCCAGGCTTTTTTGGCTACTTTATTGGGTTCTTATATCTTTCACCCTTCACCCCAATTTCTTTTTTATTTTTTGGAAGAATTCCATTTATTGTGGATGCATTTTCACAATATATTTTATTGCAGCAATCAATTATCAGTGAAAAATGTCAAGTGTTAAGAGCATGTTTAACAATGGCAGATTCACAGAACATGCTAGTCAGCTTTCAGCTTCCCCTCTTAAAGATGACAGAGAGCTGTAATCCAAGTAAATGAGGAATTTGTTTTTTCAAAGATTAAATCTAGACAGAACAGAATTCTACCCTAAAACTCATGTCATCCAAATTTGGAATAAAATGTAGGACCAAAGTATTCTTTTCACAACTTGGAACTTTCTTAAAGGCTTAACAACAAAGGGCCTATAAAATAGTAGAAGGCCTTTGTTAACACAACCATGACCCCTCACCATCCACCTTAACTCGAACTTTGATCCATTTTACTCCAGTGATGGAAGTCATTTCCATAGGTGTGCCATGTGCACTCTATTTATCTTATCATAGACTTGTGTCTACTCTGTCGTGGGTAGATGACTTGGGTAGTCTTAGTGGCTTTCCTTTGGCCCAAGTTTGCTAGAAGCTAGGGAATCTAACTAACTTTTACTAATTTGTGAGAAAAATAAACTTTTCAAGATAGTGGTCACCCCTCAAGCCAACTCTTCCCTCTTGAAGGGAAATATGTGGACTAGGAAATAGTTATTTTGGACGCTCTCCCAGTGTGGAAGGAATGGAGATTAAGATAATTTTGGTTAAGTCAGCTGAGGTATGAGTTTGTACAATGACACTGTATGCACAGAATGTTCTATATAAGAACATTTTGTAAGGCACTAGAGTACCCAACACTCGGTTGAGAGAAGGTTATAGGGAAAGGGGGGCATAGCTCTCAGAGATTACTTCCTGCTGATTAAGGAATCAAGTTCTCTGGGGCAAGTCCAGTCTTAACATCTCCAGCCAGCAATGCAGCGATCTAACAAGAGCAAACACAGCAGCAGGAGCAGGGGAACAGCAGCTGCCACAGGCCCCCGAGGGACTCTCACATTTATACCCTCTACAGAGTCCCCAGAATTCCAAATGTAACTATCTGCAGCTGGCCAAAACGATGTCCCTCCTAGAACACTAGATAAATCACAGTTGCCTGCAGTGGACAACCTGAGGCAGCCCCCTATCCCACACCTGGGATAAAAACAAAAATGTATTCACATAGCATAGCCAGAATTCCCACCACAGAGGTGTCGTAAACCATTCCTAATAAAAATGTGTTAGAATTAAGACTCCTTAAAGAAGCATGAAAGTAAAGTAGATGCATATGTTTTCTCCTTTGTCTCTGCTGGCTTTTGGCTTCTCAGAAGCCTGTAGTAGCCTTCTTCATCAGCAGCTGCTGCTAAGACTTACTCCACACTCGTGGTACATGGAAGGCTGGGCTGGCAGAGGAAGGTGCACGTACCCTATGCACACTTGAAGTGACCGTGTGTGTGTAACAACTGTCTCATCTTCTGACCTTAAAGCTGACTGCTAGAATGTCAGGCTTACCCATGGAATGCTCATATCTGATATCAGTTCCTGTTTTAAAGGCAAAGTAGCCCTGATGGAATGTGGGACAATGAGTGAACTAAGTGTTTTCTTCTTTCAGGTAGGAGTGTAATAAAAGACAGGTGTTGCAGTTAATATAAAGGTATGGTCTAATAATATTTATTAGTTACCCTATAATTATTGTGGTGGTATTATCTAACCTGTTATCACAATCAATAGAAGACACAGACACCTGGTAGAATTTAGAATAGCCTTATTTCACTGGAACAAGGCAGATATTACATCCCAAACTTTATGTCCCAAACCCCCATCCCATGCCACGTGCTCCAGTAATTTCTATCAGGGCTACCTCCCATCCACAATCCCAAAATATTTACTAATGATCTTCCTCTGGGCCAATTTCCTCCATTCATGCCAATCCAGTCATGTGCTTCTGTCTGTGCTAGCCCATGGAGGCTTTCTCCTTCCTTCTTCCCCTGATACCTGTCTGCTTCCCCACTGCCACCTCCTTGATCCTTCTGTCCCTAAAGCCTGTTATCCTCTGCCACATCTACCTTCATCTGCTTTTTATTGGTCAAACAGAAAACAAGGACAGGTGTATGTGAGACTGTGCTCCTCGTAGCAGCAACCAGCTCTTGGGACCACTAATTACCATGAGCAGACCAAGCCCCAACAATGATGGGAGAACACAGAAGCAGAAGTAGGGGCATGACTTCTCTTCCTAATCAAAAAGTGGGTAAAAGAAGATACAAATTTTCCATGTAATATGTTAAAAGCTAATTTAATTCAAAATTACCCAGTGTGTGTTACAAAAGCATCAGATATATTTCTGATCATGATATTTTTTATTCATTATATTGAACACATTGGTTATATTTGAATCTCTAATTACGTTTTTAAATTTTTCCAAAGTAACGTGATATTCCTAATTACTAAACCAGAACAACCTGTTATAAAGATTTACATGAAAAGTTGTTAGAGAGAATTCTACTTATTATGAAGTAGCATCCTTGTACAAATAGAAACAGAACATTTTGGGCAAAAAGTAGAAGAAAAGCAATGCCAACAGATAACTGACTCAGGAGCCTCATGTGCTCAGTACATTTTGAGTAGTTGGCATATTGCATCTTGTTGAATCTTTATAATTTTGTGGTATTATCTTCAACTGAAAAATATGGAAGCTAAAGCAGAAATTGACATGACTTACCAAGTTTATGTAGCCAAAGGAGGCAAAGATTCAGACTCAATAATTCCACATTTATAGGTAAGATTTGAAAATTCTGCTTTACTTCTCTCTACTCCTGTCTACCTACAAATGTTTAGACAGTTTTCCTCAGTCCCAAAAGCTGTATCAGCACAGTATCACACTTAAGGCCAAGAAGTAGACACAAAAGGAGATGACAGAACTGAGACTTAGAAATATTAAGGAGAGAAGTGACTCGTGTGCGTGGTTTCCCACCTGAAGCTGTAGAACACCCACACAAGGTGACTGTGGGCTTTCCAAAGCATCAAAGCAGAGCAGAAAGGGCACCATTGACAGTGCTCATGCAGAGGGCTTGAGTCATGAAATTTCTCCACGTCCAGATAATGTGGTTACAAAGAAAGACAAAAGATTGACCTACATACAGTGACATGGCTACAGCTTTACTGACCAAGATCAGTTGTAGATACTCACTATGGTTCAGAGATCTCAAGTATTAGGGAACTCGGAATAAGATCAGGTCATCAATGACCTTGGACAAATCAGTAGGACAGACCATAGCTACAGCAGTTAAAATGCCAGCTGCAAAGAGATGAGACAGTGGCTGGGCCTCAAGCAAGAATAAGGCTGCCTCTTATTACTGTCAGAGTCCTTGAGAGTCAAGACTACAGCTCCAGGCCACGGAAGGTTGTTACTTGATTCTATATCAATGAAGGTCAAAATAGGTATACACACAGAAATTATTTTAGTAAAAAATAATGGAGTTGTCAATTTTGTTGTTTCATTCTGCATCACGTGTGTATTACACCGGACAGTGAAAGAATGAAATTATTTTTATCTCAGCTATGTTACCTTGTGCATGACCATCTGAACACTCCTGGATAGAGCAGCATGCTCTCGAGTCGAACTGATATTAATCAAGCTTAGCCACTCGCTAATAGGGCCAGCTTTCTTTCCCACTAGCTCCAGGTTAATGTTCACGTTAACATGGGGAAATCCAGGCCATGAGATTATTTTGGCCAACATCCACTTATTTATACTAGAGTTTAGTATGAGAAGCAATTTCCTAGTAAGATGCAAATAACCAAAACCAGAACTATTAATAAAAATCCATTATTTTTATCCTAAGGTGAGAGTAAAAAATTCGCAAAAGAAGCACTTTGCATTCTTAAAGGTCTCTTCAAAGACTTTTTAAGTTGTTCCATTCTACCTGATTAACCTTAAGGGACATCACTTCCTGCTCCTATTCAGGTGTCTAGCACAACAGATAGAAAATCCACATCACATTTTAATCAGTTGCTCTGAAATGACATCAATATTGTACCAACATAAATAAAGTAAGCTGTTTAAATTCATGTTCTATCAACACCGCTTGCTGTAAGATTTAATATCTGATTATCTGATAAGGATTTTCAAGTCCTTTCATTCAGAAAATACTAGAAGCCTCATGTCAGGTCCAGGCTTCATTCAGAGCAGTTATCATATTTTTTTCCCCTTCGCCAGCTGTCCGTTTCCAGCTATAAAAACTAGAAGCTTGTTCCAGTCACATAGAATCCGGTACAGATAGGGCAAATATGCATAAAGAACTGAGGCGAATCACACACCATGAACAGACACATGTGACTCCTCAGAAATTAACATTTTCCCAAAGGTCCATGAGCTGTAGCAATATGAAGCTTGACTTCGTAAGAAGAATATATATGACTTGCCATTCTAATGTGTAGCTATATATTTGTTGGCTTCTGTTGGTGCCAGGAATTAATGTCCACTCGATGTCTCAGAAATGTCTCAATCCTTAGAAAGAATTATCTAAGGATACAAACTTTTACAATATTTAGTCATGTTGTAATCTTTGTCATTTCACATCCAGTTAAGTATAGCTATTGTGGCCATAAGTCCACATCTTCAAGCAAACACCATCCAAAAGGGGAATAACCTTATGAAATTTCCTCAGAAAAGAACATGGAGGAGCTAGAGAGATATATCAGAGCTTACAAGTGCTCTTGCTGTTGTAGAGAGCCTGGGTTTGGCTTTAGAACCGACATAGTGACTCACAGCTCCCGAGAACTCCAGCTCCAAGGGAATCTAATGCCCTCTTCTGCTGTCTACAAACTCTACCGTGCATATGGTATACACACATACTCGCAAATATATATATATACATATTTATATATACATATTTCAAAAAGAATATGGAAACTGTAGCTATTGTGAACTCAATACTCCTTTCCAGTCTACCTCGGTGTGAGGACCTGTCAAGAACTGTAGGATCTGAGAGATTAACCTACTTGCAATCAGCTCATTCACCTGCCATAACTTCCTCAATGAAGAGGAGCAGCATATCTTGGTAGGAGAAATCCCAAACTTGGGAAGCTTTTCTCTTTTTAAATAAACCATAATCCTACATAAACTCATACTAAGAGGGAAATAGTATCTTGATTATACTGGATAGAAAATGAACAAGAGTTTCAGCTTTGTTGTATTTTTAACATATTATTATTATTATTACTATTATTATTATTTATTCACTTTGTCTCCTGGGGCTGTAGCCCAATCCTTTGTCTCCTCCCAGTCCCACCCTCCCTCACTCTTTCTCCCCTATGCCTCTCCCCTAGTCCACTAGGGGAGGTCCTCCTCCCTACTATCTGACCAAAGCCAATCAGGTCTCATCAGGACTGTTTGGATCCTCTTTCGCTGTGGCCTAGAAAAGCCACCTCGCCGGGGGAAGGTTATCGAAGAGTCGCCACTGAGTTCATGGCAGACACTGCACCTGCTCGCCTTGCTAGAAACACCCATAGAGACTGAGTTGCCCATGGGCTGCATCTGAGCAGGGGTCTAGGCCCTCTCCCTGTACGGTCCTTGGTTGAGTCATCAGTCTCTGCAAGACCCCCTTGACCCATATTGTTTTGGCTCTGTTGGTCTCCTTGTGGAGCTCCTGTTCCTTCCACACCTTTCTATCTCTTCTTTCTTCATAAGATTCCCTGTGCAATGCCCAAAGCTTTCATGAAATTTGCAGGCAAATGATGGAACTAGAAACACTCATCCTGAATGAGGTAACCCGGAAGCAGAAAGACACACATAGAATATACTCACTTATAAGTGGATAGTAGACATATAATAAAGGATAAACATACTAACATCTATAGTTCTAAAGAATCTAAACAAGAAGGACCCTTGTTAAGGGAAGATCCTTAATTCTCATTCAGAAGGGCAAACATGATAGACATTGGAAGTGGGAGAAAACAGGGAACAGGACAGGAGCCTCCCACAGAGGGCCTCTGAAAGACTCTCCCAGCAGGGTATTGAAGCAGAGGCTGAGACTCACAGCTTTGTTGTCTTCCAACATCATTTCCCAGCAAACATCCTAGAGAATCAGATCAAGAATAAAGCATTTAAGAACCTTTGGCTGCACGCATACAGACATACATGAGAACTGTTTCCAAGGTGACCCTGACTCAAAGGATGATAAATATTATCTGAGGAACATGATTAAGCAGGCAGCATTACAAACATGAACCATGTGATCTGTGTGCGAAAGCTGAAAACTCCAGGGGATCCCCCCCTCAGGTACCAAGAGGGCCCTTCCCACTCCAAGGCATCTACCAGAGTTGGTCTTCAGCTACTCACTGCTTCTCATTAGTGGCTTTGTGATAAACTACTGAGAAAACTGATAGGTCCTGGAAATGAAGCCCCCGCCCTTTTCTGCCAGCTCAGCATTCACTTAACTCTTTCTTGGGGTCAAGGGAGTTTGTTAAGTTTATCGTTGAGGCTGGACTTCAAGACTTGGAATTATTATTGCCCATCCCAACTCTTCTATGACAGTCCATTTGGCTGTAATGAAATAGATAGGCCATGCTAGCTTGGTTGTTGTTTTGTTGTTGATATTGTTTTTGTTCTTGTTGTTTCTTCAACTATGAACAAGCTAAAGTTTTTTGGTTTGTTTTGTTTTTCTGGGAAGAGGGGCCTCAGCTGAGAAAATGCCTCCACTAGATTGCCTATAGGAAAATCTGTTGGGTATTTTCTTGATTAATTTTTGGCATAGGAAAGCCCAGCCCAACTGGACAAAGTACTACAGGCCTCTAATGATGGCTAAGAGGAGAGTTAGCCTTTCCCTGGAATAAGCCCCACTTAATGGTTGCCCAGTGCACACTAGTCAGCCTTTTAACCATTTTCACCAACAGCCAAGCCACTCGGCACGCTTCAGTTACAGATATTTGTGCATATACATGCACACAAGCCTCTAAAAAGGAAAGAGAAAAGAGACCACCAAGCTGACAATGAGGAGCAAATACGGGAAAAGTTGAAGGGAGGGAAATAGGAGGGGCTGGAACAAGACCGAACCTGCCTCTAGGTCCCTGCCTTGACCTCATTCTGACTTCCCTGCAGGATGGAGCTGATAGTGTTTTATTGCCGGGAGAACGAGCAAGCTAGAACACAGGCACAGTTGTTTATAAGGGTGCTATTTTTTTCTGATCACAGTTTTGGAAGAAAAAGTACATCCAGAGTAGTGATGGTTCTGACAACACTTCAAAAGAAATCACATATGGGAAGAGGAAGACGGCGAGTCCAGCCCAGGTTTATGAAAAGTGAAATGTTTGTAAGATCCTAAGGGTCCTAGGGAATCTACCTCGGTCTCTAAGGCAGGAGCTCCCCCACCCCGGACTAAGGGCGGGGCTTCGCTAGGCCACACCCCTTACAGCTTCTCCATCACCGCCTATTGCCACACTGTGGCCAAGTTCCTAATTCACTGAACTTGAGGGCACGCAAACTATCCCAAGCCATAGCATTTACCACAGTATAAAAGTATGAGAATTGGGATTGTCTGCACTCATATATCAATAATGTCATTGTTGCTTGTTAAGTGGTTATTAATATTTAATATTGATTCATATAGTTATTAAGGCAGCAGGTATTCCTTAACCTGCTGTGATATAATAAAGGACTCAGAAATCTGTTAGATTTTTGATAAGCCTTTATGCACTGGGACTGGGCAGATATTAACCCTCTAAGCCATCTTGTCTACTTCCCATTCCAAAACCCGTAGAAACACATGTTCTCCATCTGGTGAGCTTCCCTCCATCACGCCAGTCCTCAGAGCAAGGTCCTCCCTACCACGTGATGATAATTCACACTAACTGTAAGAACCTGCTCCCCTCCCCTCTGTCCTCTCTCTCTTCATGGTCCTTCTCAGACCCCCAAAACCCAGAACCTAGGCTCCACCTACCTCTCTCCTGCCCAGCCCAGCTTTAGGCAACTTTGTTTGCCAATCAGGGACACTTTGGTAGTCAAGGTTTACCCCACATCACATATACTGGAGAATTTGCTCATAAGCATCTTGGGGAGCAAGCAATTAACATGTGTTTACATAGTAGCCCACATCAACCCCAACAATTACTAAATTAAATTTTCATCACCAGACTCTTTCAATTGGTAGAACGTAAACATCTCATTAGATGTACTTCTTAAAATATTCATATATGCAAGTATTGTATATGTATTATATGTACATGCCTATGTGTGTATATGCAAATGTGTATTATACATGCCTGTACCAGCATCAATTTGATTTAAAAATCTTTAAGTCCACATTTTGGTTTTATTAAACGGAATCTGAATTGAGGCTTTGCCTATATTAGTTAAAATTGTTATGCTGTGTCTTCAAAATGTACTGGTAATGTTTTTATGTCACTTGAGGTAAGACAACTTTTTTCAATGACCTTATTACTTTTTACTATACCTAGACATTTTATAACACTTAAGGATCTTTCCAGCTGCATTGAAAAAAAAGGGGGTCACAGCATTTTTCAAAACAGAACTTTAAAAGAGTGAATGGCTTCACAGCCCTTTTAGACACACAAATGAATAAAACGTGATTGGCTGTGCCAAAGCTAAGAAACATCAAGCCATAAAGAATTAGGATTGTCTCTGACATGAACTCAGTGGCTGGCTCTTTGGTCGCCTCCCCCTGACGGGGGAGCAGCCTTGCCAAGCCACAAAGGAAGATGATGCAGCCAGTCCTGAAGACACTTGATAAGCTAGGGTCAGATGGAAGGGGAGGAGGACCTCCCCTGTCAGTGGACTTGGAGAGGGGCATGGAAGGAGATGGGGGAGGGAGAGTGGGATTGGGAGGGAATGAGAGAGGGGGTTATAGCTGGGATACAAAGTGAATAAACTGTAATTACTATAAAATTTTGAAAATAAAAAAAAAAGAATTAGATAGTCACCTTCTAAAAGACTGTTAAAATAAATATATGCGAGACTGAAGGATTGTCTAAGAAGTAACCCTTAGTAAAAGCAAAGCACATTAGAAGGTTTGGGAAACCACAAGAGGAAATGAAATGTGATCCTAAGTGTGACTCTGTATTTTACATTAGCTCTACAGAGCCATGACAGAGAAAGAATGTGAATCTCCACTGCACCAAATCAGAGTAAGAAAAAGCTGCTCTTTGCTTCAGCATGCATGAACCCGCTGGCCGCGATGTAGGCATCAGGCCCTACCTCAGAACCACTATTTGGACAAAATGGTGAAGTATTAGCAGATGTCTGACTACTGCGTGTTACTTAATCCAAGTCTTTTCTGTCCCCTGGATTCAGGCTTTGTTACTCCCCACGATTTTGTTCTTTTAACACACACTTCTCCTGGCCTTTTTTCCACAATTTGCAGTCCTTATCCCTGACATGAAATTGAATGCCATAAATGGTTTTAAAATACAAACTGCTTTTGGGACCAAAGTTTAAATACTGTAGGTGTTTGTGATTTAAATCACCTGCAACAAAGGCAACTTCTGTCAATCACCCAAGGTGAAAGAAATTACTCTTTCCTTTCAGGCTTTTGAAATCTCAGCACCTTCACTGGCAGTAATGATTAAAATGAAAATTATAATTTAATTCAGGGGGGGTAGGCAATTTTATTAGATAAATCTTACATTGTGCTGTAAAATTTATTTGTTGAGTGAATAATTGATAGAGTTAACATAATTTGAATGAAGAAGAAAAAATTAGAAAAGAAAAAAGACAAATATAAGCAAAAACAGAAATTTAAAAAAAAATAATAAAGTAAAATGGGCCACATATCCAATGGAAAGAGCAAAGAGGTTTTTTATACAAATCAACTTGAAAATTTGGTCTTCATCAATATGAGTAGAGGTTAATATTAATATTAAAAATTCACTAATAATTTAATTTTGTGAATAGTACTTACTTAAAATCAAAACTTTGAAATTATAAACCTCTACAGAGTGCTTCACTGATGAGATCTGGGCTGAAGCGTGTCTATGAAGGTATATGTAAAGTGTTTTCAGCTAACGTATTTTGATCATATCACCTTCCCACACTCCTCTCCGCTCACATCCTTCCCATCCCCCGCCAACTGCACATTCTTTATCTTTCTTCAAGACAAACAACAAACAAAAAAATGAAAACAAAACTATCAGGTGAAAAATATTAACAAAAACATGTTAAAACAAAACAATGAGCCCACTACAATAAATGAACAAATAAATAAATAAATAAAATGCTGGCTCCGATTTGTGATGGCGAACCATTCCTGGGAATGGGGCCGCCTTGCTCTATCCAGTAACACATCACTGTGGAACAGAATTTCCCTTTCCCAGCAGGTATCAATTGCAAACAGCAACTTGCTTAGGGGTGGGATTTTGTTTCCACTTCCCCTTCCCAGTGCTGGGATGTTTCTATTGAAGCTTACTCGGTCCTTGCCCCCCCGCCCCCCCGCACGTTGTCCAGTTGTGTGAGCCTGTCTACCACACGAAGCTGATCAGGGGAGTTTGAGTTAGGCACTGGTGTAGGGCATAATGGTGTAGTATCAGAAGTCATTGTATTGCTATGTTCCTTCAGCAGAATAGTAGCAGAGGGTTTCTCCAGACCCACGACCTACCAAGTCTCCACGGAAAACTCAAATGTTTATAATCAAAATGAAGAATTGAAGGCAAAAATGCTTCTGATATGCTAAAGGAGACAGCCGGTGTTAACAGAGGAGATACAGCTATGCTACGAACTACAGTTGTGATAAGAAATAAAGTAGGTCTCAATGGAGGAGCTATAGTTATGTAAAGATCCAGACAGTCCTGATGAGACCTAATAGAACAGGGTCAGATAGTAGGGAAGGAGGACCTCTCCTATCAGTGGACTAGGGGAGGGGGAAGAGGAAGGGAGGGTGGGACCAGGAGGAGATGAAGGAGGAGGCTACAGCTGGAATACAAAGGTAAATTATAAACATAATAATAATAATGATAATAATTTTGGAAAGTTTAAGCTGATTATAACATATATAAGTATGTATATATATATATATGTATATATGTATATACTCACTATCAGCTGTAAAGAAAAATAAAATTTGGATCAAACTAAAAAAGATTATACTGAATGAGGTAATCCAGGCCCCAAAAAAGAAACATCCTTCCCTCTCGTCAGAGGTTCCTAGCTTCAAATCAACAGATGTGAGTGTGTATCCTGGAGTAGCTACAGAAACTAGAAAAGTGAAAAGGTACCATTGCCAAAAGAAGGATGTGAGGGGCCAATAGAGAAGGAACGAGCAGGAACCCTAGCCAGCTACCCGGGACCATCAAAGTCATGGATCTTAGATGGGAACCGACAACTGCCACTTTACTAAATCATCATGTCTTTTTTTTATTTTATTACACTTTATTCACTTTGTATCCCCCCTGTGGTTCCCTCCCTCCTCCTGTCCCAATCCCTCCCTTCCTCCACCCTCTGCACGCATGCCTCTCCCCAAGTCCACTGATAGGGAAGGTCTTCTTTTCCTTCCTTCTGATCCTAGTCAATTAGGTCCATTCAAGAGTGGCTGCAGTGTCTTCTTCTATGGCCTGGTAATGCTGCTTTCCCCTCAGGAGGAGGTAATTAAAGAGCAGGCCAATCAGTTCATGTCAGAGACAGTCCCTGTTCCTATTACAATGGAACCCACTTGGATACTGAACTGCCATGGGCTACATCTGTGCAGGGGTCTTAGGTTATCTCCATGCATAGTCCTTGGTTGGAATAGCAGTTTCAGGAAAGACCCCTGTGCTCAGATTTTTGGTTCTGTTGCTCTCCTTGTGGAGTTCCTGTCCTCTCCGGATCTTACTGTTTCCCATTGCTTTCCTAAGATTCCCTGCACTCTGCCCAAAGGTTGCCCATAAGTCTCAGCATCTATACTGATAGTCTGCAGGGCAGAGCTTTTCAGAGGTCCTCTGTGTCAGGCTCCTGACTTGTACCCTCTTTTCTCCTTCTTCTGATGTCCATCCTCTTTGCGTTTCTGGATAGGAATTGAGCATTTTAGCAAGAGTCCTCCCTCTTGATTACTTTCTTTAGGTGTACAGATTTTAGTAGGTTTATCCTATATTATATGTCTATATGAGTGAATGTGCATCTTTCTGCTTCTGGGATAGCTCACTCAGGATGATCTTTTCCAGATCCCACCATTTACCTGCAAATTTCATGATTTCCTTGTTTTTTATTGCTCAGTAATATTCCATTGTGTAGATATACCACAATTTGTGCATCCATTCCTCCACTGAGGGGCATCTGGGCTGTTTCCAGCTTCTGGCTATTACAAATAAGGCTGCTACAAACATGGTTGAGCAAATGTTCTTATTGTGTACTTGAGAATCTTTTGGGTATATGCCTAGAAGTGGTATAGCTGGATCTTGAGGAAGCGCTATTCCTAGTTGTCTGAGAAAGCGCCAGATTGATTTCTAGAGTGGTTGTACAAGTTTGCATTCCCACCAGCAGTGGAGAAGGGTTCCCCTCTCTCCACAACCTCTCCAGCATGTGTTGTCTCTTGAGTTTTTTATCTTAGCCATTCTGAATAAATCATCATAATTCTTAACTACCTTACACATATTTCCCTTATTATAACAGATAAGTATAGTTATTACCTGTCATCATAGAAACTTCACTTTGTAAAAAACGAAACCTTTATTACAAAAAACCAAACAAACGTGTTTTGACCTATTCATATCCAGTTCTTCCTAGAATCTCTTTTTGTATATACCCAACTTTGTGTCCTTTTATTGAAACCCCTAGAGAGCAACTTGCTCTGCTCCAAATATTGCTGGCTGTGTCCATGGTCCTCCCCTAGAAAACTGTCAATTTAATAGGCGGTACAGTCAGAGAGAACACTTATCCCATCTTCCCCAGTGGCTAACAATTTCCAGTCATTCCGTTGCCCAACTCACCTTTCCATGGTGGGGTTTGGTTTGGCACATGTTTTGCACATACTGTCACAATCACAGTGAGGAATGTCATACATTCCTGCTCTGATTTTTCCTTGTGGTCCTGCAGTCCTTATTTTCCATCAGTTGCTATACCTTGGGCCTTGGGAGGAGCTTGCACCTTTACATACAATGTGTATATGTATATACGCACATTGCAACATGCGTGTGTATATGAGAGAGAGAGAGAGAGGGAGGATTCTGAAGCTCCCTATTCTCTAGATGGTCATCTAGATAAATGAACAATAGAAATGGGGAATATTCACATACTAGAATAGCACTCAATAATTATGTTACTCAGGTAAATGGATGGATTGTTTTTAGTGAGGTAATCTAAACCCAGAACGACAAATGTCACAAATTTTCCTCATTTGAATCTTGAGATATATTTCATTTGGAACACCTGTAGAGATGAGAACATTACTAAGGAATTACAGGAACTCAAGCTCCTGCTGCTAGGGGACCCACATGAAGACCAAACTGCCCATCTGTTACATGTGTGCAGGTGGCTAATAGCCACTTATAGCCCATCCTGCGCATTCTCTCTGACTGTTGTTGCAGTCTCTGTGAGCCGCAGTGGGCTCTGGGTAGTTGATTCTGTAGACTTTTTCTGTGGTGTCCTTGACCTCTCTGGCTCCTTCAGTCCTTCCTCCTCCAAAAATTCCTCAAGCTTCAACTAAAGTTTGGCTGTTGGACTCTGCATCTGTTTCCATCAGCTGCTGGGTGAAGCCTCTCAGAGGACAGTTATGCTAGGCTCCTGTCTGCAAATATAGAAGAGGGTCATCAACAGCATCAGGGGTATGCTCTCCCTCACAGCATCGGTCTCAAGGTGGACCAGCCATTATTTGGCCATTCCCTCAATTTCTGATCCTTTGTGTTTCTACACATTGGATAGGCAGGAAAACCTGGGGATGGAAGGTTTTGCGGCTGGGTGCGTGCCCCACCCATCTACTGGAGTCTTGCCTGGTTAAGTGAGGTAGCCATTTCAGACTATACCCCTATAACTAGGAGACTAAGCAAGGGTCACTGTCATAGGTTCCTGGGAGTTTCCATTGTCCTAGGTTTCTAGCTCATCCCAGAGACAAGCCCCAAGCAATACCAGTTCCACCTCTGACCTCCCCACACTTGATCCCTCCTGTTCCCCTCCTTCCCCCTCTCCCACCAAGTTACCTCCCTCCTTCCACCCCTGATGTCTGTTTTCCTTCCCATTCTCAATGAGATTCAAGCATCTTCCTTAGGACCTCCTTGTCACTTAGCTTCTTTGGGTCTGTGGACTGCAGCATGGTTATCCTGCACTTTATGGCTAACAGCCACTTATAAGTGAGTACATACCATGATTGTCTTTCTGGGCCTGGATTACCTCACTCAGGATGATCTTTTGTAGTTCCATCCATTTGTCTGCAAATTCCATAATCTCATAATTTTTAAAAGCTGATTAATATTCCATTGTGTAAATGTGATATATTTTCTTATCCATTCCATGTCTTGAGGGACATCTAGATTATTTCCAGTTTGGGGCTATTATGAATAAATATGTTATGAATATAATTGAGCAAGTGTCCTTGTGGAACGGTGGAGCATTATTTGGGTATTTTCCCAGGAATGGTATAGCTGAGCCTTGAGGTAAAACTATTCCCAATTTTCTGAGAAACCACCAAATTGATTTTCAAAGTGGTTGTACAAGTCTGCACTCCCACCAGCAGTGGAGGAGGGTTCCCCTTGCTCCACATCCTGGCCAGCATGAGCTGTCCCTGAGATTTCTTATTCACTGAGATTTATTCACAGCTTTATCACAGTCACCCTCCCTCCTCTTCCCCCAGTTCCACCCTCACACCCCTCACCCACTCCTCCATAACCTTATCATCAGAGAAGGGGAAGACCTTACCAACTGACCCTGGCACATCAAGTCACAACAGAACTAGCCACATCCCCTTCCTTCTTAGGCCAGACAAGGCAGCCCAGCTATGTGAAAGGATCCAGAGGTAGGCAACAGAATCAGATAGAGCCCACACTCTGATTGTTGGGAGACCCACATGAAGAACAAGCTGCATATCTGCTACGTATGAGTAGTGGTAAATATTCTGATGGGTGTAAGATGGAGTCTCAGACTCATTTTGATTGGCATTTTCCTGAAATTTCTTTACGTGGTTCTCAGATTGTTGAAGGTTGGTATGATGCTGGCACTTACAATCTGGCACTTAAGATCTGGTTACTGCCCACCAAATGCACCCATCCTTTTTTTTTTTTTTTTCAAATTTACCTAAAACATTGTACCCGACTGGTTCATTCAGTGGCCTATATCTGGGCAAGGCACAATGTTATAGCTGTGGATAGATTCCCAAGCTTTTGAGGACAAAAGAATCACCAGAATCAGGGGATAGACAAGAGAGGAAGAAGATAGATGCTGATGGGTTAGCCTGGAGAAGAAACCACATGGGCTGGGAGGAAGGACTCCAATAATTGTGTGAAAAGGACCAGATGAAGAATAAAAGCAAGTAGTTATAATATTATGGATGGCAGAGAGGGTGGTTAAGGAGGATGACATTGGGTGGGGCGAGGACAGGGATGGGGAAATGATTCAGGCAGTGTAGGTAGGAAGGTCTGTCCAGCAAAAAGTAAACAAGGCACTGTAAAATCTAGCCATGTCTGTCTTATTATTTGTGATAGCGGATTAGATAATACGCTATCCTCAGGCTAATAATAAATGTTATATAGCCCAACAGCTAGTATATATATATATATATATATATATATATATATATATATATATATATATATATATAACAACATCAGCCATTAGAGATTCCTTTTTGACAATTCTCCATTTAGTTCTCTACCACACTTTTTAATTGGGTTATTTGGTTTGTTAATGCCTAAGTTCTTGATTTCTTTATTTATGTACATATTGATATATGTCAGATGTAGGGTTAGTGAAGATTTTGTCCCATTTTATAGGCTGCCAATTTGTTCTTTTGTCCTTTGACAGACAGTATCTTTTGCTTCACAGATGCTTTTCAGTTTCTTGAGGTCCCATTTATTAATTGTTTATCTTAATGCCTGAGTTATTGGGTTGCTGTTCAGGAAGTTGTCTACTGTGCAAATACATTTTAAGCTCTTCCCCAATTTCTCTACTATCAGATTTAGTGTATATGCTTTTTTGCTGAGCTCTTTGATACATTTGGATTTGAGTTTTGTGCAGGGTGATAGATACGGATTTATTTTCATTCTTCTACATGCAGACATCCTGTTACACAACCACCATTTGTTGAAGATGCTGTCTTTTTTCCATTATGTAGTTTGGCTTCTTTGTCAAAAGCCAAGTGTTCATAGGTGTATGGGTTTACTTCTGGTTCTTTAATTTGACTCCACTGATCAACCTGGTTATAGACTATACCATGCAGTTTTTCTTACTGTGGTTGTATAGCAGAGCTTCAGATTAGGGATGGAGATACCTCAGGAGTATTTTTATTGTACAGGATTGTTTTAACTATCCTGGGCTTTTTGTTTTTCCATATAAGTTACGAACTGTTCTTTAAAGGTCTGAAAGGAATTGTTTAGGAATTTTAATGGGAATTGTGTTGAATCTACAGATAGTTTTTGTAAGATGGCCATTTGTACTATGTTAATCTTACTGATCCATGAGAATCCTCTGTGATTTCTTTCTTCAAAGACTTGAAGTTCTTGTCATACAGGTCTTTCACTTGCTTGGTGAGTTACTTCAAGATATTTTATAATATTTGTGGCTATTGTGAAGTGTGTTGTGTTCTTAATTTCTTCCTCAGCTGGTTTTTCGTTTGTATAAAGGAGGGCTATTGACATTTATTTATTTATTTATCTATTTATTTATTTATTTATCTATTTATCTATCTATTTATTTATTTATTTATTAGTTAATTTTGTATCCAGTCACTATCCATCAGCTTTAGGAGTTTTCTGGTACAATTTTGGGGTTCACTTATTATACTTTCATATCATTTGCAAATGGCAAGACTTTGACTTCTTCCTTTCCAATTTTAATCCCTTTGATCTCTGTTAGTTGTCTTATTTTGCTCTAGCTAAAACTTCAAGTGTTATATTGAATAAATACAGAGAGAGAGTGGGAAGTCTTATCTTCTCACTGATTTTAGTATAATTCTTTAAGTTTCTCTCCATTTAATTTAATGTTGGCTATCAATTTGCTGTATATTGCCTTTATTATGTTTAGGTATGCACCTTGTATCCATGATCTCTCCCAGACTATTAGCATGAAGAAGTGTTAGATTTTTGTCAAAGGCTTTTTCAGCATCTACTGAAATATCATGATATTTTTTTCTTTCAAAGTGTTCAAATGGTGGATTCCATTGATGGATTTTCCTATGCTGAACCATCTCTGCAATCCTGGGATGAAGCCTACTTAATGATGATTAATGAAGTTTTTGATGTGCTCTTTGATTTAGTTTGTGAGTATTTTATTGAGTATATTTGCACCATGTTCACAAGGAAAATTGGTTAGAAATATTCTTTTTTTGTTGATTCTTTGTGTGGTTTATGTATCAGGGTGACTGTGGCTTCACACAATGAGGTTGGCAGTGTCCCTTCTGTTTGTCTTTTATAGAATAGTTTGAGGAGTATTGCTACTAGCTCTTCTTTGAAGGGTTGGTAGAATTCTGCACTAAAACCAATTGGTACTGGACTTTTTGTTGTTGCTATTATTGTTAAGAGACTTTTAATGACTGCCTTCTATTTATTAGGGTTAGAAGTCTGTTTAAATTGTTTACCTGGTCTGGATTTAACGTTGGTAACTGGTATCTATCAAGAAAGTTGTTCATTTTGTTCAGATTTGCCAACTTTGTGGAGTCCAACTTTCTAAATTAAGAGCTAATTTTTCTTTGTGTTTCTTCTGTAACTGTAGTTATGCCCACTTTTATTTCTTATTTTCTTAATTTGGATACTATCTTTCTGCCACTTAGTTAGTTTAGCTAGTGGTGTGTCTATCTTGTTGATTTTCTCAAAGAACCAGCTCTTGGTTTTGCTGATTCTTTGCATTTTTCTCTTTGTTTCTAAGTTATTGATTTCAACCCTGAGTTTGATTATTTCCTGCTGTCTACTCCTCTTGGGTGTGATTGCTTTCTTTTTTTTCTAGAGCATTTGAGTAAGCTGTTAAGTTGCTAGTATGAGCTCTCTCCAATTTCTTTATGAAGGCACTTAATATTATGAATTTTCTTCTTACTGCTTTCATTGTCTTCCATTAGTTTAAGTATGTTGTGCCTTTATTTTCATTGAATTCTAGAAAGTCTTTGATTTTTTTTCTTATTTCCCTGACCCAGAGGTCTTTGAGTAGAGAGTTTTTTCAGTTCCCATGAGTTTGTAGGCTTTCTGTTTTTTCTACTGTTGTTGAAGACCAGCTTTAACCATGGTGGTCTGATAAGATACAGGACACTATTTCAGTTTTCTTATATCTGCAGAGACTTGTTTTGTTACCCACTATATTGTCATATTTTGGGAAGGTTCTGTGAGGCGTTGAGAAGGAGGTATACTCTTTTGTGATTGGTAAAATGTTCTATAGACATAGTTAGGTCCATTTGATTTATAATATCCATTAGTTTCATTAATTCTCTGTTTAGTTTATGTCTAGATGATCTGTCCATTGGTGAGAGTAGGGTGTTGAAATTTCCCAGTATTAATGTGTGGAGTTCAATGTATGATTTAAGCTTTAGTAATGTTTCTCTTATGAATCTGAGTGCCCTTGCATTTAGGGCATAGATATTCAGAACTGAGATGTCATGTTGGTAGAGTTTTCCTTTGATGAGTATGAAGTGTACTCCCTCATCTCTTTAGATTAATTTTGGTTTAAAGTCTATTGTGTTAGATATTAGAATGACTACTCCAGCTTGTTTCATTGATCCATTTGCTTAGAAAAGCATTTTCCAGTTCTTTTGTTAGGAAATGTGTATCGTTTTTGCTGAGGTGTATTTTTGGGTATAGTGATCTGGGCTGATATCTGCAGTCTTTTAGAGACTGCAAGACATCTGCCCAGGATATTCTGGCTTTTAAAGTCTCTGTTGAGAAGTTGGATGTAATTCTAATAAATCTGCCTTTATCCTTTACTTGGCCTTTTACCTCGGGGTTTTTAATATTCTTTCTTTGCTCTGCACATTTGTTTTTGATTATTACATGGCCAGAGCATTTTATTTTTGGTACAGTCTAGTTGGTGTTCTGTAAGCTTCTTGCACATGTGTTGGCATCTCTCTCCTTAGGTTATGGAAATTTTCTCCTATGATTTCACTGAAAATATTTTCTGGGACTTTGAGCTGAGAATTTTCTCCTTCTTCTCTTCTATTAGTCTTATGCTTAGTCTTTTCATAGTGTCCCAAATTTCTTGGATAGTTGTGTCAGAACCTCTTTAGAGTTAACATTTTTCTTTGACTGATGTATCAATTTCTTCTGTCATATCTTCTACACCTGAGATTTGAACTTCCATCTCTTGTATTCCATCAGAGATGCTTGCATCAGCAGTTTCTCTTCAGTTACCTAGAATTTCAATCTCCAGGATTCCCTCAGTTTGTGTTATCTTTATTGCTTTTATTTCCATTTTCAGTCTTGAACAGTTTTATTCATTCCCTACACCTATTTGATTTTATTTTTCTGTATTTCTTTTATGGATTTATTCATTTACTCTTTAAAAACTTCTACCATCTTCATAAGATTTGATTTAAGGTCCTTTTCCTGTGCTTGCTCTGTGTGAGGATGTCAGAGCTTGGACATCTGAGGTCTGGTCGAACTGTATTGCCCTAGATTTTGTTGATTCTGTTCTTAAGCTTGCCTTTAGCCATCTCATTGTCCCTTATGCCAGCACACCTCTCAGAATGCAGACAGAGTTGTGGGGCAGAAAATGGAGTACAAGAGAGAAGATGCAATTTAATGCTGTTGAGCATGTTTTGGGGGACATGGCAGGTAAGGGATTGCAAAGGAGAGGTCTCACCTGGTTGTCCCTGGTGCCAGCAAGCCTCCAACAACACCAACAGAGCTGTAGACTAAGAAATTGAGCTCACAGTGTACAGGGCACAGCTCCTTGCTAAAATTCTTGACTCTTGAACTCTAGGGCAAAAACCTCCTTCCCTTTCCATGACCTCATAATGTCCTCTGCCTTTCTATCCTGCCACAATATAACAACAGAATTTAGGATTTGTTACCCAGTTGGAAGTACATAAAGAGAAAATGGACCTGGATGGGTGAGTTTGCCACAGAGGAGAAAAGCAAATGTTTCCCAAAGTAAGCACTGATGCAAACTCTTCTGTTTAATTCCTACTACAGTATATCTAAAGGCTAGTGAAATGTCTCGAGCTTTGAGGCAAAGGCTAGTCATCATAGTGAAAAGGCAGGAGGGGTGGGGTGGGAGGGCAGGTGGACCTGCCCTGCTTTCCTTCCACTGTCTAGAGTACTGGGCCCATAGACATCACTCTATTGTACCTATTTCTGGGGCTAATTTTGGAAAGAATACAAATAGACTACATTCTTATTTCTAGAACCTTGTTTTAAATGTGTGAAAACACTTTAGTGTGTGGATGAGTCAAAGGATAAGTTTCCGTGAGTCACTGAGCTATAAAGAATAGAAATGGCATTTTTTTGATATCAAGTAACTGACAGTTTTAATAAACATTTATAAAACAAGAGTATGTGTACCATAACATGTGGCAGGATGAAAAGGCAATGCAGACTTCTTCCTTCATTAAAAGTTTCCGAACATGAGAACTTAAATTACTAAGTGGGAAGGACTATTCTTAAGGCATTGTGGATAGGAAGAAGAAGGAGACACAAGGGCTAAGTGACTCTTCATCAGCCATGCTTTACAGAGGAAACATTTGCTTCCAGCAAAATGTTGATTCAATATCAGCGCAGCTTGTTTACATATCCCAGTAAGAGTTCATATGTTAATACTATTAAGAGAAGTATAAGCAAACATGAGTTGTCCTTTGTCTGCTGTTGGTATCAAGAGAGAACAAGAAGTTGCATGAATTACTCAGGGGGACACCAGAACATTTCAGCAGCTTTAGCTGCAAGACCTTCCAATTCAGCTGCATACAGATGTTAATTTTGTTTTCTTGCCCAGTGTTAATTATATCTCTATTAACTGCTCCATCCCCAATACAATTTAGCCAATCTGCCCATTAAAAAGTGGGCCAATATGTTTTCTATTACTAAACTAACTTAACTTTAAAACACCAGAGGAGATATTGAAATAAAGGATCTCTTAAATACCACTACCCAAGTTGTCCAAGCATTTTATAGAGACAAACACCTATTTATTTTATGCAAAGTACAGACATATTCTACACTGAGAAGAATCTTTAACAATCTTACCCAAGTTATAGACCCCTGCTGAAGAAAATAAAAGCCACACAGACACACATGCTCTTCTTGACCACACAGCTCCATGTTTTCATGTTACTCAGTACTAAGCTGATTTCACTTGCTACACTCGTAAACAGTCTACAATCAACTTTGCACATGCACGTGTATAGATAGGTTTGTGCGTGTGTGTTCATAAGCAGTAAACTTTTGAGGTTGTTTTTCTAACTCTTAACTCACCTGTATGTCAAAAACATATGTTTTGGGGGATTTACTTTCCCAGATATGGAGTTCATAATTCATTTTTAGAAATCGTTAACTATCCCTGTATTTACCACTAAGCTTCCTCATCTCAACTCTATTTTTATAAGCATGTGTTTGTTCTGTAGATTGTCATCGGCAGGAGGTGTGCCAGCTCTGGAGTATACTGTATAAGCAAATTCACAAAAAGCTATTTGTTCTGGTCTTAAATTTCCTTTACTAAATTCAGTGACAAAGATGTGCGTCTCCCTACATTTCTGTTTCTCTGCTCTTCTCAGCCACACAGTTCCATGTTTACATGCTACGCCCTACTAACTCCTCCTTTCAGTAAAAAGGCTACAGTCAGCTGTGTGTGTGCTTGTGCGTGTGAGCGTGTGTGTGCGCGTGTGTGTGTGTGTGTGCATAATGTGAGCATGCCTAGGGGAGGCAGACAGAATGGGGAGATAGAGAGAGAGGAGAGAGAGAGAATCTTTTGCTCATATAGTATTCCTATTTGACCTGCTCTCAGTTGCTACAAGAAGCCCAAAAAGAGTCAGGGAGCACCGTACCAGTCAGCAGTCACGTAGCATAATCCCTCTGTCCAAAGAGAGAAAGGTATTTCAGAAGTAAAGAGTAACAAAATGAGCTCCAGAGACACAGAGACTCTAGAGAGATATTTCTCCTGACAGTTTTTAGCACTTTGTGCTGGATTTCATAGGTGATATTTCAAAACTTACTCTAGTCTGGGAAGTTGGTGGCAGGAACAAATGTAGGTGTGTTGTCTGGCGCCATAGTCCTTGGTTCAGATCTTCTACCCTGCAGGTGACAGATAATCACCCCCTACATTTGCAGGCACAACCCTCTCCAACATCTAGTCCATTATTAGAGCCTTATTAGACATCCCACTGGACCCTCTTTCTTTCCTGTATGTTAAAATTTCAGTGGTAAGAAGCCAGCATTAAAAACATCAAAAGCAAATCCAACATGAAAAGTAATTTCAAATCAAAAACAAACAAAAACCAAACCAAAACAAAACAAAACAAAACAAAAAAACCTCCGTTAGAGGAGAGTACAGGGCAAATGCTAAGAACACGAAAGGAGAAGAAGCTACTTGAGCTGCTTCTGGAGTAAAACGTTTCGCTTTCTCTTTTGGAGTCACTGCTGTAGTATCACAGAACACACTGTTCAGTGTGAGCTATGTTAGAAGCAGAGATGAACAGGGTCATGTCTTCCACAATGGCAGACTTTATTAAACGACAGTAAATTTAGAAGGCATGTCATTTTCAATGGCATTTGTTTTCCAGTTCACCGTGCTTCTTTGGGAATCTGAGAAAGGTTAGTATAGGTTCTTTTATTTTTATCTTAATCACTAAGATTAAGTTATATAGCAATACACAATAAATGTGTCTATTTTTGCATGCGTATGTGTGCTGAGAGGATGGTTACCACACAGAAAGCATGCAGAAAGTTTCAGAAGTAGACTTGTGCATAGAGCTAGAGTCCATCTCGATAAGGAACACACACACACACAAGGAGAGAAAAAAGCCCTCATGGAAGCTGACAATGCTGTAGATTCAGGCTACTGTGGCTTACAGAGCTGATCCCATCCACAGAGGAGAAAGAACAGGACCTGCCCCAGAGATGACCCAGTAGCTGGATGAATGGAGGTCTGCTTGGGAAGACATGCACAGAAAACAGCAAGAGTTTGGTGCTACCAAAGATATTGCCTGTATTTGCCCAGAAGATCCCAAAAATATCCCTGTTATTTATTTCTAACTCCCTTTTCATTATCAAAAGAATTCTAATAAAAATCATAGATTTTATCATTAACTTTTGAAAGGCTATTTATTCTAGGAAGTGAATGATTTAGATGGCATAGAAGGGCTTAAAGGGAAGTATTTCCACACAGACACGAAGAGAATATCGTGGATAAAAGAACTGTCATACTTGAAGGGAACTTCATAGCAACCTCTCTGAAGACATCAGACGTCACACTAAGGAATCAGAAAGCTTTGGGGGAAGCGGAGTTAGAGTATTGCTCTGAGGAAACTTGGTTTCCCTGCCATCGGCCAATCTGCTCACTTCTGAAGGAGTTTGTTCTTTTGCTGTCCTCTTCTGCCATTCCTAGCTTTTCATGCTGTATTTATTAAAACTGTTGAAATGCTACAGTTGTCTCTCAAGGGGGAATGCTGATGTGACGTGTTGCACATGCAGGCCTGTGCTATCCAGCACGTGCTTACACCGACATCATCTTCTACATTCACATGGCTTGCTCTCCCTTACAGTGTCCAATAATCATGCACCAATATTTGACCTCAGTATTTGAATGTTAGCAATGAGACTGTTGAGCTCCTACCACATCGTTGCCATTTCACTGATTTTTCCAACAAAACTCCCGGCATCACCTTTCAGAGAGGACTCCATTGGCTTCTGTCTCATGGCTTTGTTTCAATAATTAATAACCTTTTCTTGAATTTCCCATTGTAGTGATTTGCTTAACTTTTTATTTGCTTATATAAAAGCTTCAGGTTACCAGTGACTGTCTCTGTACTGTTTAATCTTGTGACCTCAAAGCCTATGTCATTGTAGGCACTTGAATAACTATCTGGTCAGTTACATCAATGATAAATGGTATAACAGGAATAAATGACATAACAGTGAAGCAATCAATATTTTAAATGCAAAGAAAGAAAACAGAAGGCTTTAAGGGAAAAAATGAAAGTGTTGTCTGAAATGCAGAAACCTGATGCTGAAAGGTTTTTTTTTTTTTTCCAAAGCAGTCTTTTCCCAGATATTTGAAGAAGAAAAGGAAATGTGAAGAGATGTTGTTTCTCTGTAGACTGCAAATATCCCCCGGAGGACCACTCCTGGGGCCCATGGACTCACTGACATTAGGCTACAAAACTTTATGGCCTCACTTTTAACTGTTCAGTGATCACTTCGCTAAATTAAAGTACATATTTGGACTTTATTTGATGGGCATACTTACCATTTACATGTTAAATCCCACTCTGCCTAGCCAAGTATCCAATTAAAATTCATGGGGGAAGTTCACACCTTGGTATCTGCCTACATAACTATCTATTTATACAGCAAAAGCTGTCAACATGACAAGAAGAGCTATATTTTTTTCTTTGTTCAGGAAGTGCACTAACAACATTAACAACAAAAATCAGAGCAAAATGAATCCACAGTCTTCTCATTCCAAAATGAGACCAGTTTTCAAATATTTCAGTGGGGCTGGAAAGAGGGCTTCACAGTTAAGAGCACTTGCTGACCTTGTAATAGAGGGTTTCCTTCTCAGCACCACGCACCACGTGCCACTCACATCTGTCAGCAACTCACGTTTCATGAGCTCAAATACCCTCTCCGGGCCTCTTCTGATCACTGGGCACGCAAATATGTGTGGGTAAACATTCATAAATATAAAATAAAAACACATAATTTTTTAACCTGGGCTGACCATAATCCCCTCAAGAGTTCTAAACCATCTAACAAAAAACCGCAACACTAGGAAAGAGAGAACCACTTTTGAGCTATCAGTAATCTCCATGAGGGTCCCCAAACATTATAGGCTATGGCTATTGTCTTGTTTATACACATAGAGAGACAAACAGACAGACAGACAGAGACAGAGAGAGAGAGATACTGAGACTGAGATAGAGACAAAGAGAGACAGAGACACTCACACACACACACCCAGGCATGCACACATGGACACACCCCCCCACACCAGAGGTGGAAGGTAAGTCCCTGTTTCTGAAGACACCATGTGCTTCAGACAAACGTCTAAGTGGCCACTGAGGAACTGATTTGAAAGACTGCCCCTTGAGTCCTTGATTTCACGGTACCCGAAGGCACCATGCAAGCTTACGAAGGAGGGGGCAACAGTCGTGCCCAGCTATGCTGCCTATGAACCACAATGACCAGAATGGCATGGTCATCCTAAGAGGAGAGGAGTGGCACAAATACCTTGAAGGTAACCAGCAGCTTTCAAACTGAATTGAAGACCCACAGAACAAGAGTTGATCAGGTTTACTGGAAACCTAGCTAATTACACAGTTCTAGTTATCGCATGGGTGTTCAAAGAGGACTTACAATCACCATTTTATTAAATCAGCATCATCCCTAACTACATTCTAAATATTTGTCCTTTTACCAAAAGATCAGTGTAGTCTTAACCCCCATCAAAGACAAGCAAACACACACACAAACAAAAACTCTTCTTTGTAACAGATGCAGACCATTACAGAAGACTACAACCAATCAAAATGCAGAGTTGTATGGCCCACTCCAAATGAACAATTCTACAACACACTTTCAACACCTAAAGATAAGGGGTCGTTATGCAAGAGTGGGTGGAAAGATTGTAGGAGCCAGAGATCAGGGGGCGCTAGGAGACTGTGTCCTAGGAATGTCAGAACAGCACCCATAGAGTCTTGCCAACTGCTCTGTCTGAAAACACGCATACAAGTAACATTACACATACTGAGCAGGTTAGTAATGTATGTACATGCCTATACATATACACATGTAACAAATAAAATGTAGACCGTGAATTTGAAAGACAGAAAGGAAGAGTATCTGGGGGGTTTTGAGAGGGGAAATTAAAAGGGAAATGCTGTGATATTTATGTGATATAGATGATGACACTATAGTATCAAAAATTAAAAGAAAAATTTATTTATGTATGTATTTATATTTTTTCTAAAATTTATTTCATGTATTACTACATATATGTTACTTGATTTACTTTAATTTCATTTTGGCTGTTTTAAAATTTTAAAAATTATCAAAAATTATCAAAAATTATCATGTGTGCATGTACTCATGTAACCTACATGTGGGCCAATGTGCCATGGTTTTGAGGTCAGAAGGCAACTTTTTGGAGTCAGTTCTCTCCTACTTTTACTTATGGATCAAGTTTGCACTCCAAGACTGTTACCCACCGAGCTACAGCATGGTTGCCATTTTGCTTTCCTGACATTTGTTCTTCATAAAAAGTACAAGCTGACCTTGAACTCACAATCCTCCTGCCTGGTGGCTACATATACGCAAATCTTGCTATTTTGCACCTATGGCTTTCAGCTTTACAGTGATTGTACTTGTGTGCTTTTATTCTCATCCATGAAGATACATTGATAAGAATGGGCACTTAGGCATCCAAAATTCAATCCTTCTCACCACAAATGTGCGCACATATTTTCATACATATCTAGAGTGAGAAAGAGAGAGAGACAAATGGATACACACATCCCTGTCATCAAAGTCTTTAACTCCTTGAATGTAACATATATGGTATATGTTAGTTATAAAGAAAGAAGTGAACGGATGAGCTAGTGGCTTCCCTTCCCCTTTCATATTGTACAGTCACTCACATTCTTAACAAAGAACTGGATAAAAAAAGAATCCTACTCATCATAGCAGTGGTGTTCCAGAAAACTCTAAAATACTACCTGACAAATGTGTGCTTGCTCTTCTTTGAAGTAAGTGGCTTTTATTGGGCTCCAGCTATGCCACCATATAGGCCACAGCTCTTTTGTCATCCACAACTCTTGGCTCTACCCTCCGTGAGGTCTTTGCTGTTTTATCATTTGAACATCTATTTCTGTAGGAAGTGTGAAAGAGCAGATGCTCTGGGACGAGGAAAAAATGGGTCTTTTGACATCTCAGGTACATGCACATCTGCTTTGTAGTAGATGTAGCACTTTCAACAAGCTTGAAAAGTTTTACTAACACAGCTCTCAAACACTTGTGTGCCAGACACAGCTCTCTGTGAATCTGCTTCTAGTTAATTCTATGGGACAAAACTCAAACTTAAAGTGGCTTTAAAGTCTCTTTCTATAGGCTAAATTGTAGGAAAATTGTGCTCTTGAGCTTTTGTAGCATCACCTCCCTAAGTAGAAGCTCTTTGTTTCAGCCGGAAAATGATGAATTATCTTTTTTAAACCATGTTCCCACATTAGCAAAAGCTATTCTGTAGCTTGTTTTTTTTTTCAGCTGAAGCTGTCATAATGACTACACTATGTATTTGAGAAATAGTTATATTTACAACACTGCCGTTTCTGAATAACTTATAATCCCTTTAAAATCTGTTTGAATTTGTTTTCCCACCAAACTTACTCCTCTCCTATGTACCTTTACAAGTGCACTTAGCTACACTCACACTCTCTAATCGCCATTTTAGCACTTAGACCAAAGACATAAGACCAATCATCTTCTTCGTGTCTTCCAAGTTAAGAATATCCCTGATTCAACCACTTATATTTTTACTCCAAAAAAAAAAAAAAAAACAACAAAAAAACAAAAAACAAAAAAACTCCCTTCTAGTTCGGCACTTGCTCCCAAAGTCAGTGTCCCATATATCTTTTTTTTTTCTCTCTCTCTCTTTTAGTAACTTGAACAACCTAGTTCTGGGATGCTCATTACCAAGCTGCCTGTGCATTAGTCCTACACCGTTGGAGGAACACATCCTGCAAGCTCACTGGCTTACAACAGCACATGTGATATTACCATTCTTATGAGTCAGAGATACTGAAGTAATTTCGCTAGATTCTCTATAATAAGGCATCTTATGAAGTTAAAAATCCAAGTGTAGGTTAGGATTAAGATCTCAGCTGGAGGTTCAGTCAAGAAAAAGTCCTCTTTCTTTCTTACTAGACTAATGGCTCCATTAATATCCTAATAGCTCTAGGAGCCATAGCAGATTATTTAAGGAATTTTGTAATTTAACCATAAGCAGTACAACACCATTATATATTATATTGGTTATACACAAGTCAGAGGCTCTATGTAGACTTGAGGGGGCAGAATCATATAAACATGTGAACACTAGGAGATAAGGTTCACAGTAAGCACAGCTCCTTCTTTTGGGGTCTGCAAATGCCAACATCTAAAGGTGGCAGTTTACCATCCCAGGGTCTCCTAATTCTTAGAGATCACTCCAGGTCATTAGTTCCCAATAAAAAGAGAATTTGTATGTATTGCAATTAAAACAAAACTTTTGTTTCTAGAAGGTCACAGTGTCCAAATGTAAAGGCTTGTGAATGCTTTCCAGAAGCTCATACTCCATGCAACTGCAACAACTTCTACCTCAAATGAGCTTTGCATCCGTCTCAAGTCTCCATTTCTTTGATCCTCTCAATGTACTCTAATAGATAGTATTCATAAAGTTCTGTCTTCATAATGTAAATCGGTGTGAAATGTCGCACAAGAATGGGTGCCTCTAATTTCCTAATGTGTGTTGACACATGTGCTCTATGGGCACATTTCCATAACTAAGTTTAGGAAGACATTCAAGAGATATGTAACAACCAGAATATTTGAACAGTGAGCCCTGAAATCCAGGTGCACAGAAGGTATTCCAGAGCATTTTCAATCAAAGCCAGTTTGGGGGGCAATGAAGCAGCATTTGTATGTTAATTGGAATACCTAATCAAAGTTTCATCTCTTATAATAGTCAATTTAATTTTTTAAAAACCCTTTATTACATTGATTTATTTACATGTATGTATTTACATGGACCAGACATCACAGAACACACACGGAGCTCAAAAGGCAACTGTCAGAAGTCAGTGCTCTTCTACCACGTGTGTCTTGGGACTGTAACTCAAGTGGTCAGACTTACCAGCAAGTGCCTTTAAACAATGCTCCATCTTGCCAGCTTTTGATTACTTAATTTCCTGACACAATATCACCATAGCTCTGTGTTCCCCTTTATATGAAAATAATTTGGATTATTTGTAAATTTTACTCCTCTGAAATGTGATTTCTGAAATGTGATTTACTCCTCTGAAATGTGTTTCACTAAGTCCTGAGCCATGCTGCATAGTTTACCAGCTCTGCAACTTTGCTAAGGCAATTTCATTCCCTAATGCTTCTTTTTTCTCATCTGTGAAATAGGCATAATAATAGCACATGAACAATAGGGGCAACATAGTATAATCTCATTAAATTATGTCATGTAGAGCATTTAAAATAGTGAGAGAGCGGGCTACAGCTGGGATACAAAGCTAATAAACTGTAACTCATATTTAAAAAATAAAAAAGAATTTATTTTTTAATTTAAAATTACTTTTTAATTTAAAATTAAAATAGAAAAAAATAGTGTCTAGAGTCTAGTAACCAGTGCACACATGTTTCTTGAAGCAAAATCTAAATGTAAGCCAAGGAATAACAATTACTTAACTGTTATCAAGTTAACAACAAAGTTTCAGGCACCAGAGGTAGAAAACAACACTTGTCCCACATCATCAGAAGAAATTGTATATAAAATCGGAGAATTTAAAAAGTGTGATGAGCAGGTGGTGGCATGGTGGTCTTTGGGAGACTCAAATAACTGATTTTTCAAGGAAGGTCTTTCTAAAAAAACATGGTGTTTGACTTGGTTAGAAGGACATTTCCTCTTAGAGAAAGTTGTGTTCTAGCACGGAAATAAGAGGGTCACACAGCAAAAAGGAACAGCCTATGAGAAAGCACAGCTGAAGGAGCAGAGAGGTTTTCTGCAGAAGGAACTTAGCCCACAAAATAGTGAACTACAACATCGAAGTTAAAAAGACAATCAATGGTGGTTACCAAAAAGTTCTGATTTTTGTGTTTTAACTTTTCTCACACTCAAATGGTTTTGTTTTAAACAATTCAGTTATGGAAAGAAGGCTCAGTTACACCTACTATCAAGAACCCAGTCAAGCTATCTGCACATTATCATATAACCTGTGCCATGCACAGTGTTAGAACTACAAGGTAGAAGATACCCAGATCTTCTATTCTCTTGTCTCAGGACGGCAGTACCTTTCACGTCACCATCAGAAGCATGTAGAAGACAGTTCTCGTGTTGGGAGTTAGTTGCTGGCTCTACAGTCTAGACAGCAGGAGGGAGGAAAAATCAGGTAGGGTACACATGACACTATACGATGCTATGGCTTTTGTTCATATGGGTGCCCTTCTGCCTAAGAGATAGCCAGTTTATACAAGTGGGTTAGAAGACTTAGAACACAGCTTAGCAGAGCAAGAAAGCATGAGGATGCATTCTGCAGGAGGAGTATCTGTTGCCACATTCTATCTACCACATTTGGAGCTCTGTGAGCTCCCTCCAACGTACTTTGTGAGACACATGCTCCTGCTCATTTTCTTCTCTCTGCTCATCCCTTGCTGTATACACACCAGCCAGGCTACAAGTTTTCTCTGTCCCTTGAGACGATTTTATTCTTCCTTGAGTCAAAAAAGTTACCTTTCACTTTTTCCTGCTCAGTCCCTATTCGCCCCTTCTCTTTCCTTTACCTGGCTAACCCCTACCCTCTTAGCAAGAGTCAAATATCACAACTTCAGGAGGGTCTTAAAGTTGTCCCTGCAGCCTCAGTTGTGTGTCTGCTCTCCAATAGTACTGAATACTTAGCAAGCTTTTAATTTTAATCCCACCATTTTGTTTTTTAAGCCTTAGATTGTAAGCTTCCTCATGGAAGGATTCTGGTTTTTTTTCCCCCATTATACAATGGTTGAAGAGCAATACAGGTTGATGGAGTGTTGGTTTACTCCAAGGGATGGGAGATTGTGAAAACCGCTAGGTATTCTAGGTCTCTCTAATGACAATTATTAATCGCATCTATGCCTCCACAGAAGGCGCTTCAAAAAAATTCACTTCTTGATTTTTATAGAAACTTGTAATTCAAAACACAATATAGAAATCACAAATAAAAGGGTGTTTGTATATTAGTACACTCTCTAGAAACATAAATTCTAACTTGGAATAAGAGGCATCAACTAATCACTTCTTTAATCTTAAGAACATCATGGTTCTTTGTAATAATTGTAATAATATCTGTTGTTCTTGTAATGAGTAATGAAAACTAGATCTTCAGGACATCCTAATGTTCTAAAATGTAGTACAATTGCCTAAAAGTATTCTTTGCCAGTATTTAAGAAAATGTTTATATTTATTTTCCTATTCTTCAAATATGCATTGTCTCTGTCTTTGACATGAACTCAGTGTCTGGCTCTTTGACCTCACCTCCCCACCTCCCAGAGAGGAACAGTCTTGATAGGCTACAGAGGAGGACAATGCAGCCAGTCCTGAGGAGACCTAATAAACTAGGGTCAGATGGAAGGGGAGGAGGTTCTCCCCTATCAGTGGACTTGGAAAGGGGCAGGGAGGAGATAAGGGAGGGAGAGTAAGATTGGGAGGGAATGAGAGAGGGGTTTCAGCTGAGAAACAAAGTAAATAACCTGTAATTAATATTAAAAAATAAAAAGAAAAAAAGAAACAAAAAAATGCATTGTCTCTCAACTCTATCAGATATTTCTTCTAAATACAGTTTCATAAAAAAATATGTCATTAGCTTTACAATTGCCATATGTAGGTCATGTAAACCAGAATTCATTTTTCCATTGGGAGGAAATTAAATTACTTTAATATCAAAGAACAGCAATATTAAGTAGACTATATATCAGCTGAAACTTTTGTGGTAAGGTATTAGTGACATGTCTAATACATGTTACCAAAATAAGGACAAAATATAACACACTTCATTAAAACCATGATAATTAAATAGTGTCAATTATAGTCTATTGTTAGCTCTTAAATTTTGTCCTTTACTAATTCACTGGATTTGGTTTTATTATGTCCTCCTATTTTCAATGTAATTAGAACAGTCTAACTCATGGAATTCTCCCCCCTGGGGAAATCTGCTCTGAAGCTCTATACTACTTCTCAGAGTTTACAAAACATCCTTTATATCTTCATTGCCACAGATGTTGGCTTTGTTGTAATGCAATTAAACATGAAACAAGTAAATGATGCATGAAGAACGTCAATGTCAGATTACGCTCTCAAACTCATTAGCAGACGCACAATGATTTGCCCAACAAACTATATTTTTGACTTATTTGTACTTTCCACTTATTTCCTATCTCATTTTAGAAGCAAGTAGCATAATACCTTATTTGCTTCAGTAACCACATTTCCAGAAACTAAAAGAAAGGGATCTCATCAATGCCAAGTGATGGTCAAACTCATTTGCTAAGTTTAGAAGAATCTTAAAATTGATGGCACATCCAGCAGCAGAGGTACTCAGGTGGGAAAAGAAAGCATACAATTAGGCTTGATTCTTGCTGGCCTGTACTCTGGAGAATAGTGAGACATAATCACTGATCTTGAACACCTAGGGATGTTACAGAGATAAACAACATCCTTGCATTCTGTTCAAGGCTATGTCAAGCAAAGAAGAAAATGGAAAAGAAAAAATAGACCACAACAGAAGCAAATATATGAACCTAGTTAATACCTATTAACGCAGATATTAAAGGGCTTTGCAAATATATATAAATCAAACTCATTTGCCTAATACTTGGTTTGCCTGTTTTCATTTACATAGATACATATGTATATATGTGAATTAACATGCAAAATTGAATTTATGTTTCTCAGTTAAATTATTTTTTTTTGTTATTATAAAATATATTAGCACAAAATGCTTAGGGGGTTGTAACATGCAGCTCCAGTTAGTTGACAATGACCCTGTGGGAGGAGACACATTTAGTTTCTATCAAGCTGGGCAACAGAAGGATCCAACGAGATTTGCATCTTAAGTTCCACTGAGATGAAATTCTGGTTTCCCAGTGACGTGCTGAGCCCCATTGCTGCTTCAGCTAGCTAGAGCACCCTCTCAAAAGTTAATGTACCAGATCACTCTTTGCAAGTGATTTTTAAAACACACTTTCAACAACCCTTTAGAGAAGCATTTTTATTCATGATTTGATGGATTGTCTTCATGCTAAAAATGTTGAACTCACATAATTTTATAAAGTCCAATTCAAAAATTCCACAGAACAAATTAGGGAAAAATTGAAAACAATATTTATAGTACTTGTAGAATCTGAAAGTAAGGTCCAGGAGCTCTGATGCATAAATAACAATCTACTAGTATCCGTAACCGTTATGTCGGACAGCATTCTTTGGCAATGAAAAGACAACCGGAACCACACTGAGCACTCTTGATGACTTCGAGGTTTACTTGTCCTCTTTTCTGTCCCAAGAGTCAGTGTAAATTGCCTAAACATGCATGGTGCCATTGTATAACATGGTCCTAAACAACCACTTGGTTCTGTGGCTCCTTTAGGTACCGATTTTATCCTCCTGTCCCTTTCAACCGCTAATTTTTATCATTTTGCACCTTGTCTTGGATTATTGACTCGTGATCTGGTCAGGCTTTGGTTTATCACTTAAATAATGAATGTATCTCTGAGGTTAGTTTTCTTTTGAGATTGATGGAGAGAAAATATATTGATTCAGAAGAAGGGAAACTGTAATTAGTATCTTTAATAATAGGAAATAGTATATAAATAGAGAAATTGAGAGTTCAGAGATGGAAAATAGTAAAATTAATCCATAGTAACAGGAAAGACTACAGACATGTATAAACAGAGGCAAGTAGCTGCTAACTGTGCTCCCTAGAACTCAGAAACGGATGGTTATTTTCTTCCAATCTCTTCTATCTTCTCAATGAAAGAAGAAAGCTCATCTGCCAGTGTTCAAGTATTGGAGCAGCTGGAAGAAGAATGAGAAGCATGTTTGCAGCATACATGTAATCGAAGGGCAGTTTGATCTTCATGTTTTCCCCTAGTAAGTTGAGTCTATGACATGGACTCTGTTGCCTGCTCTTCGATCACTTCCTCCTGGTGGGATTGCTTTGCCAGGCCACCATGGAAAAGTATGTGCTCAGTCCCCATGTGACCAGCTGTGCTGGGGTGGGTTGATGGGGAGGCTCTCCTTTTCTGAGGAGAAGAGGAACAGGGATAGGGGAAATGGGGTATGAAGGTGGGACCTGGAGGGAAAAAGGGAGGGGGCTACGATTGGGATGTAAAGTAAATATATAAATTTTAAAAGAGAGCTACATAGGGATGAAGCAGGAGATGAAAGGGTTCATCACCAGTTGGACATGGCAGAAATAAGTCTCAAGAAAAAGCTAGATCTAAGAGGAAGCTCAGCAGCAGAGCACTTAGCATGTGCAAGGCTGTGAGAACAAAAAAAGAAGTCAGACAAACATCAAAGAAATTTAAAAAGTGAATGTATCACATAGTACTGATAGTCTTGTATATGTTTTTGTTGACAAAAGAAACAGTTCTCACTGCAAAGGAATAAAAGAAGTGAATTATGGTGGAGCAAGATATGAACAACTATGGCTCTGGAACACCTGTTCAAATACCATATTCCAATAGAGTAGTGTTTCACTGAACTTTTCCATAGTACCAGACAATAAAGGTTATAAAGTAACACACTTTATAAATGCCTTAGTGAGTATACAGGGTATGCGGGTTGTAGCAAAATAGCGTTAGATGCTACCTGACAGAGTTATAAGCCCTTTGGTTAGTGGAAACTAGAGGTCATATACATTCCAAAAGGTTTCTATCTGTCTCAATATGTTAGATCTGACATAGAAGTAGACAAGAAATGCCTATGTATGGAGCTAAAGAGAGCAAAAAATGACTTGTTATTAGCTCCTGAACTTGAGCATTCTAACCTTCCTTACTCAAGTTCTACTCAGACCGTTTTGAAGACAGGAATTCTCATTCACATTTTCAGCCCCATTCAACTGTTGAGATTGGGCATTTCAGGTTGGGCTTTCCCAAAATTGGATTGGCTGTCTGTTTGCTGGAAAGCTAGAAAAGTGACAAGGGAGTTGCTTGTATAGGGACCTACAAAGCCTACATCCCAAATGTGCACGTCACTGCATAACTCGAGCTTTTTCTACCATTATATCTCCTTCTTTACAGAACTCTCTGAGGGCCAGAAAGGATTTATCTCATCCTTTTGTCCACAGCACCCTGCCTTTCTCAGTATTTGTTGATTGAATGAATCCATAAAACTGTCTAATCTTCCATAGACTGTCATTGCTGCATTATAATCTTCATTATCCCACTATTCCATTATCCCATTATCCTACTGGTAAAAGAAGACTGCATCATTTCTGGTCATCATAACTATATATCAAAAACAAAGAAAAAAAACGAAAAGAAAAAGAAAAGGAATGTGTTCCAAATTCCCAAACAAATATTTGCTTCTGTCCTGAGATCATTTTTGAGAATCTGGTTCCTCAGTTGCTTTCAGCTTCAAGGGAGGTCAGTGAAAGGAACAAGCTAGTTTTTACAGGATTCTTTATAAATTCTATACCCCATGTTAAACTAAATGCTCCCAGCACTTTTACAGAAGGCAGGAGGAGAAGCAGATGAAGACAAGACCCCACCCCCTTGCAAAGGAATGTAAAAGGTTTCCTCCCCACTGTGGAGGAGTGTCCAGATCTGCAGTATGAGATAACGTTCAGAGGTCACAGTTCCCCAACCCAGATAGGGGAAGGACCAGATGGACTTGGCGCCTAAAATGAGCCAATCATTTTAAAAGTAAACTACCCAATCCAGTGTTGCCTAGCTTGCAACCTCTGAGATTCCCACATTCCTTCCTTTAAAAACCTCAGACTTTTGTCTCTCCTGGCTGTTCCTCAAGGGTTTTGTGGGGAGCAGGCCCCTCGTATAATGGCTGAATTAAACCTCTTGCTATTGCATCGATGATTGGTCTCCTGAGTGCTCTTCATCCCCCTTATGAATTTAGGGTCCCCTTGGGCCTAACAGTCAGAAAGACTGTTAACTCAAAAATTACATAGGTTCAAATTTTTACTTATGCACAAGTTAACAAATAATCTTGCCAAGACAATAACATGGCTGAAGCCACACAGTGCGTTGGTAGCGGATCCAAACAGGGAGTTACTTTTGACTGAACCCCAGCTCCTCACAACATGGTGTGACTGAGACAGACTGCCCACACAGGCAGTGTGCTCCATCTCAGGAAAACAGTGAGATGATGGCGGTCAGGGTCTGTGTAGAGAACCCGGGCATATCTGCCAACCTCCTCCTCTAGTAGGGGAAAAAGAGGTGTTAAATGAGCAACGGAAGAAAATATTCTCTGGGAAGTGGACAAGGGGTTTCTTACCCTGAAGTACAAGTGCTGGTCCCTGTGGAGAGCCATCTGTAATCCTCATCCAGATCATGAAGTGAGCATATTAGCCGATAGACTATCCTTTAGTAAAAAGTCCAGATGATAAGCAAGAAAAGCCTGTGACTAGTTATCTCCCAGCAGTTAAAGGCTTACACACAAACATGCAATCCAGAATCCTAAGATTAGGATAAAGAATGGAATGGATACTTAGTAAACAACCAATAGTTTTCTGTCACAGCTAGAATCCGAAGTAAAACTCTACAAGCTCTTACAAGTTCTGTCATTTCTCAGCCATTTCTATTTTACTACTTGTAACTATTACTCTTTAAAATGAAGTACCAGCGGGACAAGATGGCGGCGCCAGGAGGATACTGTGTCTGAGGAGCAGGACAGCAGTGTTGGCACAGCGACCAGGAGACTGAACTCTGTGACCTAAAACACCAGCATTTGTGATTGCCAGGTGAGAGGAAAGCCTACGGTGTGGAAATCAATTGGGACCGACCTCAGGTCACCCAGTCAATAACTGGAAAAGGTCCTGGGGACTGGTGGGAGCACCCGCCACCGGAGATCAGAGCACACAGCCTCCTGCTTCACCCCCAGCCACCATCCAGCCGCCATACAGGACCGGGACACACAGCCTCTGGCCCAGAGTGAGGCACTCAGCCTCCAGACCAGAACGGAGACCTCAGTTGCTGGCCCAGAGCAGAGTGCACAGCCTCAGGCCCAAAGCTGGGTGCACAGCTGCCAGCCCAGATCGGCGTGCATGACCTCCGGCCCAGATCAGCGACCCCAACCACCATCTCAGATGGGGGCCACTGCCTCTAGCCCAGAGTGAGGCGCCAAGCCTCCAACTCAGAGCAGAGCCCTTAGTTGCCAGCCCAGAGAGGCGTGCACAGCCTCTGGCCCAGAAGGGTACACACACTGCCAGCCCAGATCGGAGCACAGAGCCTCCGGACCAGAGCGGCGCCTCCAGCCGCCATCCCAGACAGGGACACACAGCTTCCGGCCCAGAGTGAGGCGCCCATCCTCCAGACCAGCGCAGAGCCCTCAGTTGCCAGCCTAGAGAGGAGTGCACAATCTCCAGACCAGAGCGGCGACCCCAGCCGCCATCTCAAACTTGGGCGCACAGTCTCCTGTCCCAGAGCGGAGCAATCAGCCTCTGACCCAGAGACTTGCTGGGCGCTCCTTTCACCTTCCCAGACAGAACTGTGTGCCCAGGGTACCAGTCTGGGTTTCCCTGTTGGGAGAAAACCCCACAGCTAGGGAATCAGCAGGTTCTGCAAGAGGGCTGTACCTGGAAAACAGTGTTAACAATAGCAGCAGCTCACTAAATTCAGAACGAGAAACCCAGCAGTGGGGCAGCTGTCTTGAGGACTTCTACAGTGAGAGGAGATCCCCCCCCCCACGCCTAACAAAGACCACAGCTACTACTCAGGTCTATACACCTGAGGTGAGCAGTGACAATTCCTGAGAAACACTGGCCATACAGTGACCATACCCAAAAAGCAGAGGAGACCTCCTTCAGGAAAAATCATCTTCCAGCCAAGGGGATTCTCCCTACCTCAGGACCCCAGGAAGCACAGAAACTAACAGCCAACACCTAAAACAGCCCAAGGGGTAGAGGTCAGTGTAAAAGCTCAACCAACAAAGGACAGAGCAATATGGCATCTCCAGAACCCAGCCATCCAGGGGCGAGAGCCCTGGACTCCCCAGCATAACTGAAATTCAAGAAGATGACCTTACATCTATGCTGATGAAGAGGATAATAGAGGAAACAAATAAAATACATAAAGAATTAGGGGAAGACAAAACCAAACAGGTTATGGCCATCTGTGAAGAAATACGGGAAGATGCAGCCAAACAGTTTGCAGCCTTCAGAGAAGAAATAATTGAAATGAAGTACCAACAAATAAGTAAAGCAAGTATTCATGACTGATAGGATGACAGGGTTAACTATAGCCATGAAAATTTCTTCTGATTTTAATCATTTCTAATTCAAATAAACTACAACATAAGTATATATGATTTATGAATATACAAGGTTTTTATAATTATTTAAGAGTACCTAGTACTATATTTTAGGTATAGACTTCATTGTACTCATTTTGTTTGGAATTTGAAGCATATTTTGATTTTCTTAATTGAGTTTTTTCTTACTTAAAAATAACTCTTGTCATTCGAAATGTCTCTTGTGTCTCCTTTTCTGACCTTTTGAGGAGAAGATATAAATATAAATTAGATGGCGAACACATGTCAGATGCACAGCACATTAGATACACAACACTTTTAATGTGTTAAACCTATTTTACATTAACTCTTCTCAGTTTCTCCCTTTATTACTTGCTACTTCGATTTATTTTGTTATGTTATTATATCTTAAAGCTAAGTAGACTTCCTGTGAGCTCTTTGGATCCTATAATATTTCTGAATAACTATCTTATTTTAAATCTATAGAAATGCCAACTGGCCAGTTGTCGTTTTCATACTTTTTATCTGTAATTTTTCATATGCACATAAAGAATTCAAGAAATTAAACATCAAATAATCCAAATAAAAATGGGGAACAGAGGTAAATGGAGAGCTCTCAACAGGAACTTCTAATGGCCAAGAAGCATTTAACAAATGTTTAACATCCGTAATCATCAGGGAAATAAAAATCAAAACAACTCTTAGATTCCACCTTACACCTAACACAGTGACAAAGATCAAAGACTCAAGTGGCAGCACATGCTGCTGGCGAGGATGTAGAGCCAGGGAAACACTCCTCCCTTGCTTCTACAGCCACTTTGGAAATCAATCTGGCACTTTCTCAGAAAATTGGAAATAGTTCTACCTCAAGACCCATCTATACCACCCCTAGGCATATACCCAAAAGATGTTCAACCATACCACAAGGACACTTGCTGATCTGTGTTCATAGCAGCTTTATTCATGATAGGCAGAAACTGTCCCTCAGCTGAATAATAGATAAAGAAATATCTTTATCTATATATAGTACAGGATATAGTACAGGATAATCATACTACAATCCATAGACCCAAAGAAGCTAAGTTACAAGTAGGGCCAAAGGGAGGATGCTTGAATCCCACTTAAAAGGGGAAATAGAACAGACATTGGAAGAAGAGGCAATGTGGGAACTGGGTAGGAGAGGGTGTGGAGAGAGGAATGAGGATAGGGATCAGATGTGGGGAAAACAGGGGTGGGAGGTGAGAGAGGTGGGAGAGAAAACGGAAACCCAGTGAGGCATCTCTGGGACATGCTGGAGGCCTGCTACAGGGTACACTCCTGAGAGGATATGGGTGTGACTCTAGCTGAGACTCCTAGATGGGAGACATGGAGTCTGAAGTAGCCACCTCCTAGCCGAGCAGGACCTTCAGTGGAGGGAGGCGGACACCGAACCGTACAACCTCCAACCCAAAATACCCCTGCCTACAAGATGTGCAAGGATAAAGACGAAGCAGAGATTAAGGGAATGGTCAGCTACTACCTGGCCCAACCTGAGACCCGCCCCACAGGAGAGAGCCAACCCCTGACACTATTAGTGATGCACTGAACGTCAGCTTTTAATGTCTGCCTTGTCTTCTTGGTCCTGTCTCACACACGTCTTGTAAGTGGGTTTTTCTCTGCTGGGTACTGCATATAAAAACTTACAGAAACAAGATGGTGTTATCGTCCATGAAACATATTTTCCATTGCCATAAGGCAAAAAAAAAAAAAAAAAAAAAAAAAGTTTCGAATTGCCACACTTTCACATTTGAGTTTTCGCCTCTGTAGAAGCTAACTTATTTGGGGTTTGTGTAATTTAGATGTTCTGTGTCTCTGTGGATAGTAAATGATGGTTTCTTTTAGCAGTTTATAAACTCCGTTTTAGCTCTCTAATCTGGGTGAGACACTATTCAACTCCTGGTGCTCAGGATCTTTGCTACCTTGCTTTTCTTCAGAGTGAGGAAGATCATCAGCAGGACGAGCGCTAGCACATGAAGTCGCACAGTCCTGTTGGTGCTTCTGCATAAGGTCCTCACCTTGTAGAAATCTTTCTGATTTCAGGAGCCCAAGAATGATGGAGAGTCTGCACGTGCTTCTATACCTTCACTTTCTCCTCATCTCTTCATGCTACACTGAACATTAAGAAAAGGTCAAAGATAAATTTCTGAGTAAAAAATGGAAAGGTATAGCGCATCCAAACAAAGTACAGAATGTGAAAACAAATTAAGTACAGGTAAGGATATGTAAATAAGAAGAGACGCTTACTCACGCATGAAAAGATAAACTGTACTGCTGTATAAGAAGTGCTGTGTTGAAACATGAGAAGGTACACTGTACTCATGAATGAAAAGAGATACTGTAATCACGCATGAGGAAAAACACTAACCCATCAATGAAAAGATACACTGTGTTCGTTCACACATGAGAAGATGCTGCTTACTCGTGCATGAACGTATACATTGTACTCAGGCATGAGAAGACGTAGTATTTCAAGAACTATTAGCTATTATTTTAAGGGAATAGCAGAGAAAAATTTGAGCTATCCACAAAATTTATGAAAAGTCGTCATTTTTATGATAAAATAATATAACAAATAACTTCCTTGGACAGGCTATCACTTTGTACCTCTAGCTGCCCTAAAATTGGGAAAGTAAATCACACTGACCTCAAACTCACAGAGATCTTCCACCTGAGTGTTAGGATTAATGACATGTGCCACCGTGCCTGGCATAACAAGTCAATTTTAAAGAAAAAAAGTATATGTTCTCCCCAAATAGCAGGATACACTATAAATCTACAATAATTAAATCAATATGGTATTTTGCTGTAGAAAAGAGTTGACTAAAATACCAATTTAAACTGAATATTAGCCAGGCATGGTGACATATGACAGTAATCCCAGTACTTCGGGACTAGAGTCAGAAGAATAAAAAGTTGGTGAGGTAGCAATGTGGAGGTCAGCCTGGGATATATGCGCATCAGTCCAAAGAAGATCAAGAAATTAATAAAAATAAAACAATAAATCAATTTTATAGGTGTTGATAATTCAGAGAGGTACATTACTAGTCAGTAGGACAGCCCATAGAATCAACTAGGCAGGGCTCAAAGGTCTCACAGAGCCTGAAGAGGCAATCCCAGAGCCGTGTGGGTCTGAGCTAGGCACTCTGCGTATATGCCATGGCTGTGTAGCTTGGTGTTCCTGCGGAACTCCTAGCAGTGGGAGAGGGGTGTCATACTCTTCTGCCTGCTCCTGGAACTCTTCCTCCTACTGGGCTGCCTCATCCAGCCTTGATATGAGGCTTTGTGCCTATTTTATCGTAAGTTGTTTTGCAGTGTTCAGTTGATACCCTTGGGAGGCCTGTGCTTTTCTGAAGGAAAACGGAGGAGTGGATCTAGGGGAGAGGGAAGGTGGGGAGCTGGGAAAAGGGGAGAGAGGGGAAACTTTGGTTGAGATATATTGTATGAGAGAAGAATAAATAAATAAAATGATATTAATTTCTGTCAATCAAAATGAGACGCAGTAAAACCAATAAAAGTTTCGCCCCATACAAGAAAAAAATGATTCTATAAAAATGAAAAACATAAAGAAAAGCCAATGTTAAGCAGTCCTGAAATACATACATGAGTGTATATGATTTAAAAGTAGAAATTGAATTAATAACACTTGAACAAAGGATTGTTATAGCTAATGGTGTTAGCATTAAAATCTTTATTTTATGCCACAAGTTCAATTCTAGCCTATGCTAAGTGGTAAGTTCCAAGCAAGTATGGACTATGGAGTGAAAGCCTGTCTAAAACAGAACAACAACAACAAAAAAAGTGGTTTTAAATTAAAATCATATATTTAATCAGGAAGACCTTAACTGCAGAAAGGGTAAACAAGAAAAACAATGATATAAACAGCCATTTTCCAGATATCAAAAGCTGAGTTTCAATAAATACTTAAAGAGGTGCTTGCATTCGTTATTAAGGATGTGAGTTTAAGGGCTCAGGTTTAGTTCAGTGGTATCCAATGCTTGCCTACCATGCTTAAGAGAATAAGACCTTAGGTACCATCTGAAACACTGACAACAAAAATTATAAAATAAATAAAACATGCTGAAAAAAATGGAAATATATCCATGCCTATCACCCTGCACAAAACTAAAGTCCAAGTGAATCAAAGACCTCAACATAAAACCAGGCACACTAAATCTGATAGAGGAAAAAGTGGGGAAGAGCCTTGAGCTCATTGGCACAGGAGATAACTTCCTGAAAAGAACACCAACAGCACAGGCTCTAAGATTAACAATCAATAAATGGGACCTCATGAAACTTTTGAAAAGCTTCTGTAAAGCAAAGGACACTGTAAATAGAACAAAACAACAACCTATAGACTGTGAAAGGATTTTCACCAACTTTATATCTGACAGAGGGCTAATATCCAGAATATATAAAGAACTCAAGAAATTAAACACCAATAAACCAAGTAATCCAATTAAAAAATGGGGTACAGAGCTAAACAGAGAATTCTCAATAGAGGAACATTGTATGACAGAGAAACTCTTAAAGAAATGCACAACATCCTTAGTCATCAGGGAAATGCAAATCAAAACAACCCTGAGATTTCACCTTACACCCATCAGAATGGCTAAGACCAAAAATTCAAATGACAGCATATGCTGGAGAGGATATGGAGAAAGGGGAACCCTCCTCCATTGCTGGTAGGAATGTAAACTTGTACAATTGCATTGGGAATCTATCTGGTACTTTCTCAGACAACTAGGAATAGCGCTTCCTCAAGATCCAGCTATACCACTCCTAGGCATATATGCAAAAGAGGCTCAAGTACACAACAAGGACATTTGTTCAATCGTGTTTGTAGCAGCTTTATTCATAATAGCCAGAATCTGGAAACAGCCTACATTCTAATAGACAGAACTAGTTTAAAGCAGAGTATGTTGTCATACTTTAAAAAAAAATACTCTTTTATTTATGTTTCTTATATATTTTTCTTCATTCTAAACTCCAATCCCTTCCAACAGGCCAATACCAGGTAGGAGAGAGAAAGGGTTAGTGGGAGAGGAGGCACAGTTCTTTCTTACCTGCTTCCTGCTGGTCAGGGTCATTCGGTTCCTTGGAACCAGTCCAATCCTCATTTCAGGAGATCTCCATCTTCTTGTTTCATAACAGCAACCAGCAGTGAGGGTGAAGCAGGAACAGCCTTCTTGTTTCACAACAGCAACTAGCAGCAAGGGTGAAACAGGAACAGCCTTGTTCTTTCTCCTTCTCCACTCTCTGGGCTTTGGCATTTATTCTTTCTCCAGAGTCCTCAGTTCAAACTACCTGCAGCTGGCAAGTAGCTCCTCTCAGAGCCTGCAGGAGGTAAACAGTCTGCTGCTGTGGCCCACCTGAATCAGTCCCTCCTCCCACACCTGGGGCCAAAACAAAACTATGTCTATATCCACAACAAGAGTATTCACTTTTCCCAAGCCATAGTGATTCTCCCATATGTAATGTTATGTATCATGTAATTAAACAATATTTGACCGTACTTGGTAAATAAAGGCACTCCAATAACTGTTCTAAATATATGGTGAGAGAGATGCTTTGGCGGTGGTTAACCACAATATCTCTCTGGTAGTAAGGAAATGGTGCCTTATCCCTAACACTCAGTTTTTATTTCCCTTTATTTTCCTTTTTTAAAAAAAAGAAAAAAAAAAAAAAAGAAAAACTAAACCAAAAAAAGAGAAAAGAAAAAAAAAAGCTTAGCTTTCTTTATTCCAATGGGGAAGTTGATGGGCCCACATTAATTTGCATGGCTGACGTAGACTCTAATCAATGTCGTTCAAACAATATATGTCAACTTATTAACATAGAAACCAATAAATTAATTACCATACTCTAATTCTGGAAATGGTCTATAACTAATTTGGTCAATACTTTCCATTTAGGATAGAACTAATTGCATGAAAACTGATTAATGAGAAACTCCAGCAGGTAGTAATGAGATTAAAAGCAAGTCAATTAAATCCTATGAAACCAATGTTGGTTACCCTGATGAGCAACCAAAAACTACAGATGTTCTTACAATTTGCCATTTGAGCTGACCTGTACTACAAGTTCTAAGTCATAATTAAGAAAATATTCCATGGTTTGACTTGGGTATGCATATTATTCCATAGGTACATAATTACTGTCTTGTGTTTTATTCTGTGTAATAAAAGGTTACATGCCAATTAATCCATAATTCAACAGCGAAGTTCTTCATCAGCCTCAAATCATGAATGCTCTTTGAAAATGAGTCATCTTTGGACATTAATGACTAAAAAGCATCTTTTACTGTCAGACTTGGCAGGTGAATTTTGCATTAGTCAATTTAATTGGTAAGAAATAATTAAACCTACATGTGACCCAGCAGCTAAGTTGACTAAAATAGTGATGACTATCAGAAGCAGAGTATTTTATTAGCTCATTAATATGATTTTAGAAATATCACTAAAAATAAGCATGACCAAGGTTAGCAAACGAATCCCTAGAATTTCCACCTCTTAAAATTGAGAGCCTAAAATCCCATGGAAATGGAAGCTAGAGGATTTGTCTCTCCTTGGCTTTTCTTTGTATAAAAAGCACATGCTGATTTTAGAAGAATCTAAAAGGCTGTGACATTGTTGATGATGTGGATGGAACCGAACGAGTTTACAAAGCAGCTTAATCCTATCCACTTTTTCCCCACGTTTTCATCTCGGCTTGCACAATGCAAATGGCACCTTGTACATGGCACACACCAACAATGAGTGTAGTTCTATATTTTGTGAGGATGACATATAATTTTTTTGTGGAAGAAAAGAAAATTATTTTGACACTTAGAGTTAATTGTGGAGAAATACAACAGTCTACAGAAGCATGACTTTTTATATTAATTTTTATATTAATCACAGGTTATTTACTTTGTATCCCAGCCATAGCCCCCTTCCTCATTCCCTCCCAATTCCACCCTCCCTCCCTCATTTCTTCCCTGCCCCTTTCCAAGTACACTGATAGGGGAGGTCCTCCTCCCCTTCCATCTGACCCTAGCTTATCAAGTCTCACCAGGACTGGCTGCAAAGTTTTCCTCTGTGGCCTAACAATACTGAGCTACCATGGGCTACATCCGAGCAGGGGTTCTAGGTTATATCCATACATAGTTCTTGGTTGGAGAAAGACTCTCATAGAGGACCCCTGTGCCCTGATATATTTGGTCCTTGTGGAGATCCTGTCCTCTCCAGGTCATATTAACTCCCCCTTCTTTCCTATGCTTCCCTGCACTCTGCTGAAGGTTTGATTATGAGTCTCAGCATCTGCTTTGATACTGTTAGGTAGAAACTTTCAGAGGCCCTCTGTGGTAGGCTCCTGTCCTGTTACTTGTTTTCTCCTACTTCCCATATCCATCCCATTTGTCTTTCTAAGTGAGGATTGATCATCTTACTCCGGGTCCTCCTTCTTGTTTATCTTCTTTTGGTGCACAACATGACTTCTGTGAGGAGAACACACGGTAGTCAAAGCTAGTTGTGATGACAACGAGATAAGGTGAAAGTAGATGGTAAAGGCTGTTAGAGGGCCACGCCATCTGCACCCATCCCCAAGCCTACCACAGTGTGGGGTATTCCTGGATAGCAGCGGACAGCAAAGGAAATATATCTAAAATGTGCATTAAGGCCCAGTCACCGTCCACAGAAGCAGTAACTGCGATGTCATCAGGTTACAGCAAGTGACGGCAAGAGCTAAGGTGCCAGGAAGCACAGTGTACACAGCTCTCGTGGCTTGTCTGCAGCGCGTGGGGAGCATGTTTGGGACTACCTTAGGGAAGGCTGTGGGCTATATTGTAGGATTTGTTTGCCTCCTAAACAAGACAGAAAACCATAGCGCTCTGTGGTCCTCTGGCCTGACAAAGGGCACAGGTGCGTGCCAGGACCAGAGGAAAGTTTCCTCATCTTGGATCATGGTTTCCCTTTTGCTTATCCTCACAAAGCTGTAGGGGTTGAAGAGTTACTGAAGAGAGAACTGTTCCCCACACAATAAATGTGCCTTTAGGGACATGAGAACCTGCCACAGAACAGGAGGCTGTTGGCTTTGTTGTGCCTGATGGAAAAAAAAAGGAAGGGGTGTTCAGCACAGAAAGTTTGGTGGACAACTGCCAGAGAGATATCTTTGAGGATGACATATTAGATATTATTGGTCCTAACTGTCATTACAAGAAGAGATGCTTTCAAGATCACTTTCTCAGAGAAAAACTCATGATAAACATTCCTCAAGGTCTATTGACTGATTCATGATTGTAGTGAATTGAAATGTTGCAAATGTAGAGCCAAACTACCTTGGGATACGTTTAGTGGCCTTTATTTCCATCTGTGTCTGAGTAGGCCTGTGCCTGTCACCAGAACCTTTCAGAAAGTATTAACTTAAGAAAGTGCTAGTTTTTACCACCCATAAAAGTAAAAATATGTCAGCGGATAGCATCTAAAACCCATGCTGTCACTCTTTCACCTCCTGAATCCACTGCTGTGGTTGAAAGGGGCCTTGATGTGTGACTTTATTTCCTTCCATAGTTACGAAATTTCATGAAACCGTTACCATGTTGGAACCTTGCATGTGAGCAAACTGAGTCATTGCTCCTAGACTGTGGTCACTCATATCTGGTTCCAAAATAAACTACATTTTGTTCACGTTGAGGTGAGAGTTGTGCTTCTGCACTGACAAAGGAAAGAGTAGCGATCCTCTAGATGTCTCTATACAGCAGTTTTGGAATGAATGTTCAACACAGTACATGGGTCACCTATACATAAAACATGACTGATTCTACAGTCTCTGAATAGTGGCCTAACTGAACACATAAAGGAATCTGGAGATGCCTCTGTGCTGCAGAATCCTGAACTTGCATCTCTGTTTCAACTGTGAGAAAACAAGTTTCCCGCTGATGTAAGGTCACTTTGCTTTTAACCACACATTTCACATTAGAAACATAAACTGTTGTTTGTTTTGGTTTGGTTTGCTGTTGAAGAAAGGGTCTCATGTAGCCTAGGTTGGCCTCAAACATAATAGAAACTGGCTTTGACTTCATCATCCTGGTTTCATCTCCCAAGAGTAGAAACAGAACTTCATGCTCCTTGTCCCTGTACAGCTGTGCTGTGATTCCCAGTTCCTAGCCTGTGTGTGGTTAAAAGGAATTGACTGAAGGATGATGGTTCTGCAGGATGAGGTAAGGCTGTAGTCAAGGAACGTACATTACAGACAAGGGATCTGCATACTTCCTTCACACTGCTATAGTAGCAAAAAAGAGAATGAGAATGAGACAGGTCAGGGAATCATTGCTATAAGCTTCTCAAAATTATTATATTAAAAACAACAAACAAAAAAATATGACAAAGGAAAAGGCTGCCAAAAACCTTTTGGTGTTGTATTGGTACACTAACAGGAGTTTAGGAATTCAAGAGACCTTTAGCTTATTGTACTAAGAATATACACTCCTATAAGGTTTAAGGGCTGAACAAGGATGAGCAATAGTGCAATAGGCAGAGTGCATGCCTTAAGGCAGGCAGACCCAAGGTCAATCCAGATCCCAAGTAACAAAAGCCAGTCTTGGAGGCACATGTTTGTAATCATAAAGCTGGGGCGGCAGAGGCAGACTCACCCCAGGGGCTCACTACACAGCCAGTCTTGCCTTGGCGAGTTCCAAGACAATCAGAGACTCAAAACCTCACAAGGAGGTAGGTAGGGCTCCAAGAACACCACCAGAGGTTGTCTTCTGGCTCCCACAAACATGAATACACACATGTAAGCACCCAATTACACATGTGTATCCATGTGCATGCTAACAAGCACGCACATTAGAAGAAGAAACCACAAGATGAAGGACAGTGTTCACAAAGTAGCACAAGAATTTTAAAATAAGCAAACTTCAGAAATCATTCACTTGAAACATTCTTTTCAGAAGCCGGCTGTGTCCTAGGCATTGACCTGGGCACTTAGAAAACATTTGTAAACAAAAGAGTACAGTGGGTACCACTCCATCAGTCAGCTTAGGGGGAGGAAGCAGTCAAGGGAGGCACAGAAAGAGAGATGATTGTGATAGAAAACAGAGGGAATAGAGATAGAGATGATAACTAGGTGATGGGTGGATAGATAGATAGATAGATAGATAGATAGATAGATAGATAGATAAAAAGATACAGAGAAATAGAGATGGAGAGAGAGATGGGGCAGGCTTTAATCCGAACAAAGGACTCCGCTGACCACTCATGTAACACAGTACACATGTGCAGAGGAGAGGAGGGAGGTCTTGACAAATTCCGGAACACTGAGGCTGAACACTTCAGAGGGCCAGGTGACTGTAAAATACTGCACAAGCCTGAGCTACATTACATAATGAAAGATTTGAATCTTCCTCGGAGTCTGTTTTAAAAGTATTTATCCAATTTATGGCCCTTTGGGAGAGGATAAATGAATTGGAATTTAGAAAGCAATGTTTTCTTACAAGCCACTTGAGACTAACACAATGTATCACGGTGCCTCTGTGTGCAAAAGGAAGTGTATTCACGGTACAGGAATCCCCTGTCATGGAAACCAGAGATCACTCTCCCTGTGTGTATCCAGGCTTTCTTAGCGTTACATAGCCAAGCTGGATACATTTAACATCATTTATTGTGACATATCACCACACACACCACACACACACACACACACACACACACACACACACACAATATGCATGCACAGAACAAGCCAGTTTGCAAATCTTTCTTAAACAGGATTAAATTTCTGCATCTCTTTTCTTGTAGATTTATGTCCCAGTTCTCTTTGCACACCATACACAGCTGATTTCTCACCCAGAGCAAGAAAGGAACAGGACGGTGATCCTACTAACTGCGTCAGCCTGAGTGGTAACAAATTCTCGTGCTGTCATTTGTAAGGATTGCTTAAATAATCACCAGAATCTGCTTGCTTGGGAGCAACAAACACTATCAGCTTTGACTCAGATGCTTCATAGAATCGAGTGGCTGCCGTTGTGATGATGTCACAACCTCAGAAGGTAAAGGGAAGAGACCTGTTGACACCCTGCCTGCCCTGTCCTGCTTCGCAGATACAGCAGCTGACTTCACATTCCCAAACACAATTTGCTTTTATTTTTCTGTCAAACACTAATTTTGTCTAACCAGGCAGATCAGGTCCCGGGCTCCAGAACCACAATAAACTTACTGTTTTCTCTGGGATAATGAGCTTACTCCTTTCATTCATTTGTAAAAACAGCTTAATGATGTGGCTTGTCTAATCTGCCTTTGTTTTGTTGTTGTGTGAGGATTAGCTGATGGAGTTACACTGAGAGCATCTGCAATGACTTACTTCCTCAGACGTGCATTCCACACGTCTTTATTTGCCGTGGTCACCTTGTGCATTGTTATTATGATGAATAGCGATGAGAACCTCATCATTTGACACAACTGAACACTTTGCTAAAGTGAAAAGGAACCAAACATTAACCAAAGCATATCTAATTCCTCTTCTTAAAAAGTAGCTGTTTGAACAAAATGAGCTTCCACCCTGCTCTCTTTTACATGCACATATGGACATCATTAATTGGACGTAGTGGTCTTCTAAGGAATGAGGACTTGAAATTGGAAGGAACTAAAAAGAGTATTATGACCAAATTACATTGGCTACCTTGTGACACTTTCCAAGAATAAATGAAAATATAGTTTAAAAGTAGCTGCCTGACATAGCCACGAAAATCCCCTTCTCAAATACTATGAAAGCAAAGCAACAGTTGAAAGGCTTGCCTACATTTCTATAGCAAATAACAGAGGCTTGGACGTCTGTTTCATGCTGTTTCTTCTGGACTTCAAAGGGCACAGTAACGGCCTGAGGATTCAGCTCCGCCGTAGAGTGCTTGCTCAGCATGAACAAGGCCCTGGGTTTGGTCTCGGGTGTAGGCATGGTGAGGATGAGAGGTGTTAGGCAAGGTAAGAGAAAGCACAGTGTTGTAGAACATTGCAAGAAAAAGGTGGGTAATTCTAACAAGAACTGCCCAGCAGGCTTTTGAAACTCACCCAGCATCGCCACTGTTAGAAAATCACAGGAGAATGTGTCAGGCTGAAAAAACTGAACATGCTTTCTGCAGGCTAGTGAAGTGTTCTCCTTATCTGCCTCGGCAGCCTGAGCATTTTCCAGAAGACTGTGTGACTCATTAAACATCGGATTTCTGAGGAGTCGCCAGAGAATGCTCTCCAGTCACATCTGACAGCCCAACATCAGGTCATAGAAGGAACAACTCTTACTGTTCTCAGTCCACAAAAGAAACATTGGCAAATTCTGCTCCCTCAGTGACGGTTTTATAATGTGCATTCACACAGGTCATAGAGAAATGATTTTTGGTGGATTTCAGAGGAATTGCCTCACCCCTGGCCTCTCATTTCTTCCCCTCCCCAAATGCAGGCCTGCTTAGAAAAAGAATGCTTTCTATCTCCTTATCTCTTACACAGAAAGGCATGGTGAATAGCCTATTCAGTGCATCTGTAATACATCATAGAAAGGAAATTTAATCTGCAAAGGTCAATAAAATCTCTCCAGATGAAAACTTGTCAAAAGCTGTGGGTTAGTTTCTGAGATAAACAACAGATGAGGTTAGGAGGGAATTGTGTGTATGGGATTTTTGGTTGCAGGTTTAAATTTTATGGAAAATTTCCGAGAAAGAGAACCAGATGATAGTGGGTAAGATAAGGAGAAAAGGATCGGCAGTAACAACCTGTGACATACCCCGTCCACTGCTACAAACCACATGCTTACTCATCATCAAAAGCCACATATCTTATGAGACTTCAGTTCTCTGTGGGCGCTCTGGGGTAGTAGGGTAAGAACGGAGACATCACACACAGAAGCTCCTCTATCCCAAAGACCACAGCTTTGAAAAAAATCTATGTCATGAACACAGTGCCTTAAGAGTTCACCAGATAATTAAATGCTCCGCAGACAGCAAAATTCAAATAAATAGAAAGTTTTCACCAAACGATCAACCTCTTGTTCCTTTACCTGAATCTCAGTCATTAGAAGAGATTTACACAACATCAGAAATCAAACACTTATTACAATTGTTTTTATGAAATAATTCAGTGCCTGTGCCTTTCATTATTATTATTATTTATTGTTGTTGCCGTCCAAATGACTTAAACTCACCCTGCAGAGATCATAACCAGCTCAGTGGACTTCCCTAGCTTCTAATTTGGAGTGGTCGCATAAAAAAATCAGCCTGTTACCTGTGACCCCTGGCAGCACTAAAAAACTAGCCTTTCACCTACTGGCAGTAAACAAAGGGAGGAAGGAAAACTAGTTTTTGTCACACGTATCTTTAGAAAACATTTGTTGTTTTGAGTGAAAAGAGAAACTTCGGCAATGGCTCTGAGGAATTTATTTTGGCTCTAACATAGTCAAATGTAAGACAGCGTGTTGTTCTTTCTATTGGGTCCTCAACTGGAGCTGAGAGGTAACACCTGGCTGACTGGATCTATGACCCTCCTCGCTCATGTCTTTCTCTCAAGAAATAAAGGCAGTTCTGATGGAAGGAGGATTGAGCCCTGAGGGCCTGCCGAGCCCTAGCGTTGAAGAAGCACGCGGCTCCTAGATTCTTTCTAACTGAAATTTATAGAATTTTCCCTCTTTCCAAAGGACTGAGGTATTCCCTGAAGAAAACATACACTTCATTGAGTAATTCTAGTATAGAAAAAGGCTCTCTCAAAACTTATACTTGACAACAATGTGTTAGAAAAAAATAGGCAACCGATTTTTCCCAGTATGTATACCTTAAAAATGAATCTGCCTTTCGGAATCCTAACGGAAACTCGTCCTGACAGCTGCCTGACAGCACATGATCCGCTCGCCGTCTCAGCTTTGGAAATCAACTCATCAGTGCAGTAAACACGCGGTACACGTGGAATTTCTCCTCACCCTCCCATCCCCGCTTTCTAGCTTGTTGGCTCAGCTACAAATTTATCTTTGTTTTCCTGAGAAGTGAGGAAGGAGCACAGACAAAACCAGCCCGCGCTGGCCCCGAGCTGGCCCCGCGCTGGCAGGACCATTCGGCAAAGGGTAAGGTGGTTCGCTGGGAGAAAATAAGAACATCACGCCAGCATCAGGACTGTGGAGACAGAGCAAAGAAAATACATTGCCTAATTGAATGACCGACTGATTAATTAATTGATTGACTGACTAACTGGTTGATTGATTGTTTGATAGATTGATTGATGATAGTGCTATAAATGTAAAGGATTGGAGAAAAACAAAATAAATCTGGGACAATTTCTGGTTGGAAGTTTAAATTGAACGCTTAATGCGGAGAAAGGAAACTTTAAAAAGCTTTGCTTAACATTACACAATCTTTACTATTCCCCAAAGGCCCGTGTAAAAGAGAGTTGTCACCAATTTGGAGCTACTAGGGTTAGTAAACATTTTAAGACACAAGGCCTGGTGGAAGGACAGTGTCCCAACACTGTCCAGCCCCTTCGCCTCTGCTTCGCTCCTGGACCTGCCATCAGCTGAGAAGTTGTTCTCCACTATTCCTTCCCCACCACCCTCTCTTCTGTGCTACCTTACCACTGACTCAAGAGCAACAAGGACAGGTAGCAGTGGCCTGGACCCTTGGAGATCACAAGCCAAAGCCGATCCTTTCTCTTCGCGAGCTGATTGTGTCAGGGACTTGCGCTAGTAAGCAGAAGCTCACACAATAGCCCAGCTTCACCCATGCAAACATCTCTAAAGGACTTTTCAGCTGCAGTTTGCTATCAGATGAGTGTTTCATTGCTACCACACCATACTGGATGAACTCTCCATTGTATTTAGGCTGCACTGCTGGCTTTCTGTGCATTAATTTCTATCTCTCCTTCCGTTCACATCTTCCTCTTCCATAGCCAAGTATTTCATAAAATAGTCTGCCTCTTATAAGAACATTCTCCTATGACTAGAAGATTTATTTACTCAAAATTGAGTAAATAAATAAATAATGATTTATCGAGTTAAATCATTTCCTAATGATATGGAAAGCACTGAATGGGAAAATAGAAAGACAAACAAACATTGTATTAAAAACTATATAACTGTACCACAAAACCTTTGACCCCCAAATTTGTACAGCCTGTAAGATATACAGAGATAAAGATGGTAAAGAAATTGAGGGAACGGCCAACCAATGACTGGCCCAACTTGAGACCTATCCTGTGAGAGAGGCGACCCTGACACTATTAACCATATCTACTATACTTTTAGACAGGAGCCTAGCATAACTGTCTTCTGAGCGGCTTCACCCAGTAGCTGATGGAAACAGATGCAGAGACCCAGAGCCAAACATTAGGCAGAGATCTGGGAGTCTTGTGGAAGAGGGGGATGAAGGATTGAAGGAGCCAGAGAGGTCAGGTATACTACAAGAACACTTACAGAATTAACTAACCCAGGCCCATAGAGGTTCACAGAGACTGAACCACCGACCAGAGAGAATGCATGGGACAGACTTAGGCCTGCCACAGATGTGTAACAGATGTGCAGCTTGGTCTTCATGTGGTTCCCCTAACAGCAGTAACAGGAGCTGTCTTTGACTCTGTTGCCTGCCTTTGGATCCCTTTTTCCTAATTGGGCTGCTGTGTCTAGCCACAATAGAAGATATGCCTAGTCCTACTTGATATTCCAAGGCGGGTTGATACACAGGAAAGGCTGTTCTCTGATGAGAAAAGAACAGAGCAATAGGAGAAGGGGAGGAGAGAGGGGGACTGAAAGAGGGGAAGCTGTGACGGGACGTCAATTAATTAATTAATTGATGAAAAAAATAAAATTATAAACATTTGTTCAAAATAGGTTTTTGTGATAAAACTTTAAACATATTTATAGGCCCTAGACTGTATATACCAGTATGTATATATGTACTGTAATGTGTTTGTGTGTGTGTGTTCAAGTGTATTTCAGAAAATTGTTTGCTTATTGATGTTTGGTTTCTCAGCATCAGCATCAGACCTGCCCAGTTCCCCACAATTCTCCTATTCCAGGGTACCACAGACATCCTTTTATGGGTAAATTAAACTAGGAAATAAGGCCATAATGTACACTGGGCCAAAGAGATGTTTCTTCACATAAATTTGGCTTTTGATTTCAGTGAAAGGAGAAAAAGATGTCTGCGCTTTATTCCTTATAGCAATGTCTCTTGTGTATGCTTGCCTTTAAAATGTCTCAGAGCATCAGTTTATCATTAACTTTGGAGTAATCCCTCTTCGTACAGACCTCACTGGTCTTTTCTGCTAGTCTTTTACTGCCAATTTGCAAATAACCGTAACTAGTCATATATATCTCAGTTGCATTTGTAATTCACTTTTCCTCAGAATCATCTGATTTATTTTGCAAACAGACTTGGTATTTAAATGCCATGAAGTGTTGTTTCACATATGTGATCATAGCAAGTAGCTAATTAAGATGGAATAGTCATAATACCTTTAAATACAAACTTGTATGTGTGTGGTATGTTTACAGCTTCTTCAATATAAATCTGTTTTTAAGTTATTCACATTTAAATTTTTTCTTTGATAGTTTTGCCTAGATAGAATACCTCTAAAAACGTAGCAGGTTGGTTGCTTCCTCCAAGGTCCTAAGGTCCTGAACCCAGTTTTTTTTTTTTTTTTTAATCACATTGCCAAGCAAAACCCAGCATTCCTAATGCCTGGGCACTTGTTATAAATGCAGAGCAGGAGGCTTTGCTCTTGACCTGCTGAACCACAATTTACATGGTAAAACAATCCTCAGGAGAGTTTCACATTATAGTTTAAGAAACTATTCCCCTCTCTTTGTGTTAATCATTTTATTTTTGCTACTTTGGTCTCTAAATGTACTAGTTGTCTCTAGGTAGAGCATTTTCTCAGTGCTCTAATTCTCATTGTCTCCCTCCGCCCCCTTTCAGCATAGCCTCAATAGGCATGAGTATGAGATCAGTCTCCATTCTGGGAAAAGACACGAATTCTGTCAAGTGCAGCTGGCTGGTGGTGCGCCAGGTGTTTAGCAGAGAGCTGCGGCCAGCAAGCACGAGTCCTCACTTAGAGGGGGTAATCTCAAGCCTTCACCTTGTTTAGTAATCTGAGTAGGACTCATTCCAGACCTAGGCCATTTAAAACAATGGCCAGGGCTGGAGCGATGACTGAACAGTTAGGAACACTCTTTGTTCTCACACAGGACTGTTTCAGTTCACAGCACCCAAACGGTGGCTCACAACCACCCGTTACTCCAGTTCCAAAGGCTCTGGCACCCTCTTCAGACCTCCAAAAACATGCGCATGAAGGCGCTACAGTAACATACACGGCGATACAGTTACATACATGGCGCTACAGTTGCATAAGCGCACGCGCGCGGACACACACACAAATGCCCGTAAAATAAAACAAAAACATAAACCTCCTTTAAAAAATGTTTGTTTAAGCTCCATTTCCATTTTCCCACGTGACAAAATTTTATAACTTCAGAAATCAGCTGTTGCATTTGTTTTATAACTTTTATAAAATGCTGTGAATGCAAAGATACTTTGTACATTTCTAAGGCAAGTAAAAAAAAAAACTTCTTTCACCTTTCCTCTTGATAATTTTAAGAACAGTCTAAGAGTTGTCTCTACTGATCACTCTTCCAATTTTTGAGTGTTTTTCTATTATTATTAAGGCTGCCTTAATAATAATAGAATAATAATTTTATAGTCATATAAAATTCTTCACTTACACTGAAGTTATGCCTTCATTTTAATGAAAAAAATTCTCATGTTAGATGTGATCCATTGTATCGTAGACCTTCTGTGGGTTTTTATTTTGTTTATTTGCTTTACTTTGGTAGTGGTGTATGTGTGTGTGTGTGTGTGTGTGTGTGTGTGTGTGTGTGCCTGCACATTTGTATGTGTGTGGGTATGTGTGTCTGTATGAGTGCAAACACAGCAGAAATTACTTTTCAATAACATCTTATTGGTTACTGACCATCATTTTAGACTCAGAAATCTTGTTTGTGAAGGGAAAATGATAAGAATATATTCTTTTACTTCACTCGACCTAATCAAAGCCAAACTTTTCCTTCCCCCAGCCTTATAAGCAAGCAGCCAGGGCCCAAATGACCAAGTAAAGCTTTCCATATAGCTGACTATCACCAGCATTCTGTCACTCATAAACCTAGCCCGTGGAGACTATAAGAAGCCAGCTGACCTCCCCATCTGAGTGATGGAGAACAGAGTCAGAGAGGCGTCAAAACAGAAAGCTGCCAGTTACAAACAAACTGGCGGCTGCATTTTAGCAGGGTCCTGCTGCACAGTTTAGCCTGGCTGCAAACCCACGATTCCCCTTGCCCAGGCCTACTGAGTGCTAAAGTCACAGGCACTTATCACCACACCTAAGCTGCAAAGGAAAAGCAAAGGCAGCCAGTAATGTTTGACTCCTGCACACACACACACACCCCTCCCCGGCAGAGCGCTGTCCTTTCCCCAGCTTGACTAATCAGATCCGTCACCGTGCCGTCTACAGACCAGACCTACGGAACAGCCTGGCTACGACAGTGTGTTCTGGAGTGATGTTGACCCCACACATAAGTAGACAGTGAAAAGCAAGCTCTTCTCCCCAAAGAGGCCTTGGACGGTGTTTACTCTGCTAGGCAGGCTGGTTGTCATCTCTTGCGTAAGATTTGTTTATTCCTGTCTAACCTTTTTAGCTACCACTGCTTGATTATAATCCTTCCCTCTTCAGCAAATTAAGCCTGCCGGGATCTCTGTTTACTTAAGAAGATTGTATTATTTGTATCATCAAATGCTGAAAACCAGAGAAGTTGCCACTTTGAACTTAATTTTTTTTCCCAAGGCAGATATATCAAATTCAAACAGTAGCTGCCTGTCAGATGAACTGAAGCCATTAACTAAATTGGTGACCAAAAGCATTATACCGTGAGTGTGACAGCTTATTGCATTGTAACACAATGTAACACAACACCAAGATATCAGTATGCATATTAATCAATGCAAATACTTAAAAAGAATGGGTAGGGATGGATTACAATTTATGTGGATTAAAATTTTAGTAGACTTGCTATTGTTATATTTAAATTTTAAAATGTATAGGCTTAACCTAATTTAATTCTGAAGTTAGCTTTTAGTTACACTGATCTGAGAAACAGAACATGCTCTGAACGGTAGACCGGGGTTTATTCCTTACCTTGTTTATGGTGAACGATGTTGCATTTGACACGAATGTGCAGATACCCCTAAGTGCTGCCTTCATGTCCATTGAGCACCTAATAATAGGCTTGCTGGGTGAAACGACACTTCTATTTTAATTGTCCGAGGAACATCCAAATTGTTTCCTATAACGGCAGTAATAATTCTCTGCCAAACGTTCACAGATTTACTTTTCTGCACATCCTCTTTGACATTAGTTACCTACTGACTTTTTGATAATAGCTATTCTAATAGATCTGAGGTGACATCTCACTGAGGTTTCAATTTGCATTACCCAGACAATGGATGACCCGTTATACATTTTAAACAAGATTATTTGTTTTCACAATACTGTAGGTTTCAAATTGCTGAGTAGATCTTAAATATTCTCATTATAAACACAAGACAAAATAGGGTCAGCTTCATGGCTCAGCTGGTAAAAGCTTTTACAGCAAAAGCTTGATGACCTGAGCTGGATCTCTGAAATCCACTTAAAGCTGGAAGGACAACCAATGTTGTTCTCTAGTCTATACAAGCTTGCTATGTGAGCATACACATAGACACGCACACAGATGCACACACTCACACACATACACAAACACACTAATATATATATGACAAATATATCAAGTAAAAGGTATTTAATTAAATCAATTTTTAATCCATATACATATCATGTTATAAACCATGGTTATATACAGATTTTATTAACTATACCTAATAAGATCTGGTAAAATTGTAGACCAGAAGCTACCAAACCTCATCTTTAGAGCATCAAACAGTAAAGACTTTCTCGGTTTTGAGAAAGTATTTGAGCTTCAGTTAGTTTTCATTTGGCTTGCTGAGCTCTGCCATAACACTTGAGTGAGAAAGTAACCACCAACGGTGAAATTTCAACATTACATCCCATCCCCCACATGACAGTCTCATTAGCTTTTATCTAGGTTGGTTTCCCAACCTTTGCAACATAAATATGCTTTGATATTTCTACTACTAAAATGAGCTTTTCTGCTTCTGAAGGTTTGACATCATTTAACCTTAGTAAATTATTTCTTTTAATTTTTTTATCAAGAGTTTTGTTGGATATTTTAGACTCACTGAACATAGTAAAATACACAAATCAAATTTTACTTCATGAAGAATAGACAAGGGTTAAACATCCTCAGACATGTTCATAGCTGCATTATACACAATAAGAAACAACTCAAATGTCCTCCAGTTGACTAGCTAATAATAAAAATGTGGTCCAAATACTATTTGAATACAATTTAGCTGAACAGAAAAATCACAAAATTTGCAGGTAAATTGATGGAACTAGAAAAGATTATAAGGAGTGAGGTAACACAGATACAGAAAAACAAAGGTTGTGTGTTCTCTCTCACAAAGGCTCCTATCTCCAAATCTTCAGATGTGAGCACATGTATGGGAGAAACTGACAAGACCAAGAACCACAACAGAATACAAGAGAGGGAGGAGAGAATCTCCGTACTGAAGACACAGTTGCAGAAATCAATACATCTCTCAAAGAAAACATAAAAATGGAAAAGTTCCTGGCACAAAACATCCAAGAAATCAAGGACACCATAAAAAGACGAAACCTAAGAATAATAGGAACAGACAAAAAAGAAGAAGCCAGGCTCCAAGGTCCAGAAAGTATTTTCAAGACAATCATAGAAGAAAATTTCCCCCACCTTAAGAAAGAGATGCTCTTAAATATACAAGAGGCTTAGAGTACATGAAATAGACTAGACCAGAAAAAAATCCCTCCTACCACATAATAATCAAAATACTAAATCTATAGAGTGAATAAAAATATTAAAAATAGCAAGGGAAAAAGGCTAAGTAACATATAAAGGCAGACCTCTCAGAATCATACCAGACTTATCAACAGAGACCTTGAAAGCCAGAAGGGCCTGGGCGGGTATGCAGACAATAAGAGCCCGCAGATGCCAACCCAGACTACTATATCCAGCAACACTTTCAGTCATCATAGATGGAGAAAACAAAATAGTCCATGACATAACTACATTTAGGCAGTATATATGCAGCAAGCCAGCCCCACAGAAGATGCTGGAAGGAAAACTCCAACCCAACAAGATCAGCTACACCCAAGAAAACACAGGGTAACAAGAAAAAAGCAAAAACAAAAACAAAACAAAATAAAACAAAAAGCACCCAAACACACAATCACCACCAACTCCACAATAAATGGAACTGATAATTATTGTTCACTAACATCTGTCAATATCAATGGACTCAACTCTCCAATAAAAAGACACAGACTAACAGGATGGTTAGGAAACAGGATCCAACATTCTGTTGCATTCAAGAAACCCACCTCTGCAACAAAGATAGACACTACCTCAGAATAAAGGGCTGGAAAATGGTTTTCCAAGCAAACAGACCCAAGAAGCAAGCTGGAGTAGTCACCCTAATATCTAATAAAATAGACTTTCAACCACAATTAATAAAAAGAGATGGGGAGGGACACTTCACTCTCATCAAGGGAAAATCCACGAGGAGATGACCACAATCCTGAACATTAAGCCCCAAACACAAGGGCACCTGCATTTGTAAATGAAGCTTTATTAAAGATTAAATCACACACTGATCCCAACACCTTAATAGTGGGAGACTTCAACACTCCACTCTTACCAAGGGACCGATCATTGAGACAAAAGCTAAATAGAGAAATAATGACTCTTACACAGGTCTTAAATCAAATGGACCTAATAGATGTCTACAGAACTTTTCACCCGTTGAGGTTTTTAACCCCCTTTTTTAAATCTTACTACTTATGATGTCATTTGTTGCTTTCAAATATTAAAAAAATGAATATTGCACCAACTGGAAGTTGTCATATTAAGAAACTTCTCAGGGTGTTCGAGAATTATCTCCTCTCTAGATGTTGACAATGGTGGGCTTGAGCCAGTGCGTTACAGAGGGCAGCTGCTGAGACCTGCTGCTGAGACCCCCTGTGCTCTCTGTGCTGAGTCCCGGCCCCGGGAGACACATAGCCCAAAGACCCTCCAGTCTTAACACAGTCAGGGCTGCTCTGGCAGCAGTGCTGTGAAGGACTCAAAAGTCAAGATTAGTTAAATGTTTCCTATAAATGTGGCCTTTGTGCAATATGCATAAATATCATTAATATTAAGTGTTTAATCTATGTATTCCAGTTTCATATTTCAGAATTATTTACTTACTATTTTTAGAATTGCAGCCTAGCGTCTTGCCCTGTCCAGTCCGCTATAGATGAGTTTTATGGATGTAAAAGCATCAATCGCTCTGAATCAGTGTTTTCTGCAATAATTTGTTACCACCCCATCTTCAACTTGAGATTTTATATAATGGTTCCTGGGTTTCAGGAAGTTCTTGAGCTCACCTGAAAGACAGCCTCCCTGTCTGTGTGTGCACAAAAGTAGAAATCTTTTACAGCCTTGGAGTTGTTGAGTGTAAAGGATTAAGAATTCCCTGGAGCATATTTAAAATATGCAGTGTGTGTGTGTGTGTGTGTGTGTGTGTGTGTGTGTGTGTGTGCATGCTTGTGTGTGTGCACATTTTTTAGCTTACATCAGATTCTCAAATCTCTCTCTACCTCCCTCTCAAACTCAAGATTCACTGAACTAAATAAGCCACAGTCATCTAATCATAACTAATTCTATTAGCAACATCAATTATGATGGTCAGAAAAGCAGGCCATTTGCTTGATCACAAGAATTAGCCTGTAAATGTTTATCTAGATTTTCATAAGTTCTGTATCTACTAAATTACCACCTGCTTCTTAAGCGAACTGTCACACACATTAATGCCCATTTGTCACTAGCATATTTAGTATCACAGAGCTGGGTCTAAAGGTTCTACCAACTAAATGGAAAGTTCACATCAGAGAAGGGAAACACTGAATATCTGACCACAAGATGTGCTCATCATTTCATATTTATTATCTGTCTTTCACAGCTTCTTCAATAAAAAGGAACAGCCTTTGTGTCTGAAACCACGCTTAATATTTTTTCTGGCAGTATCTTTCTGGAAATGTAGGTCTCCACTGTCAGAAGGCATTCTTTGTACGAAGAGGTCAGCTACAAGAAGAGAAGGAGGCTAAGTGAAAGTGGACATTGACAGAACCCATGGCTCCTCCCAAATGTGATTCTGGGTTAGATTTTAAAAAATATGTCTGGATAGTAATATTGTAACAACAAAGATAGCCTCGAAGAGAAAAAATAAAAGGTGAAAACACAAAGAACATAATATAATGACAGGCAAAATCCCTCCAGTTAATGTATTTCAGGAACCTGAAAGTAAATAACTTTTCTAAACCAGCATTCTTCAACTACAGAGTCAAACACATTAAATTTTAGCCTCATGGGTCAAAATGCAGATGAAGATAACAAGGAAGCACGAACCTGCCCGTGAATGCAAAGGAGACAAAGTTTGTGGTTCAGAAAACTGCCTCAGAACCAAATTCTGGACCCACAAATTTCAGAGATGCCAACCCCAGATGTTAATTTCCTCCTTCAGGTGATGACCATTTAACTCATAGGTCTATTGTATCCCTTAGGAGGAAAAAAAATCATATAAATATACTATCCAACTCATGGCCAAGGTTAGGATTGGTGTGTGTGTGTGAGTGAGAGAGAGAGAGAGAGAGAGAGAGAGAGAGAGAGAGAGAGTGATTAAAGAAATGTACTGGGTCAACACAAAAATATAAAACTTATGTTAGTTAGCCTAACATTTGGCAACTATTCAACAACTTCTCTGGCATGTAAGTAGTTAGTTACATGATTATTATTACTTCTGTTAGTAATATTTAAAGTCAGCATAAATCTGTAACAAAACTGTGGTTGTCTATAAATGAGTACCTAGAATGGAGATAAGTTTGTCATGGGGACCTTTTTCCACTGTATAAACTGTATTATTTTATAAAAGAATGCATGTTATGTACAATTTTCTCTCTTTTTATTGATTAAATAGCATAAGTATGAAAACACATTTTCCACCTTTTAGAGAATTAACTTATTATGCTTACTTATTCTCCTACATCCAGAATTATTTTTAAAAATGATAATTTGCATTTTATGTAAAATAGCTATATATATATATATATACATACACACACACAGAGGAATCATAGAAGATAAAGTTGATAGATAGATAGATAGATAGATAGATAGATAGATAGATAGATAGATA